>NC_083243.1:65958230-66324480 GCF_032191835.1 Heteronotia binoei
AAAAACAGTATGACAAGTCCCATGTTCCAGCCTGGGACTTCAAAGTAGGAGACTCAGTATTTGTATCCACTAAGAACTTGCCACTCAGTCAACCTTCTAAGAAACTGGCATATAAGTTTTTGGGACCTTTCAAAATCTTGAGAGTTATTAATCAGGTAACGGTAGAGCTGGAGCTACCAAAGGTGTTTAGTAAAGTGCACCCTGTATTTCATTGCAGCTTACTCCGCTAGGACCCCGGGGCTTCAGTCTGGTACCCTCGAGCACCAGCCCCCCAACCTATCCTGATTGGGAACCAGAACCACCACGAAGTCCAGGAAATCCTAGACTCTAAAGTCAAAAGGAGGATCTTGTACTATCTAATAAAATGGAAACATTTCCCCTCCAACGAAAATGAGTGGGTGGCTGAGAAAGATATATCAGCCCCAGATCTGATCAAGAGGTTCTATCAAAAACAGGGTGGTAGAGGCGGCTTTGGGGGGGGGGCAGTATGTCAAGTCTAGCTTTAACTTTGGCTCAAAGAGCATGCTGGGTAGAACCGAAGTTAACCAAATGCTGCTAGCAAATCCTTTCCTGTTCCCCCCTCCCTCTTAGAGAATATTCCTGCTTTGAAATGGTGATGTGTGAAAAGTCTTATCTGAACCTTTTCAGCTCAGGCTCAGGGGAGAGAAAGGAACCTGAAAGCATCAAGGCCAGATGGCCTCTAATCAACATGAGAATGTATTTGTAACATCTATGTGTGAATGTTCCCTGCACAATTCCCCTACCCGTAGGAATCCCTTTGAAGTATACCTTATATGCAATGTATCTACTGTATGTCCTTTAGTCTTTTCAAGCCTTGGCTTAGGCCACAAGTATTCAGTATCAATAAAATAGTTTCTTTGTACCTACATCGACTCATCATTGAATCTGCAGACTTGACATTGATGGCCAAGAGATTGATGCCATGGTCGGATGCACCTTGAAGGTCCAAATGGGTATCCCTGCCTCTCCATCTAAGCGGTGAACAGATTTGCACTCACCCACAGAGACTAATGGCTCCAATTGGATTCTGAAATGCTCTGTGGGAAACAATGCTCTCCAGTGATTCCTTAGATGTACTGATAGAGGACTGGAATTTCCAACTTTCTGAAACGAGTGACAAAATCACCCCCTGACACCCTCTCCATCCCCAGCAGAAAACATCCTCTGGTATACAAAAGAACTCAGGAGGATGAAACAGGAACTCAAACAACTGCAATGAAATTGGTGGCGAGCCTGCAACAAAGCTACAAAAGCATCTTATAGGACACAAAATCCTATGAGGTAGTAGTGGAGGCTACTAAAAAGGATTTTTATGAGACCTCAGTCACATCTGCTAGTTCTCATTGGGCTCAATTATTTAGATTAATTTGGTCCCTTACACCCCTTTGTGAGAGGAATCAGAAGAGTAACAATTTGACTATAATATGTGAGGCATTTGCGAGCTTTTTTGTAGATAAATTCTTGTCACTCTGCCATGACCTCCCAGCCAATATTGATTTGAACTGAAGGCCCCTTGGCCATCTTTAGATTCAGTTTTTGATAAGTTCAGCCAATGTCAAAAGGATTCTGGGTACTGTGAAGCCAACCACCTGCCTCCTTGAGCAATTCTCCTCATGGCCAGTGAAAGCCAGCAGTGAGGGGTTGTGATGTCCACTGGAAGATATTATCAATCTGTTGCTGGATAGAGAGACCTTTCCTGTGAGGCTGAAGGAGGGTTGTCCCGCTCTTAAAAAGACTGAACTCAGATCCCACATGTTAGCCAAATTGCCCTCAAAAGAGGTTTGGGGAATTAGTTTGGTGGGCACAGATGACCAACTTAAGCAGAATCAAAACCTTTGTATACAGGAGGTGGTCTCGCCAGAATTTCCCTTTAAATAATGAGGAGATTTTGAGTAAACTAAAGATATTTATTAAGAAGTCACACATTCAAACAAGGTAAATAATTCATACAACAATCACACAGTTCCTAAGAAAAACAGAGATGAAATTGATAGGGGTAACACAAGGGTAAAACACAGACAGGGTGATACTACCTGGTCCTGATGTGCTGATGTCCAGTTACAACTTGAAGATGTAGACATGCACTACCTTTGTGCCATGTCTGAGGGACCCCTTACTTAGAGTAATGGAGAGGGGCAATCTGGTTACATGTGCTCAGACTGAACAAGGAAGCGTGGCTTGCTCTCATGTTTATAATCTTTGAAGGAGATGAGGCTCTCCCAGAAAAGGGACTGACTTGTGGCGGGCAGTGTTGAGTCTTTTTTGGGTACCTGATTGAGTGCTCACCTCAAGCCAATGAGCAGAGCTGACTCAGGTCACCTGAATGGCTCTCCAGGTAACAATAGATAGTGCTTACACAGGCTGATTCCACACTTACCTTTCTCTGGGGCAAGCTTCCGTTTCTGGGCGGAGCAAACTGGTGATTTCACACCAGTTGCTCTGCACCAGCATTTTGTGCAGGGCAAACCCACAATTTGCCCCGCTGCAGTGTAAACCTGTTTTTTTTTTTTTCAGGTTCACACTGCGGCGGGGCAAATCGCGGGTTTGCCCTGTGCAAAATGCCGGCATGGAGCAACTGGTACAAAATTACCAGTTTGCTCTGCCCAGAAACGGAAGCCTGCCCTGGAGAAAGGTGAGTGCGGAATCAGCCACAGTAATTGCTAGAAGGATGGATCAGGATGCAGTTGATGGGTTTAAACTGGTTTGGTTTCGACACCCAGGAAAGAAATCAGTGTAGTAGACAAAGACCTAGAACAACATGGTAAGCATGAGCATAAAAGTAAATAGAAAAGGCTGAGTAGATGTAGTGGGCCTGAGGAATGGGCCATTGATCAGTGGCTGAGGATTAAGTTATGAGTCATACTTACTGGCATATCCCATTGTCCTTACATATTCTATTTGGGTGGGGGAGAGGGCCATTTCAAGAGGATGCCTTAGGTGACAACCAGAACAAGCTCTCTGCTGGTTCTACTCTATTTTGAATGGAGTATTTCCTTGACGTGTTTCTGATCAGACTCCATTTTGTTTCCAGGAATAGGAGCCCGATTCTCTCTCTCTATCTATCTATCTATCTATCTATCTATCTATCTATCTATCTATCTATCTATCTATCTATCTATCTATCTATCTATCTATCTATCTATCTATTGGGGTGCTCCTGTATGAACAGGCAGTGTCTCTTGGTCATATACAGATATGACCAATTACTGCCAAGTTTCCAATCTAGCCTAACTTTGTGGTTATCTTGACATCCAATGCATTGTGCTCCAATCTGATATCTTTTCACCTTTAATTTGTGTTGGATGTTATATTCTAAGTACCAGCAGAATTCACTGCCAGAGTGATGGCCATGACCATAGATAGTTTTAAAAGAGTAGGGTTGGCAGTCCCCCAGTGGGGGAGAGGGATTCCCCCAACCCCAACTGGGATTTCCCACCACTACTCAGAAACGCAGCAGGAAAAAACCCAAATTTTAAAAAACGGAGCCTCCGGCAGCCCGCCGCATCACGGCGTGGCTGCCGGGGAGATTTTGCCCCCCCCCCCGGAGGGAGAGCGGACTTCGAGGCACGCTTTGGGTGGAAGCCTCCACCTCTGTCCTGGCAGTCCTCTTCGGGTGCTTGGAGCAAGAGGGAGCGTGAGTCTGAGCTCCTGCTGGCACCTGAGGGGGATTGTGCTTGAGTGCATCGGGTGAGGCTGTTTTTGGCTGCGTGCAGCTTGAGAGAGGCTTGAGAGCGGCGTGGGATCGGCGTCTCACAGTCATTCGGTGGTATAAGGGCTGCTGGCCTCGTGCTTCAGCCCAGCAGAGTGCAGTGCTTGCCCAATTAGGAGGATTATTGGGAATATTTAGATATTGATTGGTAGTGGGCTGGAGCAATTTTGGGTGTGGTCGCCTTGTTGATAAAGGGTGGCCATTGTCTCCCTTCTTGTCCTGCTTTCGGGGGTTGTGGGCTCCCCTGCAGTGGCAGGGTTCACCATTGGGATATTCAGATTGCTGATTAGTGGGAGAGGCGGCCATCTTGTGGTGTCTGGGAGGTTGTCCTTTTGCCTGGGTCTGGGTGGCCATTTTTGGTGGGGTTCTTCTCCCTTCTTCTTGGCGGCCATTTTAGGCTAGGGAGGTGGTGGCCATTTTAAGTACAAGTGGGGCAGCGGCCATTTTAAGGAATTAGGCCCTCCCTCCCCCCCCCCCTCTTTTATGGTGTGATAATTGTAGCAGCCTGACTAGCCCAGGCAAGATCAAGCTTGTCAGAGCTTGCAAGTTAAGCAGGGTTGGCCTTCGTTAGAGCTTGGATGGGAGACCACCAGTGTTCCCGCTAAGCTGAGTGAGCATGAGCTAGGTCACAGATTCTCTTCAGTGGTAGAGCATCTGCTTGGGAAGCAGAAGGTCCCAGGTTCAGTCCCAGGCATCTCCAAAAAGGGCCCAGGCTATTAAGTGTGAAAAGCCTCAGCTTGAGACCCGGGAGAGCCGCTGCCAGTCTGAGAAGACAATACTGACTTTTTAGCCTCCGGTAGGGTTTTCCTTTTGCGGTTCACCTTTGTGGATCAGAGTGATTGCTGGGGTTGCAGCAGTTCCTATTTTCTCTTTAACTGAGATTTGGGCTGTGCTCTTCAGCGAGCATGTCTGGGCGTAAAGGTGGTGGTAAATCTAAGGGGAAGAAGCCTGCTCCTAAGGCTCCTAGACCACCTCCAAAGTGTCCTCTGCCCCCCGTGTCACCGGATGAGGAGGTGGAGGATGAGGTGAATGCAGTCATTTTTCAGAGACTGCAGGCCTTGGAGCAGGCATCGGGGTTTCCACCTTCTCAGATGCCTAAGAAGGGGCGGGTCCCTAAGCGGGCTTTGCAAGCAGATATATTGACCCGTTTATCTATTTTGGAGGGCAGGTCGTCTGCATCTTCGACTGGAGGAGCTGTAAGGCTTGTTGGCTCCGATGTGGGAGCGGATCCGTTGTCTGGGGTATTCGGTGCCGGGTCGGCGTTGGTGCCAGCTCTGCCTCAGGGTAAGTTGGGGGATAATTCACTGCCTCACACTGGGCCTGTGTGGCCCTGGGGGGCCTTGGGATCTGCGGCTCCTAATGGGGTAGGGGCTACACCGGGTAGTGCTGGGGCTCCTTCATCTCTAGGCTTGGGGCAGCAGGGCAACTGGATGTGGTCACAGGGCCAGTTTGGTCCATTCAGTAATTGGCCTGGGCCTGGGCAGCAGGGGGCAGCATCGGGGCTGTCGAGTGGATGGGGTTTCCCATCTCCTTATGGTACGGTCCCTTTTGGGGCTATGCCCTTTGGTGAGGTGGCCTTGCCCTTGGGGGATCACTTGCTGCCGGCCACAAGGGAAAAAATCCTAAAAGGAGAATACGTAGACATATTCTTCCTCTTATTTAGGGAATTGGAAAAGAAGGACAAGGAGGAGTTGGATGATAAAGAGAAGGAGAAGCTGAAGAAAAGGAAGGTTGACAGGAACTGGGCCAATTGGCTTCCGGGGTTTTTCATATATGCGGGAGTGATAGCGCGTGCGCAGCCCTGGCGGGCCGCAGCACTGATTCAATATATGGACATCATATACAAGGGGTATACGATGTTCAGCGGCCCGGCCTGGATCCAATACGACCAAGAGTTCAGGATGAGGGCTGCTTTGTACCCTTCACTCCCTTGGGATCGGATTCACCAGCAGTTGTGGCTGCAGGTGATGTCACCCGCTCGGCCCAATTTGGGGGACCGATCCAACAGTGGTCACCTTGTATCCAAGGATTCCTCTTCTCCTTCCAGTGCGTCAGTATCCTCCCACAGTGCTGCTGGGCAGGCGGCTCAGCACTGCTTGCTCTGCTGGGAGTTTGGGGCCCAGGGGGCGTGCAGTCGTAAAGCTTGCCAGTTCAAGCATGAATGCCCCCTGTGCGCTGGCCCTCACTCTTTCAATAACTGTCCGAGAGTCCGGCTGCGCAAGGGTCAGAAAGGATCAGGGGGGGGCCCTTTCCAATCTGGAGATAGGCCTCAGCCCGATGAAGGTGGGTCCTCTTGAGGTAGGGCTTCGCAGGTACCCCCGTAAGGGGAACAGTTTATATTTGTTAAAAGTTTTAGTTTCAGGAAGGGATGTTAAGTGATCAGGGGGTAAGGTAGCTCTGAGGTTGAGAAGGGTTGTTGTTCTGCCATTTTGAGTGTAGCCCTCTGGCTCTGGCATGACATCAACTTTGGGGTTATTTGGAGCGAGGTTTTGTATCCATTTGTTTGAATCGGCGCGGCATATACGGCGGCTGCCCTGGGTTATCCTACTTTGTCCATTCAGCCTTGGCTGGTGGCGGTCTCAGGCTTACAGAAGTTTTATTCGCCCTTTGCTTCGCTGGTAGTTTTATTAGGAGCGGGGGGGGGGGTAGTTTAAGTCTGGGTTTGTTAACTTGTTTGTTTTTCCTTTTAGATGCTGTTGTTCCTGGCCGAAGGAGCAGAGTTCTCATCTGCGGGCACAGTCAAGCTCGGAGAACTGCTCAGCTGAGGCTCAGCAAATAAAATATGTTATGGTGGAATGGCGGGGGCGCAGAGGTCTTCAGTGGCCTGGCTGCCCCCCCCCTTGTTATGTCATGAGTGTTTGGGCCCTCCTCTGCAGGTATTAATTTGTTCACCTGGGAGGTAGAGGATTTCAAGTACTTAAGGAACAGATGGTCTGGTACCATTATGGTTTGGTCGGCCATGATTCTGCGCTTGTGTGGTGCAGTGCTTGGAATTCAGCTGGGTTAGTAAGGGCTCTTTACAGAGCGAATAAGGAGATTCTCAAGGTTTTGGAGGGTGGTTGGGCCACTATTTGCCCCATCCGGATATTTCTAAGGAATGTCCTGACCGCTTTAGGCGCGTCTGGGAGGGGAGGGGCTTCTGCGCTTGCTTGGAAGCCTCCGCCTCTTCGGGTGCTTGGCCCTCCCGCCCGCCCTGTTTGTTATGCAGGCATCTGCTGGTCGCCTCTTTTATGAGGGGCCGGGTAGGAATTTTTTACTCCCCGGCTATTTGGCTGGTGACTGGGGGGTGTTTTTTGCCTACACTGCATAGCATATCAGTGGATTGAGGAATTGGCCTTGGGTTGGTGCCTTGTATAGATTGGTCACTTTTCAGGCAGGTTTTACGGGGTTTATGGCACCATGCGGCCTGGGGAGGACCGGTTAGCCTCCCCCTTTTGGGGAGTTAGGGGTCTGGCAGGATCAACCTTTGGTGTGGCCCAAGGTATGTGAATGCAGACTGTCCTGGAGACTCGATTGGATGGGTGCCTTTCGCTGAGACTCGCGTCTGGTGTTTGGGCCCTCCGGTGCGAGCCTCCCTGCTGGGCCTGCCTGACGGGAGCTGTGGCACACAGCTCCGGCCGGGGGGCCGGGTCTCTCGCCCGCTGAAAAAGGCAGGGGAGCGGTCTGAGGAGACCCCTGGCCCTGACCTGGCCGCAGTTCGGTTGCCCTTGCCATTTGCAGTGTTATTCAATAAAAGTGGCCCATATTTTCACCAATATAATTGTGTCCGCCTCTTTATTCCGACTTGGGGGGGGGGGGCAAATGACCATTAGCCAACATCATGATTTCACTTCTAGGAAAATCTGGAAGTGACATTTTTCTTCCCTAGCAGCTTGTCAAAGCTCTATGACAAAACCAAATAGTTTTCAGTGATTCCTGGAAACGACTGGCATCATTTCTAGGTTTTCCTGTAATTTTTTGTTTTTGTTTTTTGTCTATTGAACCTGAAAAAAAAAATCCCCTCCTTCAAAAAAAAATCCCAGATTCCAATGCCATTATGGTGTTTGGAACTGAGATTTTTCAGAAATTCCAAATTTTTCAGGTCCAATAGACCCAAGAAGAAAAAAGGGGTTGAAAGACAGCCTGATCCTGGGGCTGGCTTGGCTTCTCCTGCAGCACAGTTTAAACCATGCTGTAGAAGGAGCTGGCCCCAGGATCTGCGTGCCACAGAGAGGTATCTCCCTGCCACACTCAGACCTGGTTGTGATGGTTTTTCATGCATCATGGTTCAAACTGCACTCCAAGAGAGGCAAGCCCCAGGATCTGCATGCCATGGCAAGGCCTCTCCCCACTGCACAGAACTGACTGGGATGACATTTCCTGCACCGCAGTTTAAACCACAGTGCAGGAGAAGCTGGCCCCAGGATCTGCTGTGCCACAGCTAACAGATTTCTCCCTGCAGCACAACAGCATCTGAGGGCAGTTCTTTCTGCAACCTAGTTTAAACCATGCTGTGCAAGAAGCCAACCCCAAGCCAAGCCAGTGGGAACTTTAAAGGGACTGCAGTAGAAGTTCAACAAACAGCAATCTGCTCCTGCCTCTCCACTGTTTTCGGATCTACAAGTAGTTCCTAAATATATCCAGGATTTTCTTGAGATTTTTTTTCCTGAGGAAACTAGGATACATTTGGGATCCAAAATATACCTGGAAAATACTTATAATGGGGGCGGGGGTTGTATATTTTCAGCTTGGGTCAATCCAAATGCACACTCCTAGTCCTTACTAGAAATCACCCAAACTATTATACCATATTTACCATAGAGTTTTGGCCAATTCCTAGAGAGGCACTTCCAGGTTTTCTCAAAGTGATGTTGCATTGTTGGCCAGTGGTCATCCCTTCCATGTCCCTGCCCCCCAAACACAAACTGGGAGATTTCAGCTTATTCTTTATGTTTCAGTTTTGGAGTGCAGGATGTCTGTATACATGTGCACCCATAGTAAATTTGGAGCTATCAGATCAGCATATATGGTTTGTGTTTTGACTCATCATACTAGTCTGAATTCTAGTAGAGTGATAGCAGCACCCTCATACTATATGTGGAACCTGACATAACCTGATAAAAAAGAGGATCTTACACTTGGAACTAGAGAAGTGAAAATGCCTTTTAATGCATAAAACTCAGACTGATTCCCCACTAACCTTGTCCTGGTCTCATGCCCCTCTTCTCCACAGGGCTTCTGTCCAATTTTGCACAAGCTGCCCCAGGACTTCAACTCGCTCCACCTCTTTCACTCAGCAAGCAAGATCCTCTAAAAACTGATTTCTGCTTGCCACACAAAAGAGACAGAGCAAGTTGCAGCCCCAGGGCAGCTTGTGCAAAGTCAAATGGAAGCCCCATGGAAAGGAGGAGTGACAAGGCTAGTGGGGAATTGGTCTTTCTTTCTTTCTTCTTACATTAGCCAAAGTAATGTATATCATCATAAAAATGGCTCCCTTTCCCTCCTATCCTGTATTAAGAACAAAATGCTGTGAGAGTGGACCAAAGATAGCTTCCAGTGAGTTGAAACTATCTATTTGTGCTCAGTTTCATTTCTATTAGAAAACTTCTGGTTTTGTGTTCTTTTAAAAAAGCACCTTGATTGCACAGTTTAGGAGAAAGCTTCTTTATGGGTTTCTGAACAACTTTAAGTGGTCTTACATCTGGGGAAAGAAAAATAACGTAGCATTATCAGTGTGCATGGTGCTTTGCAGAGAAAAGAAAAGGAAAGAAAAGAGTCAAAGGTAAAGCCAAGGTTATATATGTGTCCTACAAAGGGGTAGTTATGTTATTAATGGACAGGGAGCATGCATGAGGAGCAGAAGAAGGGATATAAGGTTAAGGCTTGCTAATACTAAGTAAGAGACAGTAATAAGATGCTAAAACAGAAATACCAAACAGGCTATTGAAGATATTGGGTTGAATGGAGAGGGAGAATTCAAAGACAGAAATAGAGAGCAAGGTGTTATTAATGATTTTGCGATTTGGAGCTGTATCAACAGAAGTATAGTGTCCAGATTATTTGAAGTAATAGTATTGCTTTACTCTGCTCTGGTTAGACCTCATCTAGAGTATTGTGTTCATTTTGGGGCACCACAATTTAAGAAGGATATAGACGAGCTGGAACATGTCCAGAGGAGGGTAAGAAAGGGGTCTGGGGGGCTCTGGAGACTAAGTCCTATGAGGAAAGGTTGAAGGATCTGGGTATGTTTAGTCTGGAGAGGAGAGATGACTGAAAGGTGATATGATCACCATCAAGTCCTTTGAAGGGCTTTCATATAGAGAATGGTGCAAAATTGTTTTCTGTTGCCTCTGAAGGCTGGACTAGAACCAACAGGCTGAGATAAAATCAGAAGAGTTTCTGGCTCAACATTAGGAAGAACTTCCTGTCAGACTGGTTCCTCAGTGGAAGAGGCTTTCCTGGGAGGTGGTGGGCTCTCCTTTGGAGGTTTTTAAACAGAGGCTAGTTGCCCATCTTGACAGCAATGCTGATTCTGTGAATTTAGGCAGATCATGAGAATGAGGGCAGGGGAAGGTACTTGTGATTTTCTTGCATTGTTCATGGACTAGATGACCATGGAGATCCCTTCCAATGCTGCTATTTTATGAACATTTAAGTAAGGACAGTAGGGGAAAAAATCAGATTTGGATTATTTGTGTTCTTTAAAATGTGTCAGATTTTTTAATTCTGGAATTAAAACTGGTTTTATTAGACAATCAATTCAGTATCCATTTTCATCTGTTTCAATGGGCAATGCATTTCCTGCTGCAGCCCACATGCACACAAACATACACAACTGCAACGAAATCCTCAGGGGTTACTCAAAGGAACCCTCATCCCAAAATTTCAAGTGGTTTGGAAATTGTTCCCATTCTGTAAACAAATAGTTTTCATGTGTCAGTGAACCCAGAAACCAATATCTTGTACTACCCAGGTACTATATCTCCTCATCCCAAGTTCCTGAACTTTTAAGACCATGGTGACAGGAAGAAGAAAAAAATTCCCTGGCAGTGGATTGGAGGCTTCCAAAATTGGGGGGGGGGGTCCACTAGGGGGCAGAGAAATGGAAACTCTAGATGGTAGTGAACTGGCTGATAAAGTGATAGGAGAGAAGTAACATTTGTTTGCCATTATCACTGCTGCTTCACAGTTCTTCCCAATGAACTCTATAACATCTTTGCCAGCACTCTTCTTCATGTCACCCAGTTCCAGGGGGGCAGGTTCCATCCTAAAAGTGGAAGAGATCAAGTTCTGTGAGTTCTGTGGGGTTTCTGAGTTGGGTGAGCATAAACCAAGGGCAAATGTCCATTCTGATCTCTCCTGCCCCCCCCCCCCCCCCGCAAAACAGTAAACCGCACAGCAACATGGAGTCTGCGGATTTTTTGTAGCTTGGTGCATTGTTGCCGTCTAACCTATATGATACATCTACTTGGTTTATTTAATTGCCTTAGAATATGGCAGTGTAATGCATTTTGTTTGAAAAGGAGTTTCTGTTGGGAAGATGTTAATGAAATTTACAGTACTCTGTTCTTATTTCTTCTGTCCTATTGTTTCTGCCAAATAAGTGTGTATAAAATGACTATTCCAGCCAATTCTATGCTGTACTGGATACATTTTGGTGGGTCAAGGATTAATAAAAGCATATTATTTCAGTGAATGCATTTCTAAAACATTGTGCTCAGGCATTTTTAGCTCATAGGTGTTTTGTAGTCATATTATTTATTTAATGCCTGTTCCAGCCCTTTCCATGCTGCTTCACATGCATCTTGCCTGGGAAAGGGTTAATAAAAGATATTTCAATTTTTCCATTTCTAAAAATATTATTCTCCAGTGTCTTCAATACATCCTGCTATTTTGCAATAATATTATATATTTAATAACTGTCCTGTTCCCTTTCATTCTGTTCCACATGCATTTATTGCTAGGAAAGGGTTAATAAAAGTTAATAATATTTTAGTGTTTTCAAAAATCTTATATTCAGAATTTCTGAAATATGTTATTCAAGAGTCCTTAACACATCCCATTGTGTTATGCAGTGATATTATTTATTTAATGCCTGTTCTGGGTGTTCTGTTTCAGCTTTTAGACACACATCCTTGATTATGGCAAAACAGCAAAGCAAAAAACCCTGGACTCATCATATTTCTAGATAGAGCATTCTTGCTTTAAAAGATAAAAAATAAATTCAGATCTACATGGACATTCATGGATTCCTTATTTTTGTTTGTTTGTTTTACATACCCCTCACAGAAGCCTGTACCAGGACTCCACAGATCAACAACAACAAATCCCCCTCCCCCAGTTCTTCCCAAACTATAGTTAGGCAACGGGCAGCACAAAAAAGGAAAGGGCAAAGCCTCCCTGAGCTGGTGCTGCCTGGATAAAGCCATACCCATTGAGTCAGCCTTCAGTGACTACCCACTGCTACAACTGGAAGCAAGGCATTGAGTTCTGTTGCACTTGTGAGTCTTGGATTGGTCAACAGATTCCATAAGAATCCACTGCTGGATTCTGTCAGTCTTTCTTTATTTTAATATATTTCATCTTATTTCTATATTTTTTTTCTGTGGGGTTTGCCCCAGGAAACAGCCTGTACCTTTAAGAAGAATGGGGGGGAACACTTAGCTCTGAGTGTAGGGAGGAGCTTGGCTGAGGACCAGAAAGAGACTATTAAGAATAAGATTGACTAATGGAACTAGTAGCCTGGAAGCTCGGAATGGATAGTGCATTTATTCAGTCTGCTACTTCATTTCATCTTTATTGTAAAACAGGAAGCAACAGGGAACTGAAAATAGTGAGACACTGCCCCCTTTGCCCTCGTGGACCAGCCACCTCAGATGCTGAGCCTTCTTTCTGCTCTGATCTGCATGCTGGTGATCTGATTAGATGGTGGAGCTTCAGCCCTTGTCATTCTCAGATCACTATCTTCTGATGGCATGATTGAACTTGCAGAGGCAGTGTACCATTTGAAATGGTCCATCCTTGGAGGTTAATGGATCCTGTTCATTTCTGGGCAGCAATGTGGGATTTTCAGAGATTCTTGTTGACTCTTTGGAGATCATTGTAGCTGCATGGAATGATGGCATCATAATCAAGGTCACTTCTTGGCATCCATGCACCAATAGACACCCATCTCTGTGATTTACCAGGGATCTGGGAAATATGAATTGAATTGGGAGACAAGTAGAGTGACTTTAGCGGAAGACTCAGGATGAATTAGACAGAGCACTTTTGCAGGCCTCTGAAGTGGTACTGATGGCAGTAAAGAAAGCTCCCCCCCCCCTTCACCACCATTGTGTCATCTGATTCTTGTCCATCTCAGTTGTTTAAAGTGGTTCATGAGTTGATAACGCTTAACTCCAGTTCTGTCAGTGATGTTAATTTGGCTGCTGTTATGATGTTTTTGCAATATTTGCTGATAAAGACTCGCTACTCATAAACTGGAGGCCAAGTTGAGAATAGATCTATTACCTGAGATGACAAGTTTCTGATTGTTCTTTGGGTATGGGCAATGGTCTTGCAATGGTAGCTGCCAGGGATCTTGGGGGAGTAAGAGGCTCTGATTGTGTGTGTGTGTGTGTGTGTGTGTGTGCACGCACACACACATACACACACCTGGAAGTCATGATTAACTTTTGGCAACCCCTAGTGGGGCTTCGATGTTCAGAGAGGTGACTTGCTATTACTGCCTCTGCACCCTGGACCATGGAGGTCTCCCTTCCAAGTACTTGCCAGGGTTAGCCCTGCTTAGCTTTTGAGATCTGATGAGATTGGGCTTATCTGGACTATAGCATGAGAGTCAAATAGGTAAAGAATCTATAAAAAGTTTCAAAATATCTAAAAATAAGTCCATATTGTCTATATGTCATGTGTTCAAAATTCCGTTTGTGAGTCTGCCACAAATCACAAACCAAACTGAACTGCATTTTCCCAGTTTGTGCCCATTGAGTTGCGCTGTTTGATTTTATATTATTATTTGAAAAAGTATTTTATATGATTATTTTATTGTTGGATTTTAACTGCTTTATTATGCATGTAATCTGCCCTGAGCCCGTTATGGAAAAGGGCAGAATATAAACCTGCCAAATAAATAAATACCCTCAAATTCTAGTATTTTGATGAAAAGGGAAAATTTCTCTTTGTCAACTCTCTCCACCCCATGCATAATGTTATAAATCTCTATCATCCCCCCCCCCCCTTAGTAATCATTTTTCTAAATTGAAAAGACCCAGACTCTTCAACCTTTCCTCATAGAGAAGGTGCTCCACCCCCTAATCATTTTGGTTGCCATCTGTACTTTATCCAATTCCACAATATCCTTTTGGAGATACAGTGACCACAACCATACACAGTATTCCAAATGAGGCCATATCATAGACCTATATAGGAACATTACAATATCAGCCATTTTATTCTGAATCCCTTTCCAAATAATCCCTAACATAGGGTTTGCCTTTTATTTTCTTTTTTTTTTTTTACTGCTGCAGCACACTGGGTTGGCACTTTCAGTGAGCTATCCAATAAGAATGACCTAATGCAAACCCAGGCATTCATGTTTAAGCACAGAATAATTAGAGATTTAAATAGGGTAAGGGAGTGATACCAGAAGTCATGATCACTTGGTCTGAGCTTTGGAAAGGTGGTGTTAGAGGGGAGCAGTTGAACCCTTAGGGATTGAAAAGTATTGTGCAAAGTGGACTTGGCCATATGGAAAGCCATTTTGGCTGGTAGTGGGGTTTACATTCACATTAGGCAATCAGATTTAATATGCCTCATCTATTTAAGGATAGTAGGCTATATTTCTCACAACAAGGTTGTGATTTGCACATAGCTGATCTATATCAGAGCCTGCCTGAAGTTCACAGGTGGGGCAAGAAGTGTTAAGCAAGGCTAACACCTTTGTTTTATGGGAATAGGGTGGGTTGCTCATTTAGGCAGAGATAAGCAGTGAGCACCCTGAGCCACCTAGTGTGATGGATGGTGGAATGAGGCTTGGGAAGAAGTGACTGGGCACCTCTAAGCACTCTATGTGCAGTTAAGGATAAAGAAAGTCAGCAGTAGCCACTAGCCGAGTTTGGAGTCTGGGTTGATTTGCTAGAACAAAGGCAGCTATGAACAGTCTATCCCCAGTTAAATATTAGCATAATTAATTGATGGTGTAGATCAGCAAATTTGGATAAATTCAGATAAACTAGTTAAACACACATCGTTTTCTTGAGTCTTCACGTGGGGTACTGGGACAAAAATGAATGTTCAGGAGTCGGACATATGTACACCACAACAACTTTTTAGTAAAGTGACAAATTGGTGATGCTGTAACTTATAAGCTATGTCTCTTAAACATATGCTTCGGATCTGTCCAATTATTCAGACTTTTTGGGAGGAAGTAATTACTCATACCAATGTTGTGTTAGATTGGTCATTTATCTTTTAGGATGTTTATGTCCTTTTAAACATTTGTCTCCTGCAAACTAATGGTCAACATAAAATGTCATGACCTTGCTACTACTAAAAGACTTATACCAATTCCACAGTCACTGTTGCTCTGCCCCGGGCTTCTGCTTTTGTCAGATCAAGGCCGAGGTCAGATGCACATAAACTGATGAGATGGGCATGGATGAAAGCCAGATGCATGTCGGATTTTATGAGGTTGTCCAAACATCAGCATCTGGCAATGGTCGTTGGCTCGTTCGTGTCCCAAACTGCCATGACTGAGAGGCGGACTTTTTTGCTAGTACATTAAATACAGAATAAAAATGCTTCCGACGACTCCCGTGCATACTTTCCATGTTTGAACGCTCCATTGTAGCCGACTTGTTGCAAGCGCACATCCGCTTCCCTGCGAGAGCCCACTCCAAATGATATCATTGCGCCATCAATTGTTGACTCAGCCTTCCAACCTTCTGAGGTCGGTAAAATATGTACCCAGCTTGCTGGGGGGGGGGGGGAAGTGTAATGACCGGGGAAGGCAATGGCAAATCACCCCATAAAAGGTCTGCCGTGAAAACTTTGTGAAAGCAGCATCACCCCAGAGTCGAAAACAACTGGTGCTTGCACAGGGGACCTTTCCTAAATGGGGGGGGGGAGGCAGATCGCCCACCTTTTCTGTCTCCCTGCCAGGGGAGGAGGATGACCTACCTTTGCCATATCCCCGCCAGGCGGAGAGACAGCAAAAAGTGTTGCCATGCCCCCCCATTTAAACACCACAGCGGGTGTGGAATGCCATCTCAAAAAATGAGGTCTGGTTGAGACCTCTGATCAACCAACAATGGGACTAAAGCTGCTTAGAACTGAAGGATGGAGGGATGTCTGATCAGGAAATTCGTTGTAAAAAAGCTGTGGGGTATAATAGCGACGGATTAGGGATGGATTTAATGGTGAATGTGACCGTGGCCCAAGTGATCAATTCCCCACCATTTGCCATGTGGGTGCATTTTGAACTGTGGCTCCTTCCAGTTCTCCCTGTGCCTTCCCACTCTTGTTTTTTGAGATTGGGAAGGTGTGGGGAAAATTGGAGGGAGCCACAGGTCAAAATGTGCCCATGCAACAACTGGTGGGGAATCAATCTCTTGATCTAACAAAAGCAGAAGCCCAGGAGTGGAGCAATGGTGATTGCAGAATTGTTATTACATTATCCTACATTTATGTATCAATTTTAAAAACTGTCTTTTTATCTGTTTTTAACCTTGCTAGTCTTTTGACCGTAATAAACCTAATTTGAGGTATTACATTACAATACTGGAAAGATAAATTTCTTCCTCCAGTAATCCAATAAACTGAGGGTCTTACAACTTTGTGAACTTTTGAACAGATGCCATGTAGACAACAGTTGTGCATAAACTTATTTTTAGATAGTTGGAAAATTTTGATAGGTTCTTATCTATAGACTTGTCACATTATTGTTCTCCTGTTTAAAATTTCTTTCTGTTTGTGTTAATTAAAAATTTATATATATATATATATATATATATATATATATATATATATATATATATATATATATATATATATATATATATATAATGGTGGCTCAGGGTGCTTGCCACTTCACCCTGCCTATCATAAGCAACCTGTATTCCTGCCATTTTAATTATGACCTAACCATTCCAAGGACCAGAATCTTTTATCCCAAATATTTCAAGGATATGTAAAGCAGATTTTAAAAAAGATCAATTACGAAGCCAATCACAGAATACTTTTTAAAAAATCCTGTTTGACCCTGAAGAGACTGGCTAATCCTAAAGTCTTAGGGAGGATGAAAGGTCAATGACACGTATAAAATGCCTGCCAGGCAGAGTCAGGAAGCACTTTTTTGCAGCCTCCCAACAGCCAACCCCTAGAGGCTAGGCTATTACCTGCTATCGGTGATCCAATCCTATGCCTCGTTTAAATCTGTAAGGGGTTGGGACAACAGCAGCCCTTACCCTGATGACCATGAATGAATTTCTCTGGTCAGTGAGGACTTAAAGAGGTTACAATGTCTGAAACAAATTCCTACACATATACGACAAAACTAAATTCCATATAACATACGTGGGGCAACAAATCTACTAATGATCAACAGACTAATCTTCACAGTGGGGAAGGGGCAGAGCAGTCGCTAAGAGCTCTGCCTTTGATG
This sequence comes from Heteronotia binoei, assembly GCF_032191835.1. NCBI lineage: Eukaryota > Metazoa > Chordata > Lepidosauria > Squamata > Gekkonidae > Heteronotia > Heteronotia binoei. The sequence goes on from NC_083243.1 coordinate 65,975,600, forward strand.
GAAAAAGTCTCTACCCAAGTAGACACTTCCTTCCTTTCATCTGCATTGTGTCAAATGATATAATACATTCATGTCTTCAACAGCAGGGCTTTCTGGACTCATGTCATAAAACCATTCTCTCCCTTGATTCTCCTCTCTTTGTAGCCACATGTATATATACTACACTTCTTCCCACTGAGTGCAATATTTATTTTTGATTAATTAATTTAAAACATTTATAATTCAAATTTCTTTCTATGTGTGATCCAAGTGGACTGTGGCTCATGAAAGTTAATGCCTTAATAAATCTGTAAATCCTTAAATTGCCACAAGATGCTTCAGAAAATGGTGCCACCCATCTTGCCACCTGGTGATGCTCTAGAGCAGCATTTCCAATTTGCAGGGTCGCAACCTGGTACCGGGCCATGGAAGCCTCAATACCAGGTCATAAGAAAAGCCAAAGCTAGCCCTGCCCCCAGCAAAGCATGAGTTCTGCTCTGCTTCCTTCCTTTCCCTTTTCTCTGTTGTGCAGAGAAAAGCTAGGCTTGAAGACTGACGCTACAAAGCCTGAGCTCCATTTTCCTTCCTTCCATCCATCCCCCAATGTCTCTGTGTTGTGCAGATAAAAGCTAGGCTTGAAGACTGACACATGCTGCAAAGCCTGAGCTTTGTTTTCCTTGGAGACCTCTATAGAAGAATAGACAGGCTTTCCTGTCTCCTGTCTCCACCCCCTAAGTCTCCTGGCTCCACCCCCAAATTTTAGTGGGCCATGAAGGAGAAGTATAAAAATAACTGGGCCATGGGGCGGGGGGGGGGGGGAGTTTGGGAAACCCTGCTCTAGAGATCACCTTGGAAATTCCTGCTGTTTCTTCATTCACCATCATGGACAGGCTTTATAAATATTGTTGTTCATGTTACTTGCTACTTTGCATGCCTAGCTAATAGGGTGGGTGACACAATGACTGGCATGTGTCACTAAAATAGCTAGAAATTCTATGGCAATTTTATGCCCTTTCTAAAAGCTCTCTTTTTTCTTGCTGTTATTGTACTTCTGATTTTGCTGCTGAGAAAAAAGAGTGTATCAGTGACTTACAGGATAAGGTATCAAGGACTTAACACTAATGAGAACACTGGTATAGCAGTGGCCATATTACATAAATAATCAGTTTATTCTTTCTATCTGTGACCCTGTAAATATTTCAGAACTATAATCTGACCATATAAATGGGAGCTTATATCTCTCAGGTGGGAATGCATAATGGTGAATATACTGCAGATTTTGTTGAGCAGATGCAAGGATATTTTTTTTTTGTACACAGGGTAACCAACATTTCATGCATAAGTAACATCTGTTATACTGGCACCTGCTGAATAATGTCCCTGTTGAGCAATGTGTACATTTTAAAAAGTTTTAACTGTTCTAGTTTCATCAGAAAATGTAAATTATGCCTCCTATTATTTATCACTCAACAGACATTGAGTGAGAAAATGTGCCTTCATGAGGATTAGCATATAAATGTTCCTTTACTGGTGGATGATGTGCAGAAGGGGGGGGGGAGAGAACCATAACTAGAATATTATTCTTCAGTGTCTTGCTGTTAGTTCCTATTTTAAGTAAATGTTTTGATAATTATGTGGATAAAACAGGTTTTGATTTCAAGACCACAGTAATTTTGTTGCCAGTCAACCACATTAAGATTGCTTTGTCTTTTGATTATCCTCTTCTCTGTCAAGCATCATTATCACTCATCAGCTCTTGTCCCAATATCATGTTGTCCATCTCACTGGGCAAGTCCTATAATTACTCAATAACTGCAATATTGATTGCATTACTTGCTGGCATGCCAAGTTTCTTAGGAGTACAGACTGGCCTTTAATGTACTTCTAAGCAAGAAGTGGCTCAAAGTAGATTTTAAAAGTTTTCTTGCCTTGTTTGATGCCAAGCAACTCTGGAGTTGCTATGCTACAACTTTATTCTTTAAGCAGATTTGAACTTGCAATGTGAGCTGCAAGCCTCGAGCTTTGTAAAGCTTTGGTGGAAGCCTGCCGAGCGACATGTGAGCAAAGGCATATCAGAGGTTGCACAGACCCTTTAATAATGTATATTCAGTGTATTACCAAGATGTCATATTGTGAAACATCAGAATCCCACGAAGAGGGGTCCCAGAGTAAAACATCACACAGCTATGGTCAGTGTGCTGGCGATGCTCTCAGCATCTCATTTGTAAAGCTGTTTTATCTTTTGCCTCCTGTCTCCCTGAAGTTTCTCTTCGTTTTCAGTGCTTCCCACAGCAAGCAAACAACACAAATCTCATTATTAAAAAATGGAATTCAATCTATTCAGCAGTCACATGTAGTTGGACATGGAACTTGCTTTTGAAAAGTCTCATTTAAGCTTCTACATGGTTGCCAAGTGTTCCAAAATAAACAAAGATACTCCCTTCCATAGAAATGCTTGGGGAACCTGGCACAGAAAGTGAAGTGAGAAAGCAGGGATTCATCTCTGATGCTGTCTGAGGAACTGTGCAAATACTGTTGACAAACTCCAGAGAGAAAGCAGCTCTAATACCTGTCCTTTTCTATTTATAAAGTGTCCTTGCTCACTGGATTTTTTTTTCTGATTTAGGGACTCTCTCACTCTGAATGAACTATTCAGTGACAGCCACTGGCAGCTGCACAATGAAGGATTTGCATGGAAAATCAGTTGGGGATGCTGGAACCACAGAGTGTGGAACCTCCCTGAAAATGATCCCCCCACCTCCCCCAAAAAACCTTATTGGCTCCTGCTGTATTGTTTGGGTGTGATAGAAAAGCTGAGTGTTTCAGCTGTGTATGCTTACACAAAGAGCCCTCCAGCAGCCATTGCTTCAGGATCTGCAAATATTGGACTTCCGGGGGGAGGAAAATGTCGAGCTGAGCTGCTTCTCATAACGGGAGCAGGCTGGAACTTCTGTTCGGGGTAGTGGAAGGCAAATAAATGCCTACTGCCTACTTTTCTCAGTCAGAGATTAGTCCAAGATATGCACAGGAAACTTTAGGGAGATTTACCTTGGCTAAAAGGGAGTCCTGGGGGGGGGGGGAGCTGCTTTGAGGGGTCTCTGGGAAGAGTTGCATTTTTATCATCTGAAGAAGTTTATTTGATATAAGCTCAACAGAATCCTAACCTTCTTGGACATTGCTAAACATCTTAAGCTACACAAGACCGGTGGGAACTTGGATAATTGGAAAAGAAGGTACAGATTACTATCTTTCACTCCGGGACTATTTACTGTTTAATGGAGTAAATTTCAAAGGTGGGAAATGAAAATATAGAAAGTTTGGAAGAAGAAGGGAAGAAAAGGTAAAATTTGTACTTTGTAAATATAAAGGATAGTGCTAAAAAGTGGAAAGGGATTTATTGTTTGGTCTACTTGTGGTTTTGAAAAAAGAGCACCATCGTCACAGACCTGCAGCATATTCAAGCAATACAGGAAGTACGTAAAGTATCGTGAGATCTCCTTACCAGTGTGAATGAGACTTTGTGGCAAGTAAAGTAGGAAGTACTGGATGGAAAACCTACTTTAGGAATATAGCACCATTGAGAAATAGCGGTGGCCATTGCTGGGAGGTCAAAATTAAAACGAAGTTTTTAAAGTGTTCAGGACATTAAAAATTGTTGGAATTAATTGAGAAGAGGACAAGAAGATAAGTACTATTGGACATATTATTTGTGTGGATTTTAGACATTTATAAAAGGGGAGGAAATGTAAGGAGCAGCAAAAAGTCGCGACCACCATTTTGAAAGATTTAAAAACTTTTAAAATAAATATCTTTGTTTTGGGAGCTCTGAGGACGGCGAAATTAGGCTTCTTATAAAGGGCAAGTCCTATTCTTTTGAATCTAATAGTTGAATTTGAAATTGGTGAGGTACAAATTTTCGCTGTTTTTTAAATGTCAGAACACAAGCAACCCCGTACAAGGGCTACTTCATTGGAAAAAATGCAGGACCACTTAGAAGCAATGGAGGCCAGAATGATGAGAGGTATGAGAGAGATGATAAATGAATCTAAAAAAGAAATTATTGAAGAGATTAAAAAAGATATGGAAGATCTCAGAAAGGAAACAAAGGAAGCATCTAAGAAAGTGCAGGAGGTAGAAGGTAGAATGAAAGTATATGATTCCACCTTGTTGAAAATGCAAGAAAAAGTGACAATTCATGACTGCAAATTGATAGAGACTCAGATACGTCTGAGAGGAGTACCTGAAAAGGAAGATGGTGACCTAAAAGAATATATAATAAAAATAATTGCAGAATTTTTAGAGGAAGATCCTGAAGGGACTAAAAATATGTATGACTATATGTATAGAGTGAACTCACTTTATGCCAAGAAAAATAATTTACCAAGAGATGTTGTTATAAGATATATGACAAAAGAAATGGTGGGAAAGATCATGAGTAAAAACTTTGAAAAGACATTGATAGTGGGAGGCAGCAGAGTAAGAATTATGAAGGAGTTGCCAAGGCAAGTGATAAATGATAGAACATATAAAAAACTGACAGAAAAATTACAGGACAATGAAATGAGGTTTAGGTGGATAATACCTGAAGGTTTGAGTTTTGAACTTCAGGGGAAAAGAATCACAATCACAAATGCACAGGACTTCCGGGGTTGAAGCTTGGTGAGCTGACCTGTTTCCCTGTGTGGAGCAGACCAGGATATTTGTTTTTGGACAGAAAAGGCTTTATAAAGCCTACTGTCTACTTTTTCCAGTAAAGGAAATTGTCTACGGCATGCATGTTTATTTTGAGGGGGATTCACTTTGGCTGATGAAAGATCCCAGGAGGGTTTTTTTTTCAGCTTTGAAGGTTCCCCCGATGAAGAATTGCATTCCATTGCCTACAAAGAATCCTTGGAGTCATTAAATTGACATAAACTCACTAAGGCTTCAACTTCCTATGGACTATAACAACATCTGAGATAAAGTGGACGGGATAATGAGAGAATAGACGTCGTTAATAAGGTAACGATCCTTATCTGCTACTCCGGGTTCAATTTAAGCTTGTTAAAAGGGAAGATCTGGGACCCAGAACTATTTTTCAAAGTGGAAAATCAAGGAGAAGTGGAAGGGGGTAGAAGTGGTTTTTTTGGACTCAAAAGAAAGCAGAAAAGTGCAGAAAAATACTTGCTGTTATGAATTTCTGTGGCTTCGGAAAAAAAACCCAGTCATAACAAAGCTGCAGTCTCTCTCCTCAAAACAGGAAATGACGTTTTCTGTAATCATTATGAGACTTCAATGCTAGAGAGCCAGGAAGTAAGTGTGGAGTGAAGAGGAGCATCCAAGTATCCGGATACTTGCAAGAGTCAGTAACCATAGAGAAACATTGGAGGCTAATTACAGAAAGGCCAAAATATTTTCACTAAATAACTTGAAAGTGGACTATAAAAGGATTCAAAATTTATATAAACAATCCCCTAAGGGCTAAATAACATGGACTATGTGCTTGAAATTGGAAAATAAGCCCTAGAGGGTAAAAGGAAAACTTTTTAAAAAGAGAGGCTTGGAACTTTAAAAATTAATATCTTGAGCTAGGAAGCTTCAAGGACGGCGTTTTTAGGCTTGTTGAAAAGGGCATGCTCTGTTCTGTTAAATGCAACTATCAGATTGGGGAGTGAAGATACCAATTAAAAACCCATTATTTGTAATGGACAATCAGTAATGTCTGAATAAAAGTTGGAATCAAGAATTACAAGGTTAAGAGCTGCCTTAGTGAGAGAGGGTAAAATGTCTAAACAAGTTTATGATCAATTGTACACTATGGAAGGAAGAATATTGAAGGCAATGAGTGATTTAATAACTGGAAGTGAGAAGAAATTAACTAAGGAAATAAACTCCAGTGCTGAAGAGGTAAAGAAAGAATTTAAGAAGGAAATTGATGACCTAAGGAAAGAGTCTCAAGCAATAGCTAAAAAGACTGCTGACACAGAAGTGAAAATTAGAGATCAAGATGCCACCATTAAGAAAATGCAAGAAAAAGCAATACTACAAGACTGTAAGTTGATGGAGAATATGATTTGGCTAAGGGGAGTGCCTGAGAATGAACAAGAGGATGTGAAGACTCATATTGTCACAATTACAGCTGAATTTTTGGAAGAAGATCCGGAGGAGATGGAGCGTTTATGTGATGATGCATACAGAGTCAATTCAGAGCTTGCCAGAAAGCGTAAACTACCCAGGGATGTTGTGAAACAATTTTGGATAATGATTCAACAGGAGATCTCGAAAATCTTGGGTTATAACATTAGGAGAGCACCAGATGTCTTTCTGGTGGGATTACAAATGGAAAGCTTTCCGAAGCAAGACAGAACATTGTTGTGGTATTTGCTTTCAGCTGCGAGAACACTGTATGCGCAAATGTGGAAGCAAGATAGAATACCTGAAAAATGGGACTGGGCCTTAAAGGTTCTTAACTGGAGTGAAATGGACAAACTTACTAGAATCTTAAATGACATAATTTGGAGAAGTTTAAAGAAGACGAGTAAATCCCAAAGTTACGTGGAAATATAATGGAGGGTGAAGAATCATTTAGTCTTTTATGACAACATTAACTGAACTTTAAATGATAAAGAGGAATTGTGATTATTTAGTTAGTAAGATATAGTTACATGGTAATTATACATATATGAGTTAAGATAAGAATAAGATAGCGGGAATTCCGGAGTTGATTTTATAACTATGAGTTTTGTGTGTAATGAATACCAAGTGAATTATAGAGAAAAGGTTATTGAAAAATTACTTTTTGTATAAAAATTTTATAATGGTGAAAAGATATTTAGTAGTGTTTGATAACATTAATTGAACTTTTAATGATAAAGAGGAATTGTGATATTGTGATAAAAGCATTAGTAGAACATGGTTATTTGGTAAATATATATATATGAGAGTTAAGATAAGACTAAGATAGGGGGAACTCTGGAACTGAATCAATAACTATGAGCGTTGTGTTTAATAAGTGCTAAGTGATTATTAGAGAATAGGTTAGTGAATGATAATTTTTTTTTCTTTTTAAAGATTTTACAAGTGTGAATTTACCTTTAATATGCTTTTAATTTGTTTTAAGTACCGGCAGAGGTCATGAATAAGAGTGGGGGGGGGGGAGGAAAATATGTAATGTATTGGAGAAATATATTTGAATTTGTAGAGATGAATTTATCTCAATATATTGCAAAATAAAAAGTTTGGTCACACACAATCACAAATGCACAGGAACTGCGTAGTTTTTATGAAGAACATAAAGAATTTACACCATGATGGATTACAAATTATTGTCTTGGAATGTAAATGGACTAAATTCACCACAAAAAAGAAGGGCAATGTTTCATTGGATTAAAAAACAAAATTGTAAGAAGTGCATATTAAATAAAAAATTACAAATTTTTATGAAATAAACAATTGGGGTTAGAATTTTTTTCATTGGGTGAACAGAAGAAAAGGGAAGTGATTTTTTATATTAAACAAGAATTGGAGCCAAAATTAGTGTTTAAAGACAAAGATGAAAGATTTGTAGCAGTAGAAATAATATTAAATTAACTATTTTAAAACTTTTAAAAATGAGTTAACACTGAAATTGCAGAAGTTAATGAACATGGTAAGAATAAAAGGGAAAATACCAAACACATGGAAGGAAGCTGTTATTTCGTTGATACCAAAGAAAGATAGAGATGTCACGAATGTTAAAAATTATAGACCAATTTCATTATTAAATAATGAATAAAAAATATATACAAGAATCTTGGCAGAACGGTTTAAACAACATTTGATAAATTTTATAAAGGAGGATCTAGCAGGGTTTCTTCCCAAAAGGCAAATAAGAGACAATATAAGAACTGTTGTAAATATTGTAGAATATTATGAAAGACATCCAGAAAAGGAAGTAGCATTATTCTTTGCGGATGCAGAGAAAGCGTTTGACAATTTAAACTGGGACTTTATGTTTGCAGTAATGGAGAAGATGGAATTCGGAGAAAGCTTTATTAGAATGATAAAAACGATATATACTGAACAACATGCAAGGCTATGTATAAATGCAGACCTTACAGAAAATATGATAATTAGCAAAGGCACAAGACAAGGTTGTCTGCGTTCCCCATTGTTGTTTATAATGACTCTTGAAATATTACTGATGCAGATTCAAGAAGACAAAGATATAGAAGGATTAAAAATAAAAGGATTTACTTACAAATATAGAGCATTTGCAGATGACATAATGTTTATAAATGAAAACCCCATACAAGTTACACCTTTGTTGTTAGCTAAAATACAAGAATATAGAGAGTTGGCGCGACTTTGCATTAATAAAGAAAAATCAAAATTTCTATGCAAAAATATGCAATTAAATAAGCAACAAGAATTACAGAGATTAATGGGTTGTGAGGTTACCTCCAAAGTAAAATATTTTTGTGTGGAGATAACAATGAAAAATATTGATTTATTTAAAAATAATTATGAGAAGCTAAAATAGATGAAGATATGTTAAAATGGAACAAACTTAATTTGTCATTGCTGGGTAGAATTGCTGCAATTAAAATGAATATTCTACCAAGAATAATGTATTTGTTTCAAACTATTACCATTGTGAAAGAAAGTAAACACTCTGATAAATGGCGAAGGAAAAATTCAGAATTTGTGTGGGCTGGGAAGAAACCAAGGATTAAAATGAAAGTTTTGACAGATGCAAAAGAGAGAGGTGGATTTCAACTACCGAATTTAAAATTATATCAAGAAGCAGTTTGTTTGGTGTGGATAAAAGAATGGATAACGCTGTCAAACAAAAAACTCTTAGTGTTGGAAGGTCACAGAAACAAATTTGGTGGGCACGGGAATTTGTATTATGGAAAAAAGAAGATGGACGGTTTCTTCTCTCACCATTATATAAGAAATAATTTGGTAAATACATGGATGAAGTACAAGAAATATGGGGATGAGAGGAAACTGTTATGGATAGTGCCAGCGGAAGTAATTAAAATAATGGCTGAAATAGGTGAAGAAAAGTGGTTGTCATATAATTAATTATTAAAAATACAAAGTGGCAAAGTAGAATTGAAAACTGCTGAAGAGTTGAATAATAAATATGATTGGTTCCAAATGCAACAAATTCAGAGCTTGGTGTATAATGATATTAAAACTGAAGGGATAAGAAAAGAACAAATGGAAGTGGAAATAGTTCTACTTGGAGATAATGAAAAATTAATTTCAAAAATATATAAACTACTGTTAAAATGGTCTACGGAAGATGAAGTAGTGAAATCTCAAATGATTATGTGGGCAATTAATGTAAATAAAGAGATACGGATGGAAACTTGGGAACACTTGTGGAAAAATTCTATGAAGCTTTCGACGTCTCATAGTATTAAAGAGAACTGTTTTAAAATGATGTACAGATGGTACATCTGGGGGGGTGGGGGGTGGGCTCCCTCTGGGAATCCTACCCCCCCAGGGAAAGTGTATGCGCAATACATAGCCTCTCCTCTCCCGGTGTAGTGAACGCCGCGTGGTCACTGTCTGGCTATGCCTGGCAGATGGTCACTGCAATGGCCTCTCCTGCATTACTGCATCCGTAGCAACACCTTCTCGCTGGTCCCCCCCGTTTTCACAGAGTTTGCTACGTCATGGTGCGACCGAATGTCCGGCGGTATAACCGGATGGGCAGGCTGGGCCAACCAACCTCGCCAGCCTAAGAGAAGGAAAACTCTAACATCAAACCCGGGCAGATAGAGCTCGTTAATGTAACACCTACCACCTGGAGGACTCGCTGCCGGCGTCCCGGCTTACTGGGCCATGGCAGATGACCCCCAGGTGAAAGGGTGGAGCCAGTACCGCGCACACTGCACTTCACCTAAAAAAAAATTCCTCTGCGCAGGCCCATAGGGTATAATGCAGATATGGGGGCACGCTCTTTGGGTGCCCAGAGAATTGGATCCCCTGGTCCAATCTTTTGAGGACTTGAGGGTTCTGTAGGAGAGAGACCCCTTCAGCTGCCCTGCAAATGTGGAGCCTCTACATCAAACTTCTGCCTGGTTTAATTTGGCTGTTCCTGCCATTTAAACAGCTGCAAGTAATTTCAGCAATCCATTTCACTCCTCCCCACTTGGAAGTGGGGGGTGGGGGTGGAGAGTGAAACTGACAGGTGTAATGACTCGCAGCCATTTAAACCTAACAGTGGGGCAGGTGCTCCCATCCACTACTAGGATGATATGGCTGTAAGCCTATTCACCGATCCCTTTTGCTCCTGCCACTTGGAAGTGCAGGTAGAGAAACAGATTGCTGAAGTGGTTTGCAACCATTTAAACCTAACAGTGAAGTAGGTGTGCTCATCTGCTGTTAGGCTGATGATGTTAGGCTGCTGCTTGGAAGTGGGAGGTGGCTGAATTAGTTTGCAGCCACATCATCCTAACAGCAGATGGGTGCACCTGCCCTGCTGTTATGTTTAAATGACTGTGAGCTATTAATCCCATCCGTTTCACTCCCCCTCCCCTTGCTTCAAATCCCCCTGGAAGTTTCTGGCTCATTCACATTCTTAAACATATTCAAACTCTAGCAGAGGTGGGAATGTTTTCTGCTATTCTGCTTTTAACAGGTTCCCAGCCTAACTGTTTAACTGCAAACAGCTGAAATAGGAGAGGGGGTGGAGCTGAGCTGAGGATACATGTAGCATTCTGATCCCATAGAGCAGAATGGGAACTCTGTAAATGGTAGCCAGCGGTATATGTTAAGCTTTGGAGGGCTCCTATTGTTGTTTCCAAGTCTGGAGAATTCAGCCCCCCCCCCCCCCCATTGTCTTGGAGTTTTGTAAACAATTTAATTGAGTGGATACAGTCTATCTGAAAATGTAATAATTCATGAACTGCCACAAAACACCATGACCAGCACCAAAGTTTTTTTAAAAAAACATGATAAGTTTTAGAAATTCCAAATTATACAGAACTTTGTTGGGTGAAGTAGTTTCAAGTAGATTAATTCCATATATAACAAAATTCTACTATGCATAAAGTACTATGGTATATATAACATTGTAGAATATCTTATTGAGCATTTAAGATAATATCCAGTTCGCCAATCAATCGATAGGTAAATAAATAAATATCTTCTAAGGATAAATTAACTGGTAATTGGGCTAGAATCTTGACTCTTAAACTAAGAATAATGCCTTGCTCCATCCCAAGCCAAACAAAAGGGAATATTTAAATACAAAGAGAAAGAAGGGCTAGCATAAGTTAGAAAGAATTATAGTGAGAGAAACTGAACGTAAATTGTGTTAATAGGTAAGATGTTTTTAGATTTAGTATATTCCAGAAACAGAAGCCATTTTTCTTCAAAATATGTGACCTTGGGGTAAATGTCGGACAAGGAAAGTTGTGCCGTGATTTTCTCCATGTGAGGTTCATGCTGGACACCCTTCCACCAGCATCAGTTTGTGAACCGTGAACAGGCCAAAATTTGTGATGAACTTTAGTTTGGAAGCCAGTCTATGCCTAACCCTAATAGAATGCATGGATTAGATTTTGTGGTAGTTTAGTTTTGCCCCCCCCCCCAGTCAGAAGAATGAGACAACGCCATAGTTGGATGGAAAACAGGGCAACTTTATTGAGCTGAACAGCATGAGGCAAAACTAACCTGCTACAGGACAGGCCAAGGGAGACACCCCAGGACCCTTCCCTGTCCGGAAGGGCGAGCAACCCTGCCCCTGGCCGCAGCCAGCTAGAACCGGCTGCTGCCAGGCCGGCACCGGCCAGGTTTACACCCCACGGCACGGCCGCTCACCCAGGAACGGCCTGCCCGAAGAGGTGACCCGATAGTGGGCAAGAAAGCAGAGGGCCGTAGAACCCCGCTACTGTCCCATCCCGCTACTTCCCTAAATCAGGGAAAACCATGGGTGCTCACCGGAACCTGCAAACCAACTTAAACACCCGCCAATAAAGTTACCAAATAAAACCCAACCTAAAGCAAAATAGTACAAGGTAGGCGAAAAACATCCCAGCAAAGGCCAATCAGATGGGATGAAAAAATTCCTACCTGGCCCCGAAAACCAGCGACCGGAAAAACCTGTACTATTAAAGGGAGGGAGGGAGGGCCAAAAAACGCGGCGAAGTGCGCGTTGGAGGGCGAGGCTGGGCTTATAAAGCCCCAGCCCACGCCCTGCAAATCCCCGGATGGGCGGGAAGCGTTGCCTCGCTCCATCCGGGGAGGCAAAACACGGCCCCCGCCCACAGCCACCTGCGGCGGCGCGGGCTGGAAAGGGCCGGATTGCCCCCCCAGTCGGAAGAACGAGACAACGCTATAGTTAGATGGAAAACAGGGCAACTTTATTGAGCTGAACAGCATGGGGCAAAACTAACCTGCTACCGGACAGGCCAAGGGAGACACCCCAGGACCCTTCCCTGTCCAGAAGGGCGAGCAACCCTGCCCCCGGCCGCAGCCAGCTAGAACCGGCTGCTGCCAGGCCGACACCAGCCAGGTTTACACCCCATGGCACGGCCGCCCACCCAGGAACGGCCTGCCCGAAGAGGTGACCCGATAGTGGGCAAGACAGCAGAGGGCCGTAGAACCCCGCTACTGTCCCATCCCGCTACTTCCCTAAATCAGGGGAAAACATGGGTGCTCACCGGAACCTGCAAACCAACTTAAACACCCGCCAACCCAGTGCCAAGCCTCAGCTTAGGCCACTGGGCCCACTGGCAGGCCTAAAGCCTGCCGAAGCCCCAGCTGAAGCTCACCCAAAAACACCCTGTTTCCAGACACGGACAGGTGGACTCCGTCCTGCCGGTACAGGTCCGCCCGATCCGACCTGATGGCCGGGTGTGGCACAAAAAGGCCAAGGCCCCCTCGGAGCGCATTCCTAATCGCTCTGTTGGCCTTGCGCCTGGCTCTCTCCAACCCAACAGGGTCCCAAGCCGCTTTCCACACCCGCCGTGGAAGGATGGCGGACCAAAGTAACCGCACCTCGGGCCACCTGCTCCGGATCACCTTGAGGTCCTCGATTACCTGAAGTGACAGGGCCCTCCCCTGCACCAGGCCCAAATCGTTGCCTCCCAGGTGAATTAACAAGATGTGTGGCGGAGGACCGTTCCTCCCCATGAACAAGAGTGGCAGGAGCCCGTCCCAGCGAAGGCCCCGATGGCCCTGCCACTCAACAGCCGCCCACTCACTAAGCCCCAACTGCGATCCCAAACTTGAATGCCAGGCTTGGTGGGCGGCCCAAAAAACCATGCTGTGGCCGGCGATCAGTATCCTCCGCCTCTCGCCCTGCACCACAGCACCTGAAACAGAAGAAAATAACAATGTTAAAACCAGCCCAGCTAAAACTTGCCAGGCAACACGGGACGGACATAGCCCTTGTACGCTGAAGACCGCCATCTCCCAACCCGTTGGATGGCCGGCCCAGGGAACCCCATGGCCGCAGCAGTTGATGCCGCCCCAATCCTGAATGAATGGGTCCCAAACCGTAATCCCGACAGCCCAAGCCTATCCAAGGCTTGGCTGGTCACAGACCAAAATTGGAATTTGGTTAACGGGGACCCATCCTCGTGCCGGAAAAAGGAGCCGGCATCATCGCCCCGCACAGCAATGTACTCTGACAAAGCTAAAACCGGGCAAATGTCACGATCATGGCACGAGCCCAAAGTAATCATGACGCCCCGCTGCTTCTGGTCGGTCTTGGACCTGCGCACCCTTAAGGCTGCAGATTCCCCCGTAATTTTTACATCTCTCGCCTGGAGAGCCCGGCCAGAACAATCATTACGCGAGCGGACCACCAACTCGCTGACTCTAAGCGCGCCAAAAAAGGCAGACACAGCAGCTGCCTGAAACAATGCAGCCTCAAATTTAGAAAAACAAACCACTGGCCATAATTTGCGGAAACCTTTCAACACATCAGGGGAAAAGGGGTGCCATGTATCAGGCCGTGGGCCTTGCTCACGGGCCCAGCCCTCCAACATTTTGCGTATTCTGAAGTCGTCGGAGGCGTCAGCTACCCCCTTCACCTTGCTGGTGAACGCCAGTGCCGCCAACTTGGCCCTAATGGTTTTTACCACCAGCCCCTTACCTTTCAACTCAACGCAGAACTGCATGAAATGAGTTGCTGGAATCGGCCAAAGGTCGGCCAATCCTACCTGCTCCCTGAAAGCCGTGAACTGCTCAATGGAGCGATCATAGGCCTTCCGGGTAGAGGGGGCTAGGGCCAGCATCATAGCCCGGTTGGCCTCGACTCTCCAAGCCGCCACATCTCTGGGGGCATCCGAGCTGGCAGGAGGTCGGCCCCTGGTGCGAGAAGTTGAAACCGCTCCATCTGACGACGAGACAGAGCGTCTGCAACCCCGTTGCACACACCGGGCACGTGCTTGGCAAGGAACAAAATGTTTAACCGTAAACAACACAAGGTAAAAAAGCGAACAAGGCACATAACTGGGACAGATTTGGACATGAAGGTATTAATCACCTGAACAACAGCCATGTTGTCGCACCAAAAGTGGACAACATGGTTGGCCAATTCCTCACCCCACAATCGTACTGCAACCACAATTGGGAAAAATTCTAGAAATGTTAAATTACGGCAAAGGTCCATATCCAACCAAGCGGCGGGCCAGGACTCCGCACACCATCGGCCGCAAAAATATACCCCAAAACCAATAGCGCCAGCAGCGTCGGACATGATCTGCAGATCGGCTTCGATCCGCATATCCACCCGCCAAAAGGAAACCCCATTGAAGTCGGAAAGAAATTGTTCCCACACTTCGAGGTCCTCCCGCATTCCTCGGTTGACTCTAACCCAATGATGGGGGAGACGCAAGGAGCACATGGCATCACATAGGTGTCGCAAAAACACCCTCCCGGGGGCCACCACTTTGCAAGCAAAGTTAAGGTGGCCCACAACCTGCTGGAGCTCTAGGAGAGAAACCTTGCACTTGCCCTTCAACCCAGCAAGCTTCTGGCGGAGGCCCTCAATTTTTTCAGCCGGCAGGTGGGACGCCTGCCTAAGTGTATCCAGCTCAATACCTAAAAAGGTCAGAACGCAGGAGGGGCCCTCCGTCTTCTCATGCGCCAGCGGGACACCAAGGTCCTCAGACAACTGGAGGAAAGAACAAAGAAGCTGAGCGCACTGGCCCGAACCCCTGGGGCCCACAAACAAAAAATCATCAAGGTAATGAACGGTGTTGGCGGACCCAACCCGTTCCCGAAACACGAACACGAAAGCCGAACACGAAATAGCACACCCCATAGGCAACACCCGGTCCATGTAAAACTTGCTGTCAAACATAAAGCCCAGGAGCTCAAAGTCGTCCGGGTGGACCGGCAACAGGCGAAATGCAGACTTTATGTCGCACTTAGCCAGCTCGGCGCCAATCCCGCAGCGCCGAACGACCTTGACAGCCTGGTCGAAGGAAGTATAGCGGACCGTGCACAGGAAATCGGGGATGGTGTCGTTCACCGACCCACCCCTGGGGTAAGATAGGTGGTGAATTAGCCGGAATTCTCCAGGGGCCTTTTTGGGAACTACCCCCAAAGGCGACACCCACAAATTAGGAACAGGAGGGGCATCGAAAGGGCCCAGCACCCTGCCCTCTGCGCACTCCTTAGAAATCTTTTCCCTCACAACTCGTTCCATCCCTCTAACGGACATTAAATTCTTCACCATACAGGGTCCACGTGGACCCTGAAATGGAATACGAAAACCAAACAAAAAACCGTCCCGTAAGTAATCTCTATCACTTACTCTAGGATAGCCCGCTAACATCTCACTGACAACCCTCACCTTGATGGGGCTGGGACCCTATAGCAGCGCCCGCCTCACGGCCTCACTGGATCTCTATATTTTAGTCTCTTCGGGGTATTTTTACTTGTTTCTTTGATGGGACCACAGCAGCTTTGTTTGCTCTTCCCACAAAATATAGGCTCACGAGAACTTTAACTTAAACCACAGATTTATTGTAACAAAAAGTCTTAAACTGGGGATATGGGAGATATTTACACAGGCTACTATGTTGTTCAGTTGTTTCAGGCTTTATATTCACTTTAACTTTCTTTTGAGTTTCTCAGTCACACAGTTCACAGTTTCCCTTTAACTCACTCTCCACCTCTAGCAAAGGTCTGTCCTCTTGGGATTGATGTGTCTAGTCTCACCCCTCGACTGGAGTCTCTCTCTCAGCCCTTCTTGGTGTCTCAGACCCACATCCACACCCTCAACCACCTTTCTAGATCTTCCGAGTTGTCTATAGGTGTCTGTGACCGTTCAGGTCTTGACTGACTCACACACACACAGCCCTCTTGGCTGGTTTTGTCCAGCTGGCAGTCTCTGGAAGACTTCCCCGTCTCCAGCTTCTTCACAGGATCAGCTGCCCTCTCAGCCCTTCCGGCCGGCACTAACTGACCCTCTCAGTCTCTGTCAGGTCCCCACTGACAGACTTCTCTGACAGGCCTTCACTCTGTCAGACATCAACTGACTGAACTCCTGCCTCAGCAGTTTCTCTCCTTCAACTAACTTTTCCCTCCCTGAGAGCTCTGAGCACTTTGCCCCCACCCTCAGGTCACCTGACGCAGCCCTGTGCGTCTTCAGCTTATGATTAACCCATTGCTTTCCGTCACAGACCCTTTACCAGAACCGTGGGCTCCGGCCCCACCCCCTGACCTCTTGGGACCACTTCGGGGCTTGGACCTGCTTCATGCAGACAAGGCATGCGAACCCCCACACAGTGGGCACTCATGCTTGTACTTGCAGGTCTTACGGTTGCAAACCCCCTGGGACGTATACTCCCAGCACAAAAGCTGGGGTTGAACCGGCTGCCCCGCACCAGTGCGGGGACCAGATGCACCAGCCTGCTTACTTACCAGGTGCCCACTGTCCGACCTGTCCCCTGCATTAGGCTTAGCAGGGGACATGAGCTGCAGCCAAAGCTGCTGGTTTATTTGGTCCCAAGGCATGGTGGGGTTGAGAGCAGCCCTCATCCGGAACTCTTCGTCGTACTGCAGCCACGCAGCACCCAAGAAGTCCGTATACACCTTGTAGACGATATCACAATACTGAAATAGTGGTGCAGCCTGTAAAGGCTGTGCACGCGCTATAACACCAGCATAGATTAGAAATCCGGGCAACCAGTTAGCCCAATTTCTTTCAACCTTCCTGCGTTTAATCTTCTCTTTGTCTCTCTCATCTAATTCGTCTTTGTCCTTCTTCTCCAGATCCCTGTAAAGAAGGCCAAAGACGTCCACATACTCGCCCCTGAGTATCTTTTCACGAGTGGCCACCCAGTGGCATGGCCATGTCGCCGAAAGGGTGACACTGAAACTGGACCGACCCCAATGAGGCTGGGGACCAACCTCCCAAACTGCTGGAGGTGCTGGGCCAACCGAGAGGCCATTGACCACCCCACAACTGGCCCCATGGCAGAGATCCACCTTGCGTGGCCTGCCCGACCAAACTTTGAGACGTAGAGGGGGCGCTGGAGAGGCGGACGTAGTGCCCCATGGCAGAATCTGGCCCTGCCCACAAGGTCCCCAACTGCAAGTTGGCGCCATGGAACCCAAGGACCCAGTGTCTGCACCCAGGCCAACTGAAGTTGACGGCAGAGAAGCTGCAGGCTGATAGAGGGGTCCCCAAACACCCCATGGCCAAGCGCCAGCCAGCCCAGGCCCACCCAGCTTACCTTCTTGACCAGGCACGCCAACCGCAAGCACGACGGGTGTAGTCCCGCTGCAATCATCAGGACACTCCGGGCCCTCAGCAGGAACAACCCCATCTTCAGAGTCCGAGGTGGGTTCAACAGGAACATGAGTAGGCTCACCAGACGGGACGGGCCGCCTCGTCCTGCAAGGTAGAAAGACAGGCCAGGATCTCCTGCTCGAAAGCCCTTGTGGACGCCCGTGCGGCTTTCCGCCCCCAGGGTAACCCAGATGTACCCGGGTCAAGGCCATGTTGGCGCTCCAAAGGGGCCAAACGATCAACGATGGTCTGCCTAGTGTTGGTCTCGTCCTCAACCCCGGGCCTGCTAGGTGCAGGCCTTTTTCCCTGGGCCTTCGCGGGCTGCTTGCCCTTGGAAGTCCCCTGGCCCTTTTTGGGAGGCATTGCAAAACAAGCAGGTTCACCCTTGATAACCAGCCAACCCAACCCAACTCTCAAGGCTTCTCTGCCTGGAGACCCAATACCAAGCTGAGCCGAGTACCAGTGGGTAGTGAGGTAAAGCCGCTTCCCAACCAGGCCAAATCCCCAGGCAGCCCGAACTAAGGAAAACCCCCAGAAAAGCAGCCAGAAGGAATCAACCCTAAAAAATAAATGGAAGCTGCCTTCTACTGAATCAGCCCCCAGGAACCAGAATGCAGCCGATAAGCACACACCCCCCCGGTCAACAAGGGCCAAAAGAAGCTCAAACGCCGCCGTTACCGCCTCTCAGCCAAGCGCCGTCCAGCTGGAGCCCAGGGAAACCGCTGCAGCAAAAGGACCGTCGCGGATCAAACGCAGCCGCTCCTGAAGAGGCAGAAAAAGCTCCACAGCCGAAAGGGGGGGCCCGCCGTTACTCAAACGCCGCTGTAAAAACACCGCCGAGAAGCAGGAGCCGAGCCAGGGAAGACCGCCTCCACCGCTGCAGGCCTCGTCGTGAGGAAGCCGATGAGACACGCACTAACCCACCAAAAAACGCGACGAAGTGCGCGTTGGAGGGTGAGGCTGGGCTTATAAAGCCCCAGCCCATGCCCTGCAAATCCCCGGATGGGCGGGAAGCGTTGCCTCGCTCCATCCGGGGAGGCAAAACGCGGCCCCCGCCCACAGCCACCTGCGGCAGTGCGGGCTGGAAAGGGCCGGATTCTTTTTAAAATATTTTCAAGATTGCCAGCATGGTGGCTTACCCTCTTTCAAATATATTTTCTACTGAACTTTCAGACTTTCTCTTAAAAGTATTGAGCATCATTTTGAAATACACACATTCCCTTTCAGTTCTTGAATTATGTATTGTATCTTGTTATCTAAAGATTTTTCTGGCTTCCTACTGCGCCCACATACAATGAATCAGGAACTGCTTCTAGATCTCAGCAACTGTGATGCATTCAAGCATTCTTACATGGTAACTTGACAACATCCTTCACAGCAACAATCAATTATGCATCAAAAAGAGCATTGATCATTTCAGAGTTCAAAACCAAGAGACTGGATGATAAGAAAGATCACACATGCCAATAAACATTTATAGAAAGCAAGAATACAATTGGTCAGCCAAAGGAATTGATGATGGGAAAACTAGCCTCTAAAAGGTTTCAATCTGGAATAGCTGATATTTGGCTAGTATGTGAAACATTTAACTATTTTATTTTAAGAATATGTTGTAAAATAGTACCAAGAAGTTAAAATCTTGTGTAGTTTGTTGGAGGGAGAAAATCACAAAGGGCTGAATTCTCCCCCTTCTTCAGGAAGAAAAATAATGCAAGCACTAAAGTGCCATCCTCCAACCAATACTGAGGAAGACTCGCCAAAATATTCCTGCTTGGTCCTGACTCAGCTGGCTCATCCAACATTGGTGGATGAAAAGAGTAGGAGCAGCAGTCAGGGAGCCCCAATGGGAAAGTCTGCTCTCAGAAGACAGAGCTGGCTTAAATAGGAACCATCTCACAAATGATATTCACTGCATCAGAAAAGACCCACCAGCCAGCTCATTCCCAAAGCCCCATCCTCTATTCCTATGTGTGGTGGGCGTAAAAGTCTTCTATTTCCATGTGCGTTGGGTGCAAAAACAGCCCATGTTTCATACAGGATGAAAATAACATTGACTAAAAAATAACTAATGTGTTTGTTTTTTAAGGTGATACAAGACTGTTCTTTAGAAGGACAGGTTTGTGGGAGAGCTTCTAGTGTCCTGGCCCCACTGGTGGACTTTCTGATGGCACTTGGGGTTTTTTGGCCCTGTGTGACACAGAGTGTTGGATTGGATGGGCCATTGGCCTGATCCAAGATGGCTTTTCTTATGTTCTTATGTCAAAGTGGGGGACCAGTCAATAGGAATGTATCTTTCTTTCCTGATATTTGACATGTGTAAGGCATATGTAAATGGTCACAATCAGATGACAGTAATTCTGAAATAGGAGACAAAGAATTTTAATTATTTTGTACTGTATGGGTTTTGTTGCCCAAAGACTATGGTATTCTTGCCATGCCAGTTATGGGCAGATGGCCTTTATGGACTATTGTTATGCTGAGCCAGGTCAGGCTCAGAGCATTCCTGACTGGATTATTATATAGCTAGCACCTCCTGTCCACTCAGCCATGCAGGCTGCAGATCATGCTTCATCTTCTTGGCTGCATAGACAATGCAGGCAAACAACTGCAACCCCATCTTCTTTGAAACATGGGCAGCTACAGACCAAGGGGAAGCCATGCTCCTGGAGAATTTCAAAACATATTTTCCTGCAAGCAGCCATGAAGACACTTTGCCTGTATCATGTATTGCATTCCAGCTTTGTCTATGCAAATATAATTACCTTGCTGATAACAAAAGAACTGTTGAAACACTTGTAGATAAACAATAGACTCTTCCTGCTACCAATTTAGGAAATCACTTCTGTCATCGTTGGACCAATCATTAGCCATCAGCTAGATTCTGTCACCCATCTCCTCTCTTCTCAATGCCCCACCAGAGGTGCCACAAGTGCAAACATTAGATTTTAAGATGCCCAATATAGTTTTCTTTGTTTTAGCATATGATCCACTCAGAGAAGCTATTATCACTCTTTGGGTGTCTTTTGTCAAAACGTCCTGGGAGCCATTAGTCTGACAGGAACAGCCACTGAGGGCTCCTGCCTCAGGTTATGAATTTGGCTATTTAAGGCAGACCACCTTGCCATTTCCCCCAGAAAATCTACTTTGTGGCATTCCAATTCTCATTTTTAGAACTGCATTCATCATTAATGCCATTTGCAAAATATTTTGAGAAAATGTCTTTTGCCCAGATTCAGTCTCCTTTATTCAGTATTCACATTGTTACCCATCACTACCAACTATTTAAGTCAAGTGATACTGATTCTGCTATCTGGTTGCATTTTGGAAGAAGTGTAAATCAGATAATGCATTTTAAAATGTGAAAAGTTTAGTATCAAAAAGCAAAACCCAAATCCTACCCCTCCATGCTTCCATTTGCAGATATTCTGTATCAAGTACTCAGTTGTTGTTCTTTTACTCATGAATAATAAACAATACAGCCTACTGAATCATTTCAAACTAGAAACAAATAATCTTTATTCCTGGCCAATATTTTAATTACATACAGTTTTTTTAAAAAAACTTTTCATAATGGTTGCCTACACTTATTGTCCTAGTCTGATCCAAACAATTTCTTTGGGAAAAGGAGACATCTTGCTTCTTACCTGAGAAACATAACCTAACAATGCTGTTTCCAAAGTGTCTTACAGCTGTCAGATATTTTTATTGGTTTCAAAACAGTTGTTTTCCTGCATTGCAGTTATACTTTATTTTCTTTATATTCTTTATTTGTTAGAAGCAGATTCTAGTTTTTTGTAGTGGCCAAAAGAATTAAGATTGATGATTATGGGGACTGGTTATCCATAACAATTTGCACTGCACATTATAAGAACAGAAGTTTGTTATATGATAGATTCGGGGTGGGGGGTAGGTTCTTGGCAGGCACACACACTCAGCTGTACAACATGCAGTAGACAAATTTAATATTGGGTTATAGGCAGTTCTTCATGGATTCAGTTTTCTTTTTAAAAAATTCAGATTGATACAGTGAAAAAAGTGGAAGGGGGAAACTTATCGCATATTTATAGTGATTGAACCATATTATTCAAAACACTCAGTCATCCAGTTCCAGAAAATCTTCAGTTGTTTAGCCAGTACAAGGGATGAACAAACTCCCCTGGCTCCATTCCATGATAGATTTTCTGATTATTGGCACAGGAGCATTCCATTCTAATTGACTTTTTCTCCTCTGTTTTTCTACATTCCTTCTGTTGGAGAAAGAGTCACTTAAGTTGAATAAAGGCTCATTGAAGTTCCAGAAAGGCTTCTTAGACCCACCCACTATCTAGAAGCCTCTGAATGCTTTCTAGGTCATATCTTCTTTGACGGGGGACAGAGGGTGAGTTAATGGTATAATATTAACTTTGCATGCAGAAGGTAAAAACGATCTGCAGTTAAAAGGATCAGATATCAAGTGATGTAAAAGTTCCCCTAGCTGAGACAATTGAAAGATACTAGTAGTCAGGGTAGACTGTACTAACTATGACAGATCAATGGTCTGACAGCATTCAAGTTCACTTGCAAGCGGGAATGTGGCCTCTTGCTGACAAAAAGACTGCTTTACTGTCTTCCATCAGACCAGTTTGATGGTGCTTCTCCTTCTTTTAACTTCTGACTTCTTGTGACCTGTGCTACTTCCCTGTTACTGACTTTGTTCATGCCTACTTAAAACCTGGAAATCACTTCACCCTGGAAACTGATGCTGAATGAAATGTACTAGTCAGTTCAAAAAGCAACTTCAGCATTTTAAAGTGTTTGGGACTCTTGGATATTTTTATTATCTCTGTGGATGTACATTGACTATATTGAGAATGGAAAATATTTATGGGTAAGGGAAACTATATGTCTACAGTAAGCATTACTACATTCAAAATACAAATTTTCATCTTTGATTATCAATCATGCTATCAAAATGGTGTGTTGTAAAGAAAATCCACATGAGAAACAGAAAAGCAACCCGTATTCAAAAGAGCCCATATAAAGGATTTGACCAAAGATATAATAATCTCAAAGACTGATAAAATAACCAGAATTACTAAAACAGAATAATGTCTCCTTCAAGGATCATTTTGATATGAGTTGAACCAGTTTTGTACTGCTACAACATTCATTCATTCATTTTATGCGGATTTTATCTCCCCCCATTTTATCCGGATTTTATCTTTGCAGTGGAAGACGGTAAGCAGTGGGGTGCCGCAGGGCTCAGTACTGGGTCCCATGCTCTTTAACTGGTTCATTAATGATTTGGAGTTGGGAGTAAGCAGTGAAGTGGCCAAGTTTGTAGATGACACTAAATTGTTCAGGGTGGTGAGAATCAGAGAGGATTGTGAGGCACTACAAAGGGATCTGTTGAGGCTGGGTGAGTAGGCGTCAACATGGCAGATGAGATTCACTGTGGCCAAGTGCAAAGTAATGCACATTGGAGCCAAAAATCCCAGCTACAAATACGAGTTGATGGGGTGTGAACTGGCAGAGACTGACCGAGAGAGAGATCTTGGGGTCGTGGTAGATAACTCACTGAAAATGTCAAGACAGTGTGCGATTGCAATAAAGAAGGCCAACGCCATGCCGGGAATTATTAGGAAGGGAATTGAAAACAAATCAGCCAGTATCATAATGCCCCTGTATAAATCGATGGTGCGATCTCATTTGGAATACTGTGTACAATTCTGGTCACCGCACCTCAAAAAGGATATTATAGCATTGGAAAAAGTGTAGAAAAGGGCAACTAGAATGATTAAAGGTTTGGAACACTTCCCTATGAAGAAAGGTTAAAATGCTTGGGGCTCTTTAGCTTGGAGAAACGTCGACTGTGGGGTGATATGATAGAGGTTTACAAGATTATGCATGGGATGGAGAAAGCAGAGAAAGAAGTACTTTTCTCCCTTTCTCACAATACAAGAACTCGTGGGCATTCAATGAAATTGCTGAGCAGTCGGGTTAGAATGGATAAAAGGAAGTACTTCTTCACCCAAAGGGTGATTAACATGTGGTGGCGGCTACAAGCATAGCCAGCTTCAAGAGGGGATTGAATAAAAATATGGAGCAGAGGTCCATCAGTTGCTATTAGCCACAGCGTATTGTTGGAACTGTCTGGGGCAGTGATGCTCTGTCTGTATTCTTGGTGCTTGCGGGGAGGGGAGGCAAAGTGGAAGGACTTCTAGCCCCAGTTGTGAATCTCCTGATAACACTTGGTTGTGGGGTTTTTTGGCCAGTGTGTGACACAGAGTGTTGGACTGGATGGGCCATTGGCCTGATCCAACATGGCTTCTCTTATGTTCTTAATGGTAGAGCCTCTGCTTGGCATGCAGAAGGTCCCTGGCTCAATCCACAGCATTTCCAGTTATAAAAAGAGCAGCTAGGAGGTGATGTGAAAGACCTCTGCCTGAGACCCTGGAGAGCCACTGCCAGTCTGAGTAGACAATATTTATCTTGATGGACCATGGTGTGATTCACTATAAGGTAGATTTGTGTGAAAATAAAATAAAAAGTCTAAGAAGGAGGAATTAGGACTGAAGAGAAAAAAATACTTCCTTTGACCATAAATAACTGCGTCCCTCCCCCAGACTTTTTAAACCATGAGAAGTCTAGAGTTCCTAACTGTTTATAATAGCCTGGAATAGGGGATGAAAATAAGATGTGTACTAACATGTGCATATCTCCAGAGCCCAATTTCTTTTCCTGAAGCTCTCCCATACAGCACAAGTAGGGAGCCATAAAAATACTTCCCTTCTGAGTTCTACCATTTAGGACCAGGATTGGATTAGCATTTAGTGCTATAGGACCATTAAACTGCAGCACTTGGTCACTCAGATTCAGGGATGAATGAGCAATAAACTACTCATCTAGCCCCAGATATCCAGTGTCACATTACTACTCCATGCAGGGATTTCCTTTAAGCGTTTATTCTCCCCCACAATTCCTTGCCAGCCTTCCTTGACACCCTGCATTCTTTCCTCCCACATACTGAAATTTTCCAGATTTCTTTTATATGGTTAAGGGAGAAATAGTTGCTAATGTTAATATGCGAACCAAGGCAGTGGCAATTATTCAGATGATTAGGCACATTTGACTCAATGCTTATAACAGAAGGGCTCCACTAAGCTCCACATTCTAAGCAGTGCTCACATAAGGGAACTTATACCCTCCATTTCACACAGCTGCAGCCTATGTGCCCCTGTAATCCTGCTTCTTGGGGTTTGTGGACTTTTGAGAATAATGAGGGAATAGGAGAGTTTGCAGTGGGGAGGGGAAATGAGCAAAAACATTACAGAAGTAGGAGTGCCACTTCTGTGAATAGTTTTATTGAAGCCCTGAATCCATCTTTTCAAATCAGATAACATCATGCCTTAATATCATGACCACACACAGCTTGATGGATTCAGAAACAAGAGATAAGCATTGTTTTCAGTAGTATGTTATGATCCCTTGTGGACCAACAGAAGATCCAAGCAACTGACAATGAAACTATGGAGCTAAATTATTGTTTTTGGATTGATTGTCTCATTTGAAAACTAAAAAGCCTTTGTAAGAGGCACAATACAGTCATATGGGAAGAGCTTTTCCTTAACTATGAAAGGTTTACAGGTTTGCAGAAAAATCTGAAATCTTAAAAAAAATACATTGGGAAGTTTTTTTAAAAAACCAAGATGATAAAAGGAGCAAATGTAGCTTTAACAGATTCCTTCAATGGCTGTTCCTAGGCAACTACAGCATTCCAAGGCTTGGAGTTTCTGTGAGTAAAAGGCAGGGTCATTTCCAGGCTGTTTTGACCTTTGAGGAAGGACACATCAGGGCCAGGCCTGAGACTAGGGTTTCCAGCTCCAAGTTGGGAAAGTCCTGGGGATTTGGGGGAGAAGTCTAGGGAGGATGAAGTTGGGGAGGAGAGGGGCCTCAGCTAGACATAGTGCCATAGAATCTACCCTCCAAAGCAGTCATTTTCTCCAGGGGGACAGATTTCTGTTGTCTGGAAATCAGTTGAAATTCTGGGAGACCTCTAGGTCCCACCTGGTGGTTAGCATCCCTAGACTCGCAGCAAACACTCTGGTAACTTGATATCACCCTATTTGCATGACTCAACTAGATCTAGCTGCTTGCTACTGTTCAACAGCAGGCACCCTACAAAAGCCAGTGTAGTATAGTGGTTAAAACTTCCTTGCATTGTCCGGGGAACCCAGGTTTGAATCTCCATCTGACTGTGGAAGCACATTGCGTGATTTTGGACCAATTCGGCCCCTTCCCAGCCGAGCGGTCCATCGACCGCTGAGGCTGGGGGCCGCACATTGCCGCCCCGCGCGGATGCGAGACGAATGGTTCTTCCCTTAGTTGGAGGGGGCGTGGTGCGGCCTTAAGAGGCCGCTCCCGCCCCCCTTCTACACAGTTTGAAATCCGCTCTCGGCCCGAGCAGTCACATACCAGCTGGCTGCGGGCCTGTTTGAGAGCGGAGGGCTGAGCCGGCGTCTTCAGAGGCTTGCTCCAGTGCGTCTTCTCCCAAGCGCCTGCCGGCGGAGTTACCGGCGTTGAGGCTGTCGGCGCGGTGTCGGGACGGCGACGTGAGGCCTGCGGGCCTGCTTGGTTTGCGCGGTTTGCCTCCCCCCCCCCGCCCCGCCGCTTGTCGCCGGCCTCTTCAGGCCTCATTAGGCAGGGGGCCGGCGAGGTTAAGGCCTCGGGGGTGTGTGTTCCGGTGTGCTTCTCCTCCCCTCCCCTCCCCAGCGGGTGTTTGCAGGCCTAGTCAGGCCTCGTCGAGGAGCGGGCGGCGGGTTCGCCTCCCCACCCCCCACCCCCTGCCGGGTGTTTTAGGGGCTTGTTGTGAGGACCATCCTAGTGGAGGATTGGGCTGGTGGGCCTGGGCGAGTGGCTGCAGGTGGCTCACCGGGCGCTGTAGTTGCTGCGCGTCAGGCTTCCTGGGGCCCTGCAGCCCCCCTCCCCCCCCTTTTTCGCGTTTAGTGTGATACACACTCACCCCCTCTTTTGATCGTGGCCTCTTAAGGCCAGTTAGTTAAGTGGTCGCTCTACCCTCAATAGCCCAGGGTAGTCTGCCCTGTCAATACCTTGGAAGCTAAGCAGGGTCAGCCTTGGTTGGTATTTGGATGGGAGACCAACTAGGAAGTCAATGGTTGCTACACAGAGCCATGCAATTGGCAAACCACCTTTGAATGTCTGTTGCTTGAAAACTCTGTGAGATTGCCATAAGCAAGGCTTCTTTTTGGCCGGCTGGTTTTGGGTGGTGGTAGACGCCTCCACTGGGCCAGTAGTTGGGGCGGCCCCTGAATTAGGTACCGGGCCTTCCTCCCTCTCCCCCACACGCATACCAGCCTTTTGCTGGGTGGCGGTGGGGCGGTTTAAAAAAAAAAAAAAAAAAAAAGTGGAATAACAGGCGGAGCAGCCATGGGGCCTCAGAAGGGCCGGGGCAATAAGAAAGGCAAGCAGCCCGCAAAGCGCCCTGCCAAAAGGCCGCCCTCCGAGCCGCTCCCTAATGCAGACAGCAATGAGGCCCAGACCAGGCAAGCTATTATTGACCAATTGGCTGCCTTGGAGGAGGCGAGAGGTTTGCCCGGCCCTTCCAGGAGGGCTACCGGCCTGTTAGGGCCGGACAGGGCTGCCACCATTTCCTTTCAAAAGGAGGTGCTGGCTCGTCTTTCTGTGTTGCAGGGAGCAGAGGGATCCAGTGCTGTGGCGAAGGAGGGAGTGTCGCAGGATAACGAACAGCAGGATGAGCCCGATGTGGTTGTGGTGGCGCCGGCGGTAGGCGATGGTAAGTTACCCGCGCTACAGCAAGGGGTGGCATGGCCCTGGGGCCCGTGGGTGCCCAATGTAGCTTCGGGTTCCAGGCCGGGAGCAGGTGCTCAGGCTGTGGGGACTAACTATTTGAGTGCAGTTCCACTTACTGGGCGGCAGGCGGCCTTTGGTTTTCTTCCCCAGTCAGGTATTTCCTTTTCTTCTCCCACACCGGATGGTGTTTGGTCGCCTTGCGGTTTGGTCCCAGGGAGCAGCGGTTCTGAAGGCGGCCCAGGGACCGGGGGTCCTGGACCGGTGACGGGTGTGTCTTCATGGGGATGGCAGCAACCCCCGTCCATGTCTTTACCGTGGGCTGGGCAGCAGGGGGTGCTCTGGGGTTTTCCGTCGCACCCCCCTGTTCCTTACAGCTCATTGGAGTTTCATGCTTTGCCTTTTGGAGACCCGGCCATGCCGTTGGGTGACCATCTTACCGCCGCTACCCGGGAAAAAATCCTAAAAGGTGAATACGTAGACGTATTCAGCCTTCTCTATAGGGAATTGGAGAAAAAATCTAAGGACGAGCTGGACGAAAAAGACAAAGAGAAGCTCAGGCGTCGAAAAGTTGATAGGACGTGGGCAAATTGGTTGCCCGGTTTCCTTATTTATGCTGGCGTTATTGCCAGGGCCCAGCCATGGAGAGCAGCCCCATTGTTCCAGTATTGCGACATTATATACCGTGCATATAATGACTTTGCTGGCGGGGCTTGGCTCCAGTATGATGAACAGTTCCGCATGCGTGCGGCTGTTAATCCTGGCCTTCAGTGGAATCAGATAAACCAGCAGCTGTGGCTGCAGCTCATGGCGCCCGCAAAACCAAACGCTGGTGAGCGTTCGGATAGCGGCCATCTGGTCCAAAAGACATCGTCACCAACTGTTACAGGCGCCCGCGCAGCCGCAGGGCAGTCGATTCAGCCACGGCTGCTTTGCTGGGAGTTTACCTCCCATGGCTCGTGTAACAGGAAGGATTGTAAGTATAAGCACGAGTGCCCGATCTGTGCGGGTCCTCACGCCTTAGCAGCCTGTACCAGGTCCAAACAAAGGTGGCCTAACAAGCAGACGGGCAGCGGGCCTGGGCAGCACCCTGGTAAAGAGTCCCAGCCCCATTCGCCTGATGGTTCTTAGGCAGTTAATGGTTTACCCTCATTCCAAGTAGCGCGGCACCTGTTGAGTAGTTTGTTGCAGTTTGTTGCGCGACGCTTCCCTGTCGCACAGTTACTTCTGACTTTCACCCATTTCTTCTGAATACGCGCCGCTTCTACGGCTGTGGTGCCGGGCTATGGGAGTGAGAGCTTCGTCGAATGGGGACGTTGTAGGTCTGTGGCTCACCGAGTATATATCGGGCCTTTTTGGTCTTAAAGTTTGGTTTTTACCCTATTTCTACGGGGTAACTGTTTGAGGCATTATGTTATTCATTTGTTCAGCTGGTCTAATAGTTTTTTCTTCCAGGTGCTGTGTCTGGTGGCAAGAGAAAGGATCCTTATGCGGCCACAGCACTGGGTTGGGCGGCACACCTAGCCCGATGGACGCTGATGGGATCGCTGCCGGGCCTAGGCGAGGAGCTGTGATTGCATGGCAGGGCCTTCATAGTATACGAGGCCTGGGCTCCTTCCCCTGAAGACTATGGTTATTGTGGTCTGCCATGCAGTCGCGCCAGGTTGGCGGTCAGCTGGAGACCCTGTGGCTTGGTGCACGCTGGTATGGGCCAACACGGCCTTGCGCAAACCCCTCTTGGGGGTCCCTGGGATTACGTGCCTCATTTTCTTATTCTTTCCAGCATGCCGGAACTGTCAGAGTGGATGTGTCCATCTGTCAGTGAGGGGCCGCAGCTCTTTTTAACTGACTTGCGGCAAGGGCCTTTTCGATGTTTATAGTTTGGGGGACAGCGGCCTAAGCTGAGGCTTGGCGCTGTCTGTGGCAGTTTGTGCTTGGGATTATGTTTTGGGGGTCGGTGAGCTCCCGTTGCATCGCGCCATTTTCGCGCATGACTTCCCTGGGGGACTGTAAGCTGTACGGCCCAAGGTTGGCTCTAGGGAGTCGGTGGATCCCGGCACGCGGCGAGTGTCCGCATCCCAGGCGGTGCGTCTGTGGTATGGCGGAGCTCGGGTGAGCGGTGATCATGATGCCGGGCCGGCCGGGTCTGAGCCGTTTGATTGGCTCATACCCGGGGCTTTGGGGGCTCGCCCAGTCCAGGTCAAGGAGGTGGTCGGGTTGACCCCTGGCTTGTCCTGTCCCCATGTTTTGCCCTTGCCGTTAAGTTTAATAAAGTGGCCCTTTAATCCAATCCGGCGTGCGTCTCGTTATTCCGCCTGGGGGGGCAATTCGGCCCCTTCCCAGCCGAGCGGTCCATCGACCGCTGAGGCTGGGGGCCGCACATTGCCGCCCCGCGCGGATGCGAGACGAATGGTTCTTCCCTTAGTTGGAGGGGGCGTGGTGCGGCCTTAAGAGGCCGCTCCCGCCCCCCTTCTACGCAGTTTGAAATCCGCTCTCGGCCCACCCGCCCGCCCGTCAAGCAGTTCAGGCAGAGGCTGGTCGCCTGTTTCTGGGGCCGGGTAGGAATTTTTCGCCCTCGGAATGATTGGCCTATTCTGGGGTGTTTTTGCCTACCCTGTACTGCTGATGTTTGGTGCTGGCAATTGGAATGGTGGTGCCGTTATATAGGTTGGTCACTGGCAGTTTGTGCTTGGGATTATGTTTTGGGGGTCGGTGAGCTCCCGTTGCATCGCGCCATTTTCGCGCATGACTTCCCTGGGGGACTGTAAGCTGTACGGCCCAAGGTTGGCTCTAGGGAGTCGGTGGATCCCGGCACGCGGCGAGTGTCCGCATCCCAGGCGGTGCGTCTGTGGTATGGCGGAGCTCGGGTGAGCGGTGATCATGATGCCGGGCCGGCCGGGTCTGAGCCGTTTGATTGGCTCATACCCGGGGCTTTGGGGGCTCGCCCAGTCCAGGTCAAGGAGGTGGTCGGGTTGACCCCTGGCTTGTCCTGTCCCCATGTTTTGCCCTTGCCGTTAAGTTTAATAAAGTGGCCCTTTAATCCAATCCGGCGTGCGTCTCGTTATTCCGCCTGGGGGGGCAATCACATGGTTTCATCTTAACCTACCTCACAGGATTCTTGTGAGGTTAAAAAGAGGAGAGGAGAGGAGAGGAAAATAATGTAAGACTTGGGGAGGGTGGAGTTTGAGGAGAGGAGGGACTTCAGAAGAGTATAATGACATAGACTTTTCCTTCCAAAGCAATCATTTCCTCCAGGGGAACCAATTTTTAGGAATAGGCTGGAAATCTCCCAGAATTACAACTGATTCTCAGATGACAGAGATCAGTTTCCCTGATGAAAACGACTGCTTTGGACAGTGGACTCTAAAGCATTATACACTGCTGAGATAATTTTCTTCCACAAACCTTTATTTCCTGAGGCTTCACCTTGAAATATCTGGGAATTCTCCATCCTGGAGCTGGCAACCCTAAGGGAAACTAATCTCTGTAGTTGGGAGATCTATCATGATTCCAGGAGCTCTCAAGGTCCCACCTGGAGGTTGGCAACCCTAGAAGGAGAAAACAAAGTGG
This sequence comes from Heteronotia binoei, assembly GCF_032191835.1. Classification (NCBI taxonomy): domain Eukaryota; kingdom Metazoa; phylum Chordata; class Lepidosauria; order Squamata; family Gekkonidae; genus Heteronotia; species Heteronotia binoei. The sequence goes on from NC_083243.1 coordinate 66,006,687, forward strand.
GGGCAAGGAGATGCTATGGGGGCTTTCAGGAAAAGGAAATGGAAAGTAGTGGAAGAGGGGGGGAGTGAGATGCCTCCTGCAAGTCCTTGTGAGTTCCCACGTGTATTATTATACTATGACAGATCCCTAAACCTGTGAGAAAAATACCCCTAATTCCAGAACATCGTAGTCACCCTCTTGGTTGCCAGGGTGCCTGGAGACTCAACTCACACACATCTACCAGGAGAACGTGGGTTTTGTCTATCAAACTGGAAGGGACTTATGAGTACTAACAGCCACAACGTTGCAGCAGCACTCCATGTCTCTCGAGGAGGGCTGACCAGGAGAACAGATGGTTTCCAGTCGCTCCGTGCAATTCCCATCTCGGCCATAGCAGCGGGAGAAGGTGCGCCGCCAGGAACTGTCCAGGCAAGCGGTTTCCAGCCTCAACCATAGAATCCATCTTGGGAGGCTAACACCACCAGCAGCTATCTCCCTGCAGTGCCAAACTCCATAACAGCAAAGCGGGAGGCTCAAGTACTCAACAGATGTCACCTATGCATAAAGCCATCAAGCTTTTCTTAGGCGTGGATCCTGTCAGACCACCTGAGCCTTTGTCCAACGGAACCCAAGACAAAGACTGGTGCCCATAGAAGATCGAAGAGGAGGAAGAACATCTTCACCTAGAGCCAAGTTTCTTTGTATAGGATGTTACCTAGGTAGCAATTTGGCCATCTATTGTCACCTTTTTAGATAAGTTTGATAGACTTAAGTACCCCCCACCTTAATAATTTTTTTCCATTCTTTTCCTTAATGGTGATCCTGGAGCTCCCCCTTGGCCCGTTGTTACCTGGAAGTCCAATCAGGTAACTAAGGCCAAGTCTGCTCATTGGCTAGCTATGAGCATCCAATCAGGGACCACCAATTAACTGGCTATTGGCTACTGCATAAGTCCAGCCCTTATGCTCATTGCAGAGTCTCCTCTTTTTCTGAGGTCATGTACCAGCTGACCACTGTCATCCACCCCTGTACCTCCCATCCCCTAAGGGCTCAAGGTAGTCCTTATAACCTGTGGTCCAGCTCCTCACAGGTGTGCATCTAGCAGTACCCCAGTTCCGCTGTCTAGAAACATCCCCGATTCCTGATCAGTTGAGGGTCCCCTCCCCCTAGTCCTCGTTCGTCGCCATTGGAGCCTTCCTTGAAGACTACAATCGGTAATTATCACCTTGTTTGTCCATCCTTGTGTTATCTCTGAATCTCTCTCTATTTTTCTTAGGACTGTATATATGTTTTATGAGTTTATTATCTTGTATGTGTGTCTATATTTTAATTGTTTTACTTAATTAGTGTCCTTGGCAAATTTAAGCAATAATTTCTGGACGTGTGTCCTGTATACATAGATTCTAGATCCTTTTTAAGCCAGGTGCCCACCTGTCAATTCCCCAACCTCGTTTTGAGGGCATTTTGGCTTACAACCAATAACACCTGTATTGGACACATACTATAAATGTCCCAAACATATTGTCAGGATTAAATTAATCATAACCCTAATGGAAATATATCTGGGCTAAGTATAGTATTGTACTTATTTCATAAGATTATGAAATATCATCCAATTTTTGGCTATTTATTGCCTCTTTTCTATCCATCATAGGACTAGAACAAAATAGGAGTCAGTTGCACCTTTAAGACCAACTTAGTTTTATTCAAAACGTAAGCTTTCGTGTGCATGCACACTTCTTCAGGTGAGGAATGAGGTACAGTAAGCAGAGCCACATATAGCTGGTGGGGTTTGGAATGCCAAGTGGTACCTTGGCAATATGTGTGACCTGGGCCTCCATTGAACACAAGGTATCCAGTGTCACTCCTAAGCTCTTGACGGTAGGCGCTGGTGTTAGTAGCGCCCCATCAAGAGTCAGCAGACTACGCTCCAGCTCCAACCCCACTCCCCCCAACCACAGAACCTCCATCTTTGATGGGTTCAGCTTCAACCTGCTCTTCCTTAGCCAGCCCACCTCAGACAGAGTTGGTGAGATTGTAGCCAATCGGTCGTCCAACAGCAAATATAGCTGAGTATCATCTGCGTATTGATGACATCCCAGCCCAAATCCTCTTACTCTGTATAACTGATCTCTTTTATGCCAATAAAGGCTGCTGCTGCTAATAATATGTTGTTGCCCACTTCCAGATTTGGGTCTAAGGTGGACTCCCACCTGCTCTGCAGCATCTGTGTGTTTCAGCCTGGGGGAGAGGGGGGGGAATGAGAGTTGTGGGCACATTACCATTCATTGTGGTGTCTGGCTCAGATGCCTGCCATAGGGCTATTTTGGGGAGCTCCCATCAAAACTCTGGCAGTATCTGGTCTGACTTTCTGTTTTCAGAATATGCCTTTGGATATTTGGGAGGGGGCAGCAAACATGTAAAATATGGATTACAGACATACATACATTTTCATGTGAGATTTCCAGTAAGAATGGAGGGTCTATTTTTCCGCCATGGAAGGATCAAGATGGTTGGAAGGTAATATTCAGGGTTGTCGTGCAGTGGGGTGGAGTCAAGCACTTCTCACCCCCTTTGATGTTTGGACATTCTTTGCCAATCTCTCAGCTTGCCCTGCAATAGAATGGATTTTACCAGTCATCATATTTGGGGCCAGGTAGGAATTTTTCACACACACACCCCTCAGATTGGTTACAGCAGGCGGTGTTTTTTCCTATCTTATTCTGCTGGTAGTGGATTGGGTAATTGACTTTAGCATTGTCACTGTTAGGCTTCATTGGCAGGTAGGAGGTACAATTTAAGCAGGGAGATCCATCTGAGTAGGGGCTCCCCTACCTCGGGATGGGCTATCTTGCAATAGCCAATGGCAAGGGGACTCCCAGTGAGGTATGCTAGTGGTCTATGATGCCTTTGGGGCAGGCTCCCAGGATGGATAAATGGCCTGAAAGGGGACCTCACTTGGGGGGAAAGATCACATGCTTGTTGCCTGGTAGGTGCCAAGCATGATTGGCTTGTGCTAGGGGCCAGATGCTCCACTGCTGTGACAGGAAGGGGAACAAGGTAATCCCTTGCCTTCACTTTAATTGATTGCCCTTGCCATTTACTTATTGAAGTTTGAGTTCAATAAAGCGGCCCTAGTTTAATTCCAACTACTGATGTGTGTCCTATTATTCCATCTATGGGGACAACTTGTTTATGTATAACTATCAAACAATATATTCCACATAAAATGCAGCATTCTGAGCCATTCGTGGGAAGGGCGGGATATAAATTCTAAATAAATAAAATAAATAAATAAAAATTCTGATTAGCAGTAAGCATGGCCATTCTTGGACAACCCTGGAAGAGAGAAGAGCAATAAAGCGAGAAGATAAATATCTAGTGGATGAGGTATCAAAACATGTATATTGCACTTTTCCTCAAGGCTTAACTCAATTGACAAATTACAGATTAAAACAGAAAATGAAAAGCCAGATAACTCCCTCTCTCCAAAAGATGCTTCCTTATTTAAAACCCAGGCAAATAAAATGGACTTGCAGAATCCACCAGGAGCCCATTTCACAAAGTGAGGACTGCAATGGAGAAGACAGGGTTTGGTTGATGCCAGGTGGGCCACTGCAAGTGAAGAAAGAGATACTAGAAAGAGAATCATAGTTGATGCACAGGGAAATATAGGACTAGATGGTTCTTTAGGTATGTGTTGTCATCATCATTGTCACTAGTAGAGGCTGCTGCAGCTGCACTGCTTGTTTTGGGGATATCATTCCTTCAGAGGTGAGAGGCTATAAAGATGTGTCTCATCCACACTCTTCATCCATGATCGCCTTTTGATAGCAGTATTTGGAAGCAATAGTAGTTTCGTGTTGTCTTGTGCTGTGCATGCAAATAATATTTAGTGGTGTGGGGAAACCTTTGTTAAATCAATTTCAAATATGGAAATCTTGATGAGGCTCAAAGAAAAGATTTCAACCAGCAAGCCTCTGTTTGTTGGTGTACTCGAGCTCATTTACCTTATAACCTGGATGAAGCTTAAATCAAGAAATATCTTACATAAATTTAAGCATTACAGTATGTACTAACAGTAGAACCATTTTTAAATGACTTGTTAGAACATACAATATGTTACACAGAAATATTGTCTGCAGGCAAGTTGGTTTAAAGACAACCCTATAGCAGACAGTAGCCTCAGCTTAGGCCCAGAAATATTGAGGTAATGGAGCATAAAATAGTTGCATACTCTTTATGACACATGGACAAATGGCCAGCAGGGCATAATCTTGGAGGTTGTCTCTTCCACTATACGTTTGATGCTTTTTCTCTGCTAGAAGGAAAGCCAAAAGCAAAGCTAGCATATGTGGATTTGACAAGTATGACAGAAATTTTCTCTTCGGATAGTGTATGCACAACAGGTCCAACAGCACAGATCACCTTCAAGCACTGAGGGTTTTATCAAAACCAAACAATGAAAAAATTTAAAATCTAATAAATCTTCATGGTGGAGCAACACACAAAAAAGGGTTCTAGCACAGGTGATTCTGTAATTGTAATTCATTAGGAAAAATTAGCAGTGCTTAATGATCCTGAAACATTTGCAGCCACCTGTGTGGTATACTTGACTAGCGTTTGGGAATTCAAACCTGTCAGACAGGAAACCTGAGGCCAGTTCCAATACAATGCTGTTTTTCTCCCTTTACAAGGAGTAATGCCTACAGAATACCTGTGTAAAATATAACCAGCACTTCTACTAGAATGGTCTGAGAGCAAAAAGCTCATCACTGTTTTCCTTCTCAATCTTTCTTGAAATTTGTTTTCCATTCTGCAACATTTTCCTCATGTATTTTTCTGCAAAGAACAATATTCTGTGAAAAACAGGCTGAATTTACTAAACTGCTATAATTTCTTAATGGTACCACATCTTGTTTCAGTAAAAAGCAGGCACCCATATTATAAATTTTGCATAAGCCTGTTAATTTCAAACTGTATTTAAGATAATATTATATGCCAGTATATAAACTAAATTTTATCAGTGTAATACAAAGTGTAAATAAAATTCATAAAGTAAAATTTTCCAAGTCTCCCCACCCCCCCTTCAAGATGTAACCAAGTAATGTTTTGTGGCTGAGGAATGGGAAGAAACCTCTTGACACAACTTTATATCACATGCTAGGATAAAGAAGGCTAAAAATGAGACCCACTGAGTTTGAAGTCAGGGTGCATTGGGTCAAAATGGTGACAGGAGATCTCAGAGAATGGAGTGGTTCTGCACTGATAATGACACTCCCTTCACAAAACTGGAAGTGACATAATCATAGAATCATAGAGTTGGAAGGTACCTCTAGGGTCATCTAGTCCAACCCCCTACACAATGCAGGAAACTCACAAACACCTCCCCCTAAATTCACAGGATCTTCATTGCTGTAAGATCGCCATCTAGCCTCTGTTTAAAAAAGTCCAAGGAAGGAGAGCCCACCACCTCCCAAGAAAGCCTGTTCCACTGAGGAATCGCTCTAACCATCAGGAAGTTCTCCCTAATATTGAGCCGGAAACTCTTTTGGTTTAATTTCAACCCATTGGTTCTGGTCCTACCTTCTGGGGCCACAGAAAACAATTCCACACCATCCTCTATATGACAGCCCTTCAAGTACTTGAAGATGGTGATCATATCACCTCTCAGCCGCCTCCTCTCCAGGCTAAACATCCCCAGCTCCTTCAACCTTTCCTCATAGGACTTGGTCTCCAGACCCCTCACCATCTTCGTCGCCCTCCTCTGGACCCGTTCCAGCTTGTCTATATCCTTCTTAAATTTTGGTGCCCAAAACTGAACACAATACTCCAGATGAGGTCTTACCAGAGCAGAGTAAAGCAATACCATCACATCACGTGATCTGGACACTATACTTCTGTTGATACAGCCCAAAATTGCATTTGCCTTTTTTGCCACAGCATCACACTGTTGACTCATGTTCAGTGTATGATCCACTAAGACCCCTAGATCCTTTTAGCACATACTACTGCTAAGACAAGTTTCCCCATTATATAACCATGCATTGGATTTTTCCTACCTAAATGCAGAACTTTACATTTATCCCTGCTAAAATTCATTTTATTGGTTTTAGCCCAGTTTTCCAGCCTGTCAAGGTCATCCTGTATCCTGTTTCTGTCTTCTTCTGTATTTGCAACCCCTCCCTATTTAGTATCATCTGCAAATTTAATAAGCATTCCCTCTATTCCTTCGTCCAAATCACTGATAAAGACGTTGAACAAAACAGGTCCCAGGACAAACCCCTGAGGCACTCCACTTGTCACTCCTCTCCAAGAGGATGAGGAACCATTCACAAGCACTCTTTGGGTGCGATCTGTCAACCAGTTACAGATCCACCTAACGGTAACAGGATCCAAACCACATTTTACCAACTTGTCAACAAGGATAGTATGTGGAACCTTATCAAAAGCCTTACTGAAATCAAGATAAACGATGTCTACAGTATTCTCCCGATCCAGCAAGGTAGTCCCTTTGTCAAAAAAAGAGATCAGATTAGTCTGACATGACTTGTTCTTGAGAAAACCATGCTGGCTCTTAGTAATCACATTAATTCTTTCCAAAAGTTCCAGGACCGACTGTTTGATTATCTGTTCTAAAACTTTTCCAGGTATGGATGTCAAGCTGACGGGTCGGTAGTTACCCGGACCCTCTTTTTTTCCCTTCTTGAAGATGGGGACAACATTCGCCTGCCAGCACCTCTCCTGTTCTCCAAGAATTCTCAAAAATAATAGCCAGGGGCACAGAAATTGCATCCACAAGCTCTTTTAGAACCCTTGGATGCAATTCATCTGGCCCTGAGGACTTAGTTTCATTTAAAGAAACTAGGTGTTTATGCACTACCCCTATGCTGATCCTAGATTGTAACTTCATACCCTCCTTATATGTTCTGTTTTTGCCATGTTGAGCACCGTTCCCCTCAGAAGAGAAGACTGAGGAAAAGTAGGAATTGAGCAGTTTCGCCCTCTCTTCATTACCTGTTACAATTTCACTTTCTTGCCCTCACAATGGGCCTACCATGTCCTTGCTCTTTTTCTTACTCTGAACATAAGAAAAGAACCCTTTTTTTTGTTGTTTTTAGCATCTTTGGCCAGCTGAAGCTCATACTGAGCTTTAGCTTTTTTAACATTTTCTCTACAAGCACTGATGATTAGTTTATATTCATCCTTGGTTGTAAGGCCCTCCTTCCAATTCCTAAAGGAGTCTTTTTTATTTCACAAGAACTGTTTATGGAACCACTTCAGCTTCTTTAGGCTTTTTCCATTTCTTCTTCTCATAGGAATCGTCTGTGATTGCGCTTTCAGTATTTCACTTTTAAGAAACTCCCACCCCTCCTGAACCCCCTTCCTCCTAAGTATTTCTGACCATGGGATTTTACCCAGCATAGTTTTAAGTTTATCGAAGTTTGCCTTTCTGAAGTCCAACCTATAAGTCTGACTAAATATAGCTTTTCCCATCTCTAAGACTGTAAATTCCAAGATGGCCACTACTGCCCAGGGTGCCCACTATTTCCACTTCTTCAATCAATTCTTCCTTGTTGGTGAGAATCAAATCCAAGATAGCAGATCCTCTTGTTTCTTCTTCACTTTCTGGAAAAGGAAGTTGTCAGCAAGACAAGTCAGGAATCTATTTGACTTTTCATTTTTAGCAGAGTTGGACTTCCAACAGATGTCCAGGTAATTGAAATCTCCCATGATCACTGTATCCCTTCTCTTGGAGAACTTTGCAATCTGCTGTAGAAGTATCCAAGTCCTCTGCCTGACTTGGTGCTCTATAGCAGACCCCCACAATAATATCACTGTTGTTTCTTACTCCTTTTATTTTTACCCAGAGACTCTCAACTGAGCTGCCATGCTCCAATTCACGTATTTCTTCACAAGTATATACCACTTTCACATAATCTGCTACACCTCCGCCCTTTCTCATTTGCCTGTCCTTTTTAAATAAGTTGTACCCCTGAATCCTAATATTCCAGTTGTGTCATCCCACCAAGTTTCAATAAGCCTATTATGTCATAGTCTCCTTCCTTTATTAGGACTTCCAGTTCCTCCTGTTTGTTTCCCATACTATGTGCATTAGTGTAGAGACATCGGAATCCATGTTTTATGCATCCCGAGGGTTTGGCTTCCATACAAGCCTGCAAGTTAAGATTACCTAGCGTATGCGCCACTCTCTGCAAATCTTTAATGTTCTTATCTCCAGTTTCTGGCATCATATGAGGTTTTGAATTATTGTCTCGCTCCCCCATACAATTTAGTTTAAAGACCTCCTTATTAGGTTAGCAAGGCTATTACCAAACACCCTTTTCCCTACCGCCATAAGGTGCAAACCATCTCCCGATAGAAGACCACCATCTCAAAAGCATAAGCCAGTGTCCAGAAATCTGAATTTTTCCTGATGACACCATCAATGTAGCCAGTCATTTATTTGAAGTATTCTTCTTTCTCATCCTAAGCCATGGCCTTCAACAGGAAGCACTGACGAGAACCTGTACACCCAGTACCTTTTGACCCAGCCCAAAGACTAATACGTTCAGGGCTATGATGGGCAGTATCATTCATTCCCACGTGGATCAGCAAGAAAGGATAGTAATCCGTGGGCTTGATAAGTCTTCCAATCCTTTCTGTCACATGCTGGATGCATGCTCCCGGCAGACAGCAGACCTCTCCGGATGCCAAGTCCAGTTGGCACACTTTGGACTTCACCCCTCTGAGCAAGGAGTCTCCAATCACCACCACCTTCCTCTTCCTATACTGGGGAGCAGAGGCTCCAGGCTTCTTGTCCACAGGATTCTGAGAAACTTTGTTCAAGCTTTGTGGAGGCTGGGGAAATAGGTCATGTTCCAGTGGTTCAAAATCAGTTACTGTGGGGAGATCCTGGAACCTATTGCTGAGCAGCAGGGGCTCAGAACATCTCCTGATTTTCTTTCTCCTTCAGGTTACATTTTTCCAGGAACTCTCCTCCTGTGTTGGGTTCTCTTCTAATTGCTGAGATACCGTTTCCTCTTCCTCCTCTTGTCCTTTCAAGAGCACCTCATATGTTTTGTCAAGAAAATCCTCACCTTATTTTATACACTGCAGTATGGACAATTGTTCCTCCAGTTCCCGTATCTTCTCCTCCAGCACGGCCACTAACTTACACTTGCTGCAATTGTAATTCATGCTGCTCTCAGGTAAAAATACAAACATCCCACAGTCTTTACACGTCACTGCCTCTGCTCCCTCACCAGCCATACTGCTGCAATCCATTTCAAAATTTGCTTTATCTTCACTTATCTTTAAATCCCACTACCAAATGCCACTTGAAACTACTTGTGGGTAACTACCCACCTAACTACAGAACCCCCAAGCTAGACCCCCAGGCTAAGAGCCACAGGCCAAGAGCCCTTCGGCTCACACCAAAGGCTCGCGCCTCTGGCAAGGATGAGCCTTGCAAATTAAAGGCTCAAGCCCCCACCCACTTTTGACTCAATAGCCAGAGCAACAGCAGAGGGTGAGGCCAGCAATTATCCCCAGGCAAACAAGCTCTCCTCACTCAGCAACAGCTACACAAAAGACACACAAAAGCAATCAGAATTCCTCTCCAGCAGGCACCAAGCACACACACAGTTACTTCCCACAGCAACCCTAGGTAATGCTCCCCAGTAGTTTTAGAAAAGCAAATCATGTCTCACTCACCTTACCAGCAACTCTGTTCTTCATCCAAGCACCTTCTACTGCAGCTGAGACACTTCATTGATTGATGTGACAATCTAAGATTCACTCAAAACTCTAAGGTTCAAGCTACAACATTGTATCAATGCAGTGTAATGTTATTTTTGGTTTTGCACTGCCAGTGATGTTATGTACTCGCACAGTGCCAACTCACTTCCATCTCATTTTCTTCCACTTACCTATTGAGCAGTAGTGGGGGACTGGAGGTCCAGGCAGGCAATCTCCTGCCATATGGCGAACAGAGGCTATGCATTAAATGTAGCCCATAGAAAACAATACAACCCATATATTTATTGTCTGATGTTTTCATTCCTAAATGAGGGCGGCTTTCAATGAGTGCACTGTAGTTTCACTCTGGAGGATGCCAACACATGGATGACAGATGCCAGGTTCTAGTATGAGAGGAATAACCACATTAGTCTCCCCAAATAAAGTGGAGAAAGGTCTACCGAGTTGTAGTCCTCACCCATGACTGTAATATTTGTAATGTTTTAGCTGTGCAATTAAAATCTGAATTTAAATAAAATGGCATATTTTTATATAATTTATTATCCTTTTCCCTCCTTGAGCTTTCAGTAAGAAGCAGGCTATAAATGTAAAAGAATCCTAGAGAGTTGTGCCAACATGGTGGTGTCCCTTCTGGTTTCACACAGAAATATGAAGTACTGTTACAACCTCAAAATAAAATATATGTAAAATTAACCTCAAAATAAAATATATGTATAGTGGGTTCAACGCATGGAAGAGACGAGGCAGCAGTGATCAAAGCAAAGCTCTTTTATTAAGTACCGCATGGCAGTGGTTGAACTCAAGACTGAGGAGCTGGGCCAATGGAGACAACTATATACACTCAGGGTTCCCACGCTAGGATGTCATTGGATCATTTAAACCAGCAGGGGGGCCATGATTAGATCCTACTGCCCATTGTTCCTGAGTCCCCAAGCTCAGTCCTACAGGCTCCAATAAGCCAGGCAGGAATCTATTAATACATACTATTGGCCAGCGTACACAACATCCCTCCCCCCAAAGACATAGTCCCAGAGGTAGAAAGGCTTGCAGTGCTCCCATGTGGACCACCTGAGTGCCAAAGTAGACAGAGGAGCAGTTGCTACTTCTGGCACAGCAAGCAGAGGGGCTGGCAATGTTGGGGTCTCAGCCAGCAAGGCAGAGTTCTTGGCCACTGCCAACTTGGCCTCCGGGCTGGTAGCCAGGGCCTTCGGTTCGACCAACTCGGTCAGTGGGGGTGGTGAAGCTGTGGGTTGGTCGTGGGGGCTTTTGTCATCGATCCCATCTTCTACAGTTGCCCAGGACCTCAGCTGGTTGATGTGCCACCAAAGGGTGGACATGGTCTCTGTGTTCACCTTGTAGGAGACCAACCCTAAAACCCTGGCAACCCTGGCTGGAACCCAGACCAGGCCTCCCTCAAAGCTCTTGACGTAAACCAAGTCCCCTGTATCAAACTGGAAACTCCTGTAAGCCCAGGGCTCGATCCAGGTGTAACCAATCCAATAGAGTGGACACCCGCCGGCCCATTAAAAGCTTTGGCTGGTGGCAGTGCAGGGGATGAAATGCTGGGCCAAGAGGAGTTCGGCAAGATGGGCCTCCCAATCCCCATGGATGATGCGTTGGAGCAATTCTTTAGTTGTCTGCATCATCCTTTCTGCCTGGCCGTTCGGGGCTGGGTGAAAGGGGGCTGACCTGAGTCTGATCAGGTTTTGGGCACCAAAGGTATGGAACTCACCCAAAGTGAAAGCCATCCCATTGTCCAAAATGAGGACAGACTGTGTGTGGTGAAAACCTGGCAGAGGGCTCCGATGGCGGCTCAGGAGGAAGTATACACCACAGGGACTACTTCCAACCACTTGGAATGGGAGTCCACAATAAGAAAGCAAAATCCAGATGCAGGCAGGACCGAGGGTTGTGGGTAGACTCCCAATGTTGAACTGGGGCTTCAGGTGGTGTCGGTTGGGTCTCCTGGCATGGTTGGCAACAGGCAACCCAAAATTCAATAGCATCATTGATCCTGGGCCACCAAACATAGCTGCGGGTGAGCGCCTTCATCTGCACGATCCCAGGATGGATCTCGTATACTCACTGACACAGGGCTGGGGGCACCACCACCCTACTCCCCCACAGAAGGCACCCTTTGTGGACAGAAAGTTTGTCCTGGTGGAATGCATAGGCTGTACATAAGAACATAAGAACATAAGAGAAGCCATGTTGGATCAGGCCAACGGCCCATCCAGTCCAACACTCTGTGTCACACAGTGGCAAAAAAAAATTATATATACACACACACTGTGGCTAATAGCCACAGATGGACCTGTGCTCCATATTTTTATCTAAACCCTTCTTGAAAGTGGCTATACTTGTGGCCGCCACCACCTCCTGTGGCAGTGAATTCCACATGTTAATCACCCTTTGGGTGAACAAGTACTTCCTTTTATCCGTTTTAACCTGTCTGCTCAGCAATTTCATGTCACCCCGCAGTCGACGTTTCTCCAAGCTAAAGAGGCCCAAGCGTTTCAACCTTTCTTCATAGGGAAAGTGCTCCAGCCCTTTAATCATTCTAGTTGCCCTTTTCTGGACTTTCTCCAATGCTATATCCTTTTTGAGGTGCGGCAACCAGAACTGCACACAGTACTCCAAATGAGACCGCACCATTGATTTATACAGGGGCATTATGATACTGGCTGATTTGTTTTCAATTCCCTTCCTAATAATTCCCAGCATGGCGTTGGCCTTTTTTATTGCAAACGTACACTGTCTTGACATTTTCAGTGAGTTATCCACCACGACCCCAAGTTCTCTCTCTTGGTCAGTCTCTGCCAGTTCACACCCCATCAACTTGTATTTGTAGCTGGGATTCTTGGCCCCAATGTGCATTACTTTGCACTTGGCCACATTGAACCGCATCTGCCACGTTGACGCCCACTCACCCAGCCTCAACAGATCCCTTTGGAGTTCCTCACAATCCTCTCTGGTTCTCACCACCCTGAACAATTTTGTGTCATCCGCAAACTTGGCCATTTCACTGCTCACTCCCAACTCTAAATCATTTATGAACAAATTAAAGAGCATGGGACCCAGTACCGAGCCCTGGGGCACCCCACTGCTTACCGTCCTCCACTGCGAAGACTGCCCATTTATACTCACTCTCTGCTTCCTATTACTCAGCCAGTTTTTGATCCACAAGAGGACCTGTCCTTTTACTCCATGACTCTCAAGCTTTCTAAGGAGCCTTTGATGAGGAACTTTATCAAAAGCTTTCTGGAAGTCAAGGTAAACAACATCTATCGGGTCTCCTTTGTCCACATGTAACAGGTTAGTGAGGCAAGATCTTCCCTTGCAGAACCCATGCTGAGTCTTCCTCAATAACCCGTGTTCATCGATGTGCCTACTCATTCTGTCCTTGATAATGGTTTCTACCAACTTTCCCGGTATTGAAGTCAGACTGACTGGCCTGTAATTTCCTGGATCTCCTCTGTAAAATCTCCTCTGTAAAATCCAGTTGGGTGGGCTATCCCCTGCAAAACACGGGAGAGGATCTGGTCTTTGGACAACAGGTGAGCAATGTCTTTGGTGTGGACTGGCCTGTCTGCGAGTGACTAGAGGAGGAGGATCTGGTAGGGTGGGGCAGGATCCTGGTCTGCCAACAGCAGCGGCAGGCAGCTCAAGGCATCTGCGTGGCCCATAGCCTTCCTCAGCCTGTGCTGAAGGGCATATTGGTACCTGGCCAGATGGACCACTGCAAGACCCAGGGCAAGAGCATCTGGTGGTTGGGGTGAATAGGTCGAGCAAGGGTTTATGGTCTGTCTGGATGGTGAAAGGCTGGCCATAGAGGTAATCATGCAATTCTTTTACCCCCTCCACTATGGCCAGACCTCCTTTGTCTATTTGCACGTAGTTGTGCTCAGGTTTTTGCAAAGTCCTGGAATAGTAAGCCACTGGGACCTCATGGGCCAGAATGGCACCCACTCCATAAGGGGAGGCATTGTAGGCCAAAACGACGGGCAGCTGCTTATCAAAATGCGCCAGCAGACTATTTGAGGTTAGGAGGTCCTTTACTGCCTGGAAAGTGGCTGCTTGTTGGTGGCCCCAAACCCAGGGAGCCCACTTGTCCAAAAGCCAGTGGAGAGGCTTGGCCATAGCTGCCTTATGAGGAAGGAAGGTGTGGTAAAAGTTCAAGAGGCCGAGGAATGCCTATAGCTCCGCCTTGTTGGTGGGGGCTGGAGAGTCACAAATGGCACGGATTTTGTCCTGCGCTGGGTGGATCCTGCTAGCGTCCACTGTGTAGCCCAGAAAGTCAATTTTCAGGACCCCCAGGAGGCACTTTTCCCACTTAACCTTCAGGCCTGCCAAGTCAAACCACTGGAGCACTGCGCGGAGGTAGAAGGTGAACTCTTCTTTGGTGGCAGCAGCGATCAGCGCATTGTTGAAAAACAGCTGGACCCCGGGGATGCATTTTAAAAGAGTCCATTAAGTTTTGAAAAATCCCCAGGGCCACGCTGACCAGGGACACACTGACCCCAAACTGGAGGCACTTGACTCAGAAAGTGCCCTGGTGTATCACGACTGTTTGGGCCTTGACAGTGGTGGCATCTACCAGGAAGTGCTGATATGTTTGGGCCAAATCCAATTTGCCAAAAAATTTTGAACCCGCCAGTGAAGCCAGGACATGGCTGACTACAGGGACTGGGTAGGTGTGGTCCTGCAGCACCTTATTGATTGTGCATTTGTAGTCCTTGCAGATGTGGACACTCCCATTGGGCTTCACTGTGGTGACAATGGGGGTCTCACATCATGCATTGGTGACTGGCCTTAAGACCCCTTGTGCCATGAGGAGATTGAGCTCCTCTTCAATTTTAGGCTTAAGGATGAAGGGAACACGGCAGGCCTTCAGCCTTATGGGTTAGGGTTAGGTTCCCAGAGTTCCTTCAAAAACTGATGGGAACTCTCCGCAGATGTGCTGAAAGTCTATGCTTGCAGGGGCCTGGTGTATGCCGGTTACCCAAATCCCTGGAGGAACAAACCAAGACTGTACCAACACGCTAGAGAGGACCCCATCAGCGACAAGCAAGGGCAGGGTTCCCTCAAATGGTCCATATTTCAACCTGAAGAACCTGGACCCTTTCACAGCAACCTCCCATTTTTGGAAGTCCTGAATGATTATTGGGAAGGGGTATAGATGGGGTCCCTCCCAGGGTAGAGCTGTTTAAGGGTGTGAGCCAAAATGACTGTGAAGGTGGCCCCTGAGTCAAATGGTCCATATTTCAACCTGAAGAACCCAGATCCTTTCATAGCAACCTCCCATTTTTGGAAGTTCCAAATGATTACTGGGGAGGGGAAAAGATGGGGTCCTCCCCAAGGTAGAGCTGTTTAAGGGTGTGAGCCAAAATGACTGTGAAGGTGGCCCCCGAGTCAATCTCCATTTTGCCTGGAGCACCCTCAATTAATACAGTAGTCTTGATTTTGTCCAGGGAGGACATGGATAATTGGCATACCTGGCCTGCTGAAGCAGGGAGGGAGTGCAGCTCCTAAATGATGGTGACCTCATGACATCGGCCGTTTTGATGTCGGGTTGCTCCCCCCAAGATATGGCAGGTAGACATGAATCTGCAAACCCACACCAGATGGCTTGTCTTTCTGCATTGGTGACAGACGGCATCACAGAATTTACGGGAACGGCGCTCGTGGGGCTCCCTGCAGCTGGCACACTCTTGGGCAGGTGCAGTTGCATGTTGTGGCAGGCATTTGGGGGTCGTGTGGTGAAGCTTGAGAGCATCACCGCCCTCCGAGTCTTCAGAAGCAGATAATGTGGTGGCCTGGTGTGTGGTGACTGTGAGTCGCTCCCTCCAGGACTTCTCATAAGCCATCGCCTCCTTGATAGCCTTCTTTAGGTCTGTATCATCTTCACCCATAAGCTTCTGCTGAAGCTTTTCATCCCTCAGGCCAAAAACGAAATGGTCCCGCACATCCTCATCCAGCTAGGGAAAGCCGCATCAGAGGGCTAGCTTATGCAGGGCAGCGACATAGTCTCCCATGGGCTCATTGGGTTGCTGGTTGCACTTGAAAAAGTCTGGTATAACAAGTTTTATTAAATTTAACAAGGAAAATTAGGGAATTGGGGAAAGGATCAGGAATAGGATACAGAAAATAAAAGAATAGATTACAGTTATTACTACATCAAGAAGAACAAAAGAAAAAGTAGAATTCATTATACCTGCAAGTACTCAAAATTATTATCTTTAAAGTCTACAAATATTTTATGATCTTTTGATATTACTGTAAAATCCTTCTGTTTTACCAACTATTTAGTGGCAGATTCCAGATTCTTATCTATCATATCTGTGATCATACAAAACCAAATCTATATAACTTTAATCTACATAAAGCAACGGAAGGAAGAAAAAAAAAGAAGAGAAAGAAGGGTTCAAATTCTGGTCTTCAGTACTAGCTTATTAACCAAGAGGTTTCAATATGTAGCAACAGCAGCTGCATCTCTATCTAATTTACAAAGGAATCTCAAGGCTAAACAAAAATAAAACAAGCTTCTCATTAATCATGAAAGGCTTCTGAGTTAGATGGGTACAGTTATGATACTCATGTCTTATTAGCAAATGTTGATAACTTTAGGCATCTACTTGAACAGTTAGCGCTACTTTAATAAACACAAAGGATGAGTTTTCAAAAAGAAAAGAAAAAAGGTAAACAAAGGAGGAGGAGAAAAACACACACAAAGCCATGGAATGCTGTTTTTACAGCAGCCCTCATCTCAGAAGGCGGTAGCCACTCTCAATTGCTCCCACAACATCACAGTAAACAGAAAGGAGAACCTTGATCTATAGTGAAGATTCATCTCACTCCCATAAAATTGTACTCATTTATTTCCCTGAAAAGCAAAGAATAAAACTCCTAGTGGATTAATTCATTGGTAGACATCTCCATGCATGGGAATAAACAAAGGGCACCTTCTCACCAACCATTCAAGAAAAAGCAAAAATATTAAAGGTATGTACACACTTTCCTTATATATATGCATGTGTGTATGTAATTCTAGCTACAATAGTCCAAATTCTAATTAAACAGATTAACTTTTTAGCCTTACATTAGCGTATATTTAAATTTTCAAAAGTTTTACAAGTTGTTAGAGTCATTAAAACCCCTCTTTTTTAGCAACAGAGAGTTAAACTTCATTATGATTTTAAGCTTTGCAGAATAGCACACCAAACCAAAACAAGCTGCCCATTCAATTTGAAAAATAAAAAACCAAATAATCCTGCTTTCAGTTTGAAGAATCCCTAAAAAAAAAAAATGGGGGGGCGGAATTCAAAATTAAGTGCCATAATATTGTGTCTGTTAGAGAATAGTTTTATAATCTCTTCTTATAGTTTGAATAAAAATGAAGATCCCCTAGTTCGAAAATCAGAATATCCATTCCATGATGTTATGTCAAATCCATAATATTATGCTCATGTCAAGCCATTGTATGGTAAGAGTTTATATTCTCTTCTTCCTGAAAGCCTTCCAAATCATAATCCTTGTTGTTGGACTTGCTCTGAGGCTGTAGATTTTAATTGAGTTGGCTGATTTTTCCCTTTCATTGCTGAGCATTTTTACAAAAAGCTTTGGAGCCGAATCAATGTTATACCCCCCTTTCTTTGTCTCAGTGAACTGGAGGTTTCGTTTCTCCTGCATAAGTGCACAAACTGCAATCATTTTAAAATTAGGCAAGGCAATCTCAGGCAATTGTTTCACTTTTGCCCGCTTCTCAGGCAGATTTTGTACTCCTTGATACCTCTGTTCTTGTATATTTTCCATATTTTTCCTTTCTTTACAATTCTCCAGGAATTTTCCCATCTGTCCCTTTACCAATTCTGCTAAAATACCAAGTCCCTGCCTTATGGAGAGTATAGTAGCCATAAAATCTTTTGAATTATTCATCTCGTCCCTGCTGTTATAAACAGTATGATAGTAGAAATCAGAGAATGTTCAGAGTACCAGGTTGAAAATCCAGAAATTCAGCTTTTCTCATATAAAGTTACATTCCACCTTTGATCAAGCTTTGTATAGTATGTTGGTAGTCCAATTGTCATTTATTTAATTTTAAAACAGATCTGTCCACAACTATATACTCAGTCCAATTCCTTTTACTTGAAATAAAGACAATTGTTATAAGTTTGTTCTTTTAATTTTAGAAGCCTCTCTTATGGGGGGGTCTTTTAGCCTCCTCCCCCTCTTTTGAACAGTCAAATTTAGTTTTATAATAGGACTTATGTTGATAGGTTACATTCCAGAATGAACTTACTTGCAAGGTATAGTTCATTAGTTGAAGTAGAAAGATGATTAGAAGAAAGTATTTTGTTACCGGTAGACACAGCTAGTGCCATACAAAACAGCAATTGTTGCAGTGAGGCTTTAGGATAGACAAAGAACAAAGCTTCACCCACCAATGAAATCCCTAGGAATGTTGTTTCCCATGCTGTCAGGGCTCCCCCTCCAGGGGTCCCCTCGGGTATCTGGGCTTCCCAAAGCCCCTCAATCTGCTCAATTCGGGGCGTTTGCAAGAGCTGTGATTCCCCCCGTCTTGCACTTGAAAAAGTCAAAGCACCAGGCCAGGATGTGGGTTGTGACCTGAATTGGGCTGTGAGTGCCATGGTGATCTGGTCAAAGGACACGTTCTTGAGCGTGGTAGGTGCCAGGAGGCCCTGGGCTAGCTAGCTCCAGGGTGGTGATTCCACAGGAGCTGAGCAGAAGTGCTTTTTTCCTTTGGTCCAACCTTGTAGTACTCAATATATTATTCCAGACACTTCAACCAGGTCTCCCATAGGTCGGGGCAGGCAGCATCGAAATTGGGCAGCATTTCCGATGTAGTGGCCATGTCGATAGCGATGGCAGTGCGATCTTTGGAGCTGGATGTGGAAGCAGAGATGCACGGTGCGGTGCCGGTTGCTGGACTCGCTCTCCAAGATCCTATCCTCGCTGCCACTATAATATAGTGGGTTCAATGCATGGAAGAGATGAGGCAGCAGTGATCAAAGCAAAGCTCTTTTTTAAGTACCACATGGCAGTGGCTGAACTCAAGACTGAGGAACTGGGCCAATGGGGCCAACTATATACACTCAAGGTTTCTGCACTAAGACATCATTGGATCATTCAAACCAGCAGGGGGTCTGTGATTGGAGCAGGGCAGCAGAAATTTGGATCCTACTGCCCATTATTCCTGAGTCCCCAAGCTTAGTCTTATAGGCTCCAATGAGCCAGGCAGGGAGAAAACGTATTATCAAAATGAAAACAGGAGTTTAACTTCTCTAGTTTCAACTCTTGCCATTCCCTTCAGCAAATTTTTCCCAATTCTTTCCTTGTTTAAGTTGCCTGGCAACGGAAAGTATACCACGTATTTTTGGACAGGAAACAGCAACAGAAAGAACAAAGTCCACAAAGGTAGTGCCATTGCAAATTTCCATATAGTTCATTCATGGATACAGATTCAGCGTGTAATGAAGTAATTCGGATTCATGTGCTGGCCTGGTCATACATATCAGTCCTGATTCAAGGATCAATTGTTCCAGTGAATCAAAAGAAATTTACACATGAACAGTAAACTAAGATTAACCCATTAATTCTCTTGCTACTCCTTTTCAGGAGGAAAATGTTTAAATATCCTTAGGAAACTTAAACACATAGTCTTCCTATGGTTTCATTTATTTAACTCTGAGCTCTCTAGCATATTGCAACTAGTAAATGTCCTCATCAAGATCTTTCTCATAGAATTCATCTTTGTCAATCTTGGTGTACACTCAAGAAGCTGTTGAAGCTTTCCAGTCTGTTTCACAACCAGTCGAGAAAGCAAGCCTAGTTGACTTTCAAGGTGGAGGTCTATGGCTTTTCTATTTAATTGCAGACATTATTATTGTGTGCAAGTCAGGAACAAAAGGCCCAAGCATCAATGATACTAAATATTAATCATGCAAGAGATTAAAAGTGGATTACAATAATGAATGTATCAGTATCATACTAGCAGCAGACGCGGAAATCTCAGTTTATGGACTAGAAGTTGACATTTGATCATAACATACTTAATGTTAATTATTCAGTCTGTCAATCTTGCCACCCACCATCTTCTTCATGCACAACATACTTTATAGCTTCCAAGTCATATATCAAAATTGTAGATTACCTATTCTATAAGAGTATTACAGGGATCATATGTATTGCATGGGGGGTTAGTACAAGCTCTTTAAAATTTCTGTCTATGGTTGGAATCCCATGACCAGATTCTGCACACACTTTGCTCCAGTCAGCACCACTCACTTCTTCACTGAAAAGAAACCACTGATCTTTTGCAAATAGGAAGTACCAGAGGCAAAGGAAGTGAGCTATGTTTGGGCTGCAATTAAGCATCTTTGACAAAGCAACTGCTTTAATAATCTCCCTTCTAAAACGATCACTTTGTCATTGTTTCAGTTGTCAAAATTTACCTTTCAGAAATTGGTATAATAGGCACAGATAAAGATTTAACCAAAGTTTGTTTTATTTAAACACACTGGCGGAGAAGGGAATCAATATACATATAAGGACTGGGATTTGAAATATGTAGGCAGAAATTTAAATGTGAACACAGAACTGCATCTGAGGTTGCTGACTTCACAAGAGACTGTTTTTAGACATAAAGCTGTTTGGCTTACCCTAAAGGTATTACAGATGTTAAACAGTTTACTCTTCTAGGTTACTTGGTATAGCTTTACTTATCAATGTCACATGTTATAACTGCACAGTTTTGAGTGTACTCTCTCAGTCAGTCAGTCAGTTTATTGCGGCTCTAGGCCAATCAACAACAACAACACAACTCATCAATAACAGTACAACACAACACCAAGCTAAAATATAACATAACAATATAAAACTATGTACAACCATCAAAATAGTAATAAAATTATCTGACGTAGGCAACACTTAACTAAGGGCATCTTCTTTCAAATACAAACAGCATTAAATTTCTTCCTGTCAAGGTCGGTAACATATAGAAACTTAGCAAGATCCAGAGAAAGTTGATCACTCCCATCCCCTAAGAGGAAGTAAATGACTTGGGCCTGATTTAAAGATTTAGCGAGTGTACTCAGCTTTATCCTAAGGTATCTCCACTAGACCCCTTTCCTCTGGAATTATCTTCGCATTAAGATAAATAACCTGGGCCTTTGGCACTTGGAGGGCCTTTCAATGCCACCTCAAACCATTTGCCAAATCCTGATCTTCCAGAATAACAGTCCTTGCATACTGGACCTTAAGCTTAAAACTATTTTCCTTCTCAAGATGTGTTTCTTGATTTTACACAGAGACTGTTCTTACTTTTGGGAACAGCCTCCCACCAGAGTCTCCAATATTCAAAGCCACACCACACTGACTCTGAAACAGACTCAGCTTTAGTTGTATACTCTTCTCACAAGGTAGAGACTCCCAAAGCCACCACCCTCTTTTCTATCCACTCTTCAACTGCTTCAACCAACTGCCTAACCATCCCCTCTTGACAGCAGAAATTCTCCCAATCAGAGTGAATTCCATTAGCTGTCACTTATATGCACTGCCTCTAAGCCTGCATAAACTTGCTGTCCATCACAGCATCATAGGATCCAAGCACATATTTCAAAATTGTTTTCAAATTAAAGTATGAATAACTTTTTTCAGCAACATAACTTAGATGATGCCTTGAAGACAATGAAGAAAACCTCTGGTTTATTTGCAGCATACCTCCAGCTGTGACAGTTTTAGTACAAATACCACTACACTAGCTAGCTAATGTAATTCAGCCATGACCTGAAGAGACCTATGTGGCTGATAGGGTAGCTTAATTTTCATGCCAATTCAATCTTTGGCCTCTGTGCTGAAACTGCCAACAAGGGTGTGAATTAACACCAATTATTCTAGCATTTTATGTACTGGACTGAGAGTATCAGCTCATTTTACACAGGTCACCAAACAACTGCCAGATGTTAATGACTTTTGGTTCCTACCTTCCAACCCACTTTGGGTCAGCAGAGAAGCTCACAGTTGAAAAGGTTTGTATCATATTAATAAGAGACTGACCCCCTTGATCCCTCCATTATCCCCTTTTACAAATCTGCAAACCCACATAGGTATATCTTCCCCCTATCAAATATGTAACCAAGGGGCAAACCCTTTGCTGCTGATTGGCTTCAGAAAAGTAAGTCTATTAGGCACAGTTCACTTGCATCTTGCTAAAATAGTGGTCTGTTTTAGTAGATTTATACAGTAGTTGCCAGAGAATGAATTATAAAGAGTACATCACACATTTATGTTAGGATAATTTTTAGAAATCTGTAAATAACATAAGATAAATATTCATATAATGAATATATATACATTTATTAATTCAAATGAGTGAGGATCAAGCAGCATTAGTCAGTATGATTAAATGGTTCATTTGTATTTTATTCTGAGAGTGGCTTTCACAATCAAATTTCCTTATAAGGTAGTATAGAGATTTTCTGAACTGGAAAATTAAATTTTCTGCATTCACTGTAACTAGTAGTGCTTCGTTCTTGTTTTCAAAGAACAAATTAAAAAATTAAACTTACCCTCCTCACAATACCCTTTTTCTATCAAGTTGAACTTTCCATGCAATCGCATTGATTATTTGTTTATGATTCAAGACAAGCAGCATTTTGCATGTAGGAGTGAACTGGAAAATTAAATGTCTATATTCTCTCTTTCTCTCTCTCATAAGAACATAAGACAAGCCATGTTAGATCAGGCCAATGGCCCATCCAGTTCAACACTCTGTGTCACACAGTGGCAAAAATTTTATATATATATATATATATATATATATACACACACACACACACACACTGTGGCTAATAGCCACTGATGGACCTCTGCTCCATATTTTTATCTAAACCCCTCTTGAAGGTGGTTATGCTTGTGGCCGCCACCACCTCCTGTGGCAGTGAATTCCACATGTTAATCACCCTTTGGGTGAAGAAATACTTCCTTTTATCCGTTTTAACCTGTCTGCTCAGCAATTTCATTGAATGCCCATGAGTTCTTGTATTGTGAGAAAGGGAGAAAAGTACTTCTTTCTCTACTTTTGCCATCCCATGCATTATCTTGTAAACCTCTATCATGTCACCTCGCAGTCAACGCTTCTCCAAGCTAAAGAGTCCCAAGCGTTTCAACCTTTCTTCATAGGAAAAGTGTTCCAGCCCTTTAATCATTTTAGTTGCCCTTTTCTGGACTTTCTCCAATGCTATAATATCCTTTTTGAGGTGCGGCGACCAGAACTGCACCAATATGCAGATGACACCCAGCTTTATCTGTTGATGGACGGCCATTCAGACTCCACCCCAGGGCATTGGAAGCAGTGGCTGGTTGGTTGAAGTTGAGCTGGCTGAAACTTAACCTAACTAAAATGGACGTCCTGTATATGAGTCACAGGGGGCTGGGATCAGGCATCTGGCTCCCCACCCTGGAAGGTACATCCCTTGTGCCAACTCAGAAGGTTAGAAGCCTGTGTGTGATATTGGATGCCACCCTCTCTATGGAGGCCCAGGTCACAGCTGTTGCACAGTCTGCCTTTTACCATCTCTGGCAGGCCAGACAACTAGCACCCTTCCTGGTTCCTCAGGACATAGCTACAGTGATCCATGCAATGGTCACCTCCAGGTTGCATTATTGTAACTCACTCTATGCAGGCTTGCCCTTGAGGTTGACTTGACCCGGAAACTCCAGCTGGTGCAGAGTGCGGCAGCATGATTGCTAACTGAATTGCCTGTACAGGCGAGGAGTCAGCCAATGCTGTGCAGTCTGCACTAGCTACCAATCAAGTACCGGATCTGCTTCAAGATATTAGTACTGATGTTTAAAAAAAGAAGACGATATTGGATTTATATCCCGCCCTCCACTCCAAAGAGTCTCCTTTACCTTCCTCCCCCACAACAGACACCCTGTGAGGTGGGTGGAGCTGGAGAGGGCTCTCACAGCAGCTGCCCTTTCAAGGACAACCTCTGCCAGAGCTATGGCTGACCCAAGGCCATGCTAGCAGGTGCAAGTGGAGGAGTGGGGAATCAAACCCGGTTCTCCCAGATAAGAGTCCGCACACTTAACCACTACACCAAACTGGCTCTCCAAGCCTTGCACAGCCTGGGACCGGCATACCTGAGGGACCGCCTCTCCCCATATGAGCCCCGGAGGTCGTTATGTTCAGCCACCCAACATCCTCTGACCATCCCTGGCCCAAAGGATGTCTGCCTTGCTTCGACCAGGGCCAGGGCTTTTTCGGCCCTGGCCCCAACCTGGTGGAATCAGCTCCCTTTGGAGATTCAGGCCCTCCCGGATCTGTTACCATTCCGGAGGGCCTGTAAGACGGAGCTGTTCCACCAGGCAGGCTGAGGCAGGCGGGCGTCCTTATTTAGTTATACCATCTAACTCCCAAAATTGTGACACTATTGAGCATGACCACCACGTATGAATGTAATTGCCTTGCTGATTACAATTTCTCTAACATTATTTATTATTTGTGTTACTTATTCTAGCAAGGCATACTGGAGTAAGATACCATATATGTAATAATTTCAAGGAGCTCTTTCTAAGAGCTATCGATACAGTCTTCATTGTTTGGGTAAACCATATCTTATTCCCAGGGGTCGTTTTGTAAAAAAATAGGTGGTGGAGCTCATTAGCATAACTCATGAGCATATGCCCCCCCCAACCAGCCAAAAGCAACCCAATACAAGAATGGAGAGCCCCAGGCAAGTGAGGCCTGCTTGGACTGGCTATAGATCCAGACAGCCCAAACAGGCCTCACTCACCAGGGGCTCTCCTTGGCCACCACCACCTCCCACAGTCAAAAAGCTAGAAAGCCACCCACTGCCCAAAATTATGTAAGAAGTGGAGAAAGTGTGGTGCAGGCTTCTCCAGGGGTTAATGAGGGCTGCTGGGGGTGTGGCAAAGTTCCTGGTGGCTGGCTGCCTGCTGTCCTAATCCAGGGATTGTTATGCAGTTGCACCTACTATTCAAAGGACAAGGCAGGTGGGGAGGAGGAGGGGGGGCCATCAGAAATGTTCAGGAGCTGTGCTCCTATGAGCTCCTGCTGAATCCAAGGCCTGCTTATTCAAAATATTTTGTTCTATCTTTCTTCCAGTATCTTTCTCCCATGTTGTTTTCAAACTATTTAATGTACTTAAGTCTATCTCAATTAAGTAAATATGTATTTTAGAGATTACTCCTTTTGCATTGGTCACATGTTGTATTAGGATTTGTTCAAATTCCAACAGTTTTCTGGTCATAGTTTGCTTTACCATAGAGTTTACTATTAAGTAATGTAACTGACATAGCAAAAACCAATTTGTTAAATCTCCTTGCAATTTTTCTTTTAGTTGCATTACAGCAAGGGGAATCCCATCTACATAAAGTGCAAAACATTTGCAATATAATTTAGAACAATTTTAACTGCTGGATAAAAATGAGTGTTCAAGAGTGTGGCTTGCAGTTTGCAGTCATATTGTGATTTAAGCAGAGCAGTGATCATGTATTACTGATTGCAACAAAGTGCTCTCAGTTTTGACTTTGAAGCTGAGTATTGCGTTGTGATGTGTAAGATCATGGCCAATGTCATAATTACCTTGGTCTTTACAAATGTTATCAAGGATATTCTTTACCAGTGGGTTAGTTAGGTGCCTTTGAATTTGTGTCTGGGAAGCAAGGGAAACTGTAATTCTCATGCATCAATGACCAGGACAATTTATCCTTTAATGATGAGGCCTATAAGCCCTTAAATAAGTCCTCCTTTGTGTTGTTGCCCCTGACTTAGCAAGGGCAAGTTTGCCCAGAAAAGGGTAAATCCTTTATGAGTCTTAGATGGGCTTTGGCTAATGGTCCTAAGATCTGAGATTGAGAGGTAATTTTTGAATTTCCCCCTTCCAAATATCAAATTTGTTACCAGCATTATTGTACAATGGATTTCCCCAGAGATATGTGATGTGACTATCACCATACCTGGAAAAAAATCCAGAAACTGATCATTGTTAAAGTCAGATTCAGATCACTGAGATTATTTTTGGCATATAAAGGCTGAACAGAATTGAGAGCCATTCATTATTTGTTTCGTCCATTATGAGGATTTTTACCTAGAGAATTCTGGAACAACATTTTAGACAAATTTAGCTTTAGTGTTATTTCTAAATCAATTCGTTCCAGAATGAATAGTTTCAGTATTTTAGTATTATCTTTAATGAGAAATTATGCAAAATGAACAGGAAGATCTTGAAGAAATATGGACTTTAGGTAAGCTTCACTCACAGACAGCTGGAAGGATATGCCTTTCATGAGCTTGGGGAGGGGCTGTAGCTCAGTATTAAAGCACTTAAGAGGCCTGGCATCTCCAGTCTCAGGTAGCAGATGCAGAGATCTTTCTTTGCTTGACATCCTGGGTAGCCAGTCAGAGTAAACAGTACTGACCTAGATAGTCCAGTGGTCTCCCTTACTATAAAATGGCTTCATCTGCAGAGGTTTGCCTCACATATTGTTTAGTGATATCAAGACAGACAGCAAAATGATGCAAATCATCTCCCCCCCTTTGAGAAATAAGGTAAGCTAACTTTGTCAAACCAAATATGCTACATAAAACTTTTAATATAAATATTACAGTCAATAAACATACACATAGGTCGATGTGTGTGCCTGTAGAAATAAGAAGCAGAAACTGAACTCAGTTATCATCATATAGTGATGCATTCGGCTTCATTAATGGATTCAAAACAATATGTTTATCTGTTATATTTGGCATGAAAGGTGAAATTATATGGCTGAGAGTTTAACTGAGATTCTGGGTTCATCTCTAACACCTGCAATAGAAACAACACTAGGAACAGAGTATTGAAAAAATGGGAAATATATTATTTCAGCATTGGCACACTCTATCATATATGCTATTTCAATAGTAGCTGAGGAGTGTTAACATGCCTAAAAAGTCATTGTGATACAATTCAAGACACCTTTATTTATTTATTGTGCTTCCAAGCTGAAAAGGGGACTTGAAAGAAAAAGTCAACTGTTTCCATTTCACAAAGTTGTGCTGGGGCTAGAAGACTGTGTGAATGTTCAATATACTGTAGCACTCTGTCCCAGAAATGAGTAATGGTAGCATCTGGACACACAAAGCTGACTCATATTATAGCATTCCTTCCTCCCATGGAAGGGACTCATCCTTAGTACAGAAATGACATTGCTTTGACCTATCATCCAGCTGCCCAGAGAACAGCTCACACACAGGTCTTTGTTTTCCCAACCAAAAGGAAGCTTTGGATGAATGGCTCATTCATCATTCTCACTTCATTAATTTGAGCTCTCCCTCTGTGTTGTTGCTGTATTATGCCCTACCATTAAGAAAGAGGCTAAGTTTAGCAAAGGCAAAGACAAACACGATAGCTCTTCCTTCCAACCTCATGGAAAGTTAGTCTTCAATAACAAGCTGGCTTTTTTGGATTCTCCAAGTGGAAGAGAGATTAATCGGGTCTGTGGTTAAAGAGATAACTGAGTGTAAATAATTATGTGTCCGTGTCACAATGAAAAAAAGTGCTGCTTCCCTCATACTGCTTTGTCTTGCTCTTTTTTCCAACTGGTAAAGGACAATGGTTCTAAATGTAATGGAAAAAGTCTTGATGAAGAGAAGATGCCTAGAAAAAGACACATTAATTTAAGAGAATAGTTGATCTTCTGCTCAGTTGTAACTGAAACAAGGGGAATGTTATCAGTAGTGTGAATATTCACTTTTGTAGTATCATAAGAACTGACAATGAAGGTGAAGACTGAAGTTCATCTAGATCAGCATTCCGTTGTTTACTGTGGCCAGCCAGACGTACATAATATCTGTACAGATAGATATGTTCAGTCTTTCCTCCAAGGATCTCAGGACCACAAACATAGTTCTTCGTCTTCATTGAGCTCCCAGTAAATCTGTGCATTAGGTGAAACTACTGGAGAGAGTGATTTGCCCCAGGTCATCCAGTGAGCTTCATAACTTAGTTGAGTATTTGAGCATGAATATTCCAAATCCTGGTTCAATACTCTAAAAACTACATTCACTCCTACATTTGTCTGGGAAGCAGCTGAGTAAGATATCAGACCTCTCTATTGTAGGAATGAGTACCTAAAAATAAAATTGGCAATTTTCAGGTTTGGGGAAGGTCATAAATACCAATATTCAGGGTTATTCCATTTTAGTATCCATATTTGGTTTGTAGGGGGTTTTCTCTGTTTTGTTTTAAAAAATTCCAATTTTTTCCAGGTCTATTATTCCCCATAGGGAAATAATTCAGGGGCTGGGGCTGGAATGGCTGTTTTACAAGAAAGTGACACAAAAATTGTAGGAAACCTTGTCCTGTCCAATATAGCTCAGGTTTCAAGTAGATTCAGTCTTTAGGTTCAGTTCTATAGATCCTTGAACAAAGTGCCCCCAGCCATCCTCGAGTGTTTTCTATTAGGGGGAAAACTCCATGCTTTCTCCAGAGTGCATAAGTCAATAGCCAGAAAGAGCAACCACGAGCCAAAATTCTCCAATGGAAAGCAGCACCAACAAGCCCAAGAGAACCAATGTCAGATCAGAAAATCCCAACAGAATTTAGGGTCAATGTGGGGCAGCAAGTTCAATAGAACAAATGCCAAACCAGAGAATTCCTGACAAAAACACACCATGCAAAAATTGAACCAACCATAAATGTCTAAAAGCAGAGAATCCCAACAGAACCAGAGCCAATCACAGAATCCCAGAGACAGTTGCAAGCCCAACAGAACCAATGTCAAATCAGAGAAGCCAGGCAGAACCTAGGATCAGTGTGGCAGCAAACTCAACAGAATCAATAGAGAATCCTAGCAGAAACCATTTAAACAAGAGACACAAGCCCAACACAGCCAATATCAAATCCAGCAGAATCCAGAATCAATGTGACAAGCTCAACAGAAAGAATAGCCCTCACCACTGGCACTCTTGTTCCATGCTACACCTGTGAAGAAAAAATACAACATCACTAAAATGCCTGTGAAGTCACTAAAGTCCCATCACTAAAACACCTGTGAAGAAAAAATACAACATCACTAAAATGCATGAGTTTCATTTCAGGTGCTTTCGTGCAGTCTGCTTATGCTTGTTTTAAATTGTGATACTCATCTACTTTTCCAGCATTTCTTGTTTCAGTAAATTGGGTGGGGGTGTCTTTATGAGAATGCCAAGAACAGTATTTGTTTTCCACACCAAAGTGGTCCTGCCCAACATCTCATCGCCTTTAAGAATGCCCTCCCATTGTTCAGAAAACTTGTAAAACTTAAGAAAAACAGATCTTGGGACCTTAAAAGGCCAGTCCCAAATATTTTCAGATTTTCCTGAATATTTCCAGAATTTTTCAAGAACTGGTTTCTGATATTTCCAAGAATCTCAAATATCACCCAGATAACCAAATATACCAGAAAAAAAATACCAATGTAAAGGTAGTTCCCTGTGAAAGCACCAATTGTTTCTGAATCTGAGGTGATGTCACATCATGACATTTTCATGGCAGACTTTTTACAGGGTGGTTTGCCACTGCCTTCCCCAGTTATCTACACTCCCCACCCCACAGCAAGCTGGGCACTCATTTTATCGACCTCGGAAGGATGGAAGGCTGAGTCAACCTTGAGCTGGCTACCTGAACCCAGCTTCCACCGGGATCGAACTCAGGTCATGAGCAGTGAGCTCAGACTGCAGTACTGCAGCTTTACTATTCTGCACCATGGGGCTGCCTTTTTAATATTTATTTGGATGGAAATACCAGAATGTACACCCTAACATTGTTTTTCTCCAGCCTCATGCATTTAGAGGAGTGCAATTTCTGTTCATGGAGGACCATCATTACCCAGCTTAAGGAAAACATTTCGTATTGGACCCATCTTAATTGGCTTGATCAGTTTCAGTGACAAAAACACTAAGGGGGCCAACTAATATACCATATTGAAGAGTCTTATCTACCAACAGGAATAAGAGTTTCAAAATGTTTTGTTGTTTAGTTGTGCTGTGGCAGCTGGATTCTTAAGAAACTATGCATATAAACAAAATTTTGTCTTGCTTTCATAATGAGGATTCCATAGTTGGATATGCCTTTTAAACTGATTAACTATAATGCTTATGAACTTTACTGCTGACATTTTTTTCAGTCTCAAGTGCAATAAAAATGTGCAGCTTCAGGAGCAGCTGAGCATGACTAGAATACACAGGCTCTGAATTAACTTCCAATTCATTGAAGAAATCTTTCATATAGGGACACATCCAGGTCTGTCTATGTGTGGTTGCAGTTTTCAGGCCTCTAAACTTCATGACAAAACTTTCATTGATTTTTATTTAATTGACTTACAGTGCAATCCAAAGTAGGGAATGTGTGCACAAAAGCACTAAGAGTGCCAACTCGCCATTATAGAATCATAGAGTTGGAAGGGACCTCCAGGGTCACCTAGGCTAACCCCCTGCACAATGCAGGAAACTCACAAATACCTCCCCCATACTTGCATACTCAGTGACCCCTGCTCTAAGCCCAGAAGATGGCAAAAGAGAAAAAGAGGCGGGGGGACAGGACTCTCCAGGATCCCTGGCAAAACTGGCCTGGAGAAGAATTGCTGCTGAACCCCAAAGTGGCGAACATCATTTCCCTGGGCATGTAAGAAGGGGCCATGAAAACTAAGCACTGATGCAGCTCTTCCTGTCCTCCTTCTCATGATCTGCTTAATTCATACAACCAGCATTGATGTCAAATGGCTGTCTAGCTTCTGTTTAAAAATCTCCAAGGAAAGAGAGCCCACCACCTCCCAAGGAAGCCTGTTCCATTGAGGAACTGCTCTGTCATGAAGATCTTCCTAGTGTTTAGCCTAAAACTCTTTTGATTTAATTTTAACCCATTGGTTCTGGTCTAACCTTCTGGGGCAAAAGAAAACAACTCCACACCATCCTCTGTATGATGGCCCTTCAAATACTTGAAGATGGTGATCATATCACCTATTTATATCATTGTTCTAGCACATCTGTGACTACAAGATACACCTGCTTAGGCTGGAGATATTTTGGTATAGCACTCCAGCACCACCACACCAGAGCCAAGGGCCAGTGTGGTGCCAGTATGGTCTCCAAACAGCTAGCTGCTGGCACAGCCCCCTGCACTGGTGGGAGAGAGGTCAGACCCAGGCGCATGGTTGGAGTTAGCCACTCCAGTCCAGGAATACTCACGGAACTAGTGGAAATTTCTGCCAGCAAAACTTATGAAGTAGCCAATAGGCACCCATGGAATTTGGAAAATTCAGTCCCTCCACACAGCTGCCAGACCCCTGGTGCCCCAGGAATCACAAGATGCCAATGAGTGCCATGCTAAGCACCCATTGGTACCCAGCCAATCCCTCACTCCTCTGGCCCAGCCATGGGAAGAAGGGCCACCATATGGATGTGGTCCATCCAGTAGCTAGGGGAGTTGAAGCTGGTTAGGGGGCAATTTGCATTGGAGGGTCACATGCCCAAGGCCCCTGGCCAGTGCCACCCCCAGCCAGTGCCACCCATGTCCCTGTCCACACTGCTACTGTCATTCCTGGGGGACATGTGCCTCAGAGGCTCTGCATCCATCATGTGGACAGCAGGAGAGGATGCATTCCATGGTCTAAGTTCCCTTGGTTTTTGGCCCTGCCCTCATGCTCCCCAGTGGCATGTTGGCATGGCTACATCAGGCCATGCAGGTGATGATACTGCCAGCCCTAGTGGATCAAGGCAGAGAAGATGATGCTGTATGGGCTGATGGTGAAGCCTGTCAATGTAGTCCTAGTCACCACCTATGCACCAGAAGGCATGGTTGCTCTGAGTCACACTGCCAGATGTAGATGTCCATCCCAGAAAGATTTATTTGGGCTGGCTCACCAGCATTTGTATGTGCTCATGGACCATGGCATCCCCTACAAGGTGGTTGTGGAAGGTCTGCCTGATGCCAAGGCCATGCTGCATGCAGTGATCCTGCACTGGCTGGTAGCTGCAGTGTTGAGGTCCTTTCTAGTAGGCATATGGCTTCATAGCTGTGGTGCACTTCTGGTGTAGTAGGGGGTTTGTCCCTTCTTACTACCCTTTCGCCTTTGATGTCTCCATTGGGCTTTCAGTGGACCACACTCTTGTCACCCATTCTGCAGTGGTGAGCCAAGAGGAGATGGAGCCACTACCCTATCAGCTGTGGGACAGACAGAATCAGATGTGAAGTAGCTATGGTCATGTGCCATGACTGTGGGTGGGCCCTGCCAACTCATGAGTTTCTTTCAATTTCCCCCCATAGGCGCCTTCAGCTTGACTTTTTCTGCTGCTGTCATGGAGCATGTTCACACCCTCATCTCTTTGAGACAAGCTATGGAGCCCAGGTTGGTCATCCTCCTGATGCTGGGTATTGGAAACTCCCTAGAGTGAGTCATTGTGGATGACATGTCACAGCAGGTGGGACTCCATGGCCTCAGATGGGATGGGGCTGCAGGGAATAGGGGGCTGCTGGGGTCAAGGAGTGCTGCCTCTTGTCTGTTTGGTGAGGGTTCATGTCTTTATCAAGATCATGACCTGCCAGTGGTTGGCCCTGCCCCTCCCTGCCCCTCTGCTCTCATTACATTGAGGTCTGGTCCTAGTGGCTGTGACATCTTGTGGCTGCAATGATGTAGTTGCTGGAGATGCCAACATGGTTAGAGCCCATGCAGCTCCACTGCATTTGCCCCAGCCTATGTAGATTTCCTTCAGGGAACAGGACAATGACAATCCTATGGATCACAGAAACAAGTCCCAGGATCCTCAGGATTCTCAATCCTGGGATAAGCCCCATTGAATAATATAGGACTTACTTCTGAGAAGACCTTTTTTAGGATTGCTCCTTGATGTCTGCTGCTGCTTGCACACTGTAATTGCATAAAAACATCTTTTGATTATTTAGCAATCATTGTGTGGGTTTTCTCTGTTGGAGGAGGGGAAACACACATATACATGGATGAGTGCAAACAACTCACTGGGTAATGCACATTCAGTCCTCTGGAGAGCATCACATAACTACATAAATGTGACTGCTTTTCTGATTTAAAACTTTTAGTAAGCCAGTACCAGATGAGGAAGAATAATGAATACCATATAATGATAAAAGTTTGGATGCTTTTATTCTCCCCCCCCCCCCCCCCGATCCATGTGATACTTCCAATCAATGGGAAACATCCATTTTGTAAAATTATTTTCCTAATTTCTGTTTCTAGACAAATACATTTACATTTGAGTACCTGACCCATTTGGGCTAATATCCAAGATCTTGGCACAACCTCAGCTCTACGTAGAAGGTGGTAGCCTACCTCCAGGCAAACTTTATCTCATACATGTAGACTTGCAAAGACTTTCGTTAGTCTCTAGTTACCAGGAGTACTTTTAAAAGAGGGGAAATACACTATTTAGCCTTCCCCTAAGGTACTATTATATCAGTACAAAGTTGGATCAAATTTCTCTTAGAATTATGCTAGGTTAGAATAAGTACTTCTAGCCATCATTGTTCCCAGTGGATATCATAACAGCTCTGATAAATACACCTTGCTGAAAGTGCTTGGCATTGCCATTTAATATAGGATCATAACATAAATCCAAGAAAACTGCTTTCAGCTTGATGACTACATAACTCCCATCAATGCATAGTACAATTTAGCCCTTGGTGATTCACCTCATTCTTTATTCTGCCAGAGTCAAGAAGGAAACAAAAATTGTGTAGGTCTATAATATAACACAAATGTTTTCTGTCCACAAGAAATTAAAAGTCAGAACACACTTTACGCTGGCTGGAGAGCTGCTGCGAAAAATGGCATCCCTATGCCAAATTTTCCACAAAGCCTCTGGAACTTGATTTACTGGCTGCCATCACATTAGAACTCTCCGTGCCTGCTGTTCTGATGGCTACAGATAGGGTGCCATTGCCAATGCTGCAGTGAGGCTGGCGGACATGAATGCATAAAGAACTTAACATTCTGAGAGTCATAGGGCATCTTCAGAGAGTTACTCTGTGGATATATGAACAAAATGTTGCATGAAGCATTATACATTTAAAGATAAATCCCAAACTATGTGAATAAGGGATCCAAGTTTTTTAAAAAATCAGTTCCTCACTCCCATATATTGTACAGAGAAAAGCAGCTACTTCAATACTCATGAGCTACTGCAGCTGTACTTGCAGATGTGGGTAAGCCCAAAGAAATATCAGTGTAAGATGAACTGTTGAGTTGGAAAAGGATTGCCAGAAAACTGGTATATAATTCAAACTTGTTTCTAAAATGTAGGCATCATCTTTTTGATATATTGCAGTCATTAAGGGAAATTTATAACACATACAGGTAGCATACATCTTTGTTTCATGAAATATTGTTTTCATATATTAAATAATGTAGCTCTTAGTTCAATGAAGAGGGTACACATTCATTTTCACCCACATGCTTCATTATTTTGTATATGCAGGCAGACACACAGAGACAAAAACTGAGTTTTCAATTAATTTTCTCCTGCCTTCCAGAAAATATTATCTAGCACAGGCCTATTTTGCTGAATGAACACTGATTGATCGTGTCAGGGGAAAATCAACCACATTTAGTCATGTGCAAGGAAAAAAACACTCTGACCAATATCTTCTTCGCGTGCTTTGTGCTACGGAATTGGGTTTTCAGAGTCAACATTGCATTGTAGCACTGAAAGTCATTTGTGTGTAATGGTGAAAGCTGTTTCCCTCAGTTTTGTAGCTTTTTTTGTCTTTCCATTTGTCTCCTATCCATCTAATACCACTCAGATGTCATTGGCACACTTACATTTACCACACCCCAATGATTCCTGTCCACCTTCATGACATGCCCTTAGCATGAATGCTGATGATGCATTATAGGTCCTGCACTTTCAGTCGCACTATGGCACTCCTCCACAAAATACTGCCCACAGACATTTTTCTCTGCAGAAGAGCTTCCTGTGTCTGACATTTGGTTTGATTGCACACCAATGCTAACCCAGTGGAAGAAAGCAATGCAAGTCCCACCTGTTTAGCAACAATGGCCATCTTCTATATCTGGTAGATTTAAAAACTACAAACATGCCATTCAATATCAACATATTCAATTTTGGAATTGTTACTAGAAAAAACATGTGGAGAAATCCAAGAAAATAACAAATTCCATGAGTCAAAGTTCCCTTTTGCATTGTTTCCTGGTCAGGAGCCTCCCATATTGAGGAAGGATGCAAAGCAAAGTTCAGTATGTGCAAAGGGAGGGAGGGGTGCTGTTTAAAACAAAAATTGACAAATCCTCATGGGCATTCATAAGTGCTTCACAATACAATCCTTTCTTGGAAGTAAGGCCCCATTGAACAGACCTGAGAAGGATTCTGAGTAGACCTGCTGTAGTGTATTGTGCTTTAGTAAAGCACAGCGCAGCCATGCAGCAGAGGCGACCAGGGGGAATCCCCTGGTCACTCAGCGCAGCGCGCGAAAGGGCTCCGCCTATCAAGATCTGTGGCAGGAAGTTTGACTGGCCGGGATTGGACTGGGCCAGCTGGGGGGCCGTTCCGGGCTGAGTGTATATAAAGCGGGTCCCGGCCCGCGTTGCCCCGTTCTGTGATGTACCATCCAATAAAGCATGTTGCCTTCAGCACGTCTCATCTCTGAGTACATTACACTGGCGACGAGGATGGGATCTGGCTAGGAAGGCTTTCCCAAGTGGAAAACACCTGACCTGGCTGGAGACGAGGAAGGTGCAGGACCGCAAGGAACTGTGACGCCCACCGCCGCAATGGTGAACTCGAGTGTAACCACGGGCCATCTTGCTGAATTCAACCCAGACCACCCCGAGAGGTGGGAGACCTATACTGAACGGGTTGAATGCTACCTGCGGGCCAACATGATCACGGACGACAACCGAATGAGGGACGTCCTGTTGAGCGTCTGCGGAGAGGCAACCTTCGAGATCGCATGAGGTCTCTCTGCCCCAGCGAAGCTCACCGAGAGGACATACGGGGAGGTCGTCAGACTCCTCACAGGGCATTTCTCGCCCCAACTGTCCATCATCGCCCGCAGATTCCTCTTCCACAAGAGGGATCAGAAGCCCGGGGAAACGGCTGCAGTCTACCTGGCCGCTCTCCGCCAGATCGCAGGGAACTGCAGCTTCGACAAGCGGGAGGAAGCCCTGAGGGACCAATTCGTCTGGGGCCTCCGAGATGAAAGACTGCAGCAGAAGCTCTTCGCCAAGGAAGAGCTCACCCTCCAACAAGCCTTCAACGAGGCGACTGCCTTCGAGAGGGCCACCAAAGCATACAGCCACCCACATGGAGAGGCAGTCCACCATGAAGAGATGGCACCGGGCGACCGGGAGGACGAAGAGGCTTTCCAGCTCCGGCAGCCACAAGGAGCGGACCTAAGAGCCCCCACGAGACAACGAGCGACAGCGAGCGACAGCGACCCTCCACCATCAAATGCGCCAGCTGCGGCGACCCCCACGAGAGGAGGGACTGTCCATACCGCAACATGGACTGCCAAAGTTGTGGAAAGATGGGCCATATCGCTCGGGCTTGCCGGGCCAAGAACAGCCGTCGGCGACCGACAGCGCATCATGACTCCACCAAGGCCCACACGACAGCGTCAACCAGCCTGCAGGTATTGAACCTGCCCCTCTCCGCCCCCGACAAAGTCAAAATGACGGTCCTCATCGAGGGCGCCCCATGCCTCATGGAGGTGGACTCGGGTTCCTCCATCTCCATAATTTCGGAGGAAACCCTAAAGAAACTGTGCCCCCGCTGCCACCTCCAACTGAGGCCGGCTGACTTTGTTCTGAGGGACTTCCAAAAAAACCCGGTACACATAGTGGGCTGCGCCCGGGTATGGGTGGAGAGAGGGAGATTCAGGGGGCCTCTGGACATTCTGGTGGTCAAGCGCCAGCTCACCACCTTACTGGGGCTGGCCTGATTCCAACCACTAGGGATCCAGTTAGTAGGGGTAGAGCAAGTACAGGCGAGTAGCTTTGAGGATGTCTGCCGGGAGTTCCCAGCAGTTTTCAATGGGTCCCTGGGGAGTTACAAAGGGCCTCCCATCACCCTGCCGCTCGACCCCCTGGTCAGACCGATCCGACTCAAGGCGAGGCGGGTTCCGTTCGCCTTAAAGCCAAAGATAGAGGCGGAACTGGACCGCCTCACAGCCCAAGGAGTCTTAGAACCAGTGTCCTATGCGGCCTGGGAAACCCCCATAGTCATGCCAGTGAAGCCAAATGGGGACGTGAGAATCTGCGCTGACTACAAGTGCACGATTAGGGTGACCATAATGTCTGAAGGCCAGCCAGGGACACCTGGGGGGGGGAAGGTAGGGGTGTGCGCGCGCAAAGCGCGTGCGCCGCCGGAAACAGGAAGTGACGTCACTTCCGGTGATGTCATGCCACCGCCGGAAGCAGGAAGTGACACCACTTCCTGTGACATCATTTCCCCGCGTCACCTGCCGGAAACGGGAAGTGACATCACTTCCTCTGACATCACTTCCCCAAAATGACATCCTTTCCCCCAAATGCCACTGCCGGAAACAGGAAGTGACTTCACAGCACTTCCTGTGACGTCCCCAAAAATCCCCCAAATATCACCGCCGGAAACAATTTTGTTCTCAAATCCTGTATATACTTCATCAGTATATGGGATAAGGCACTTTCTCAACTGTGCTGCATAATGCAGCCTATTTATTTTGTCCTGTTTGCTCTGTTGGCTCTATCTGCGCCACCTTCATCACTTTCGGGGTGCGGATCCCCCAGTGGGGTGGTCTCCCGACTCGCTCCGCCGGCTGTTTCTGATAGCCCTGCGCCCCCTCTTTCATTTGATATGTGTCCCGTGCGGGTGCCACCCTCCCGCCGGGAGATGCCGCAAAATGAGCCCCCTTGAGGCTTATGGCGGCAGGGCTCGGGGGAAGCGAGCTAGACTGCTGTTCTTTTGAGGGGTTATAGAGTGTTTCGAGCCCATCCCTGTGGCATCGGTCTCATCATTGTGGGACCCAGGGGGCCGGCGCAGCGGCCCGCCGAAGCAGCCTGTCACTAATAACACAGGTCGAGATGCAGGACAGGAACCCGGAAGTGACCGACAGGCTGCTTCAGCAGGCCGCTGCGCTGGCCCCCTGGGCCCTACAACGATGGGACCGATGCCACAGGGACGGGCTCGAAACACTCTATAACCCCTCAAAAGAACAGCAGTCTAGCTCGCTTCCCCCGAGCCCTGCCGCCATAAGCCTCAAGGGGGCTCATTTTGCGGCATCTCCCGGCGGGAGGGTGGCACCCGCACGGGACACATATCAAATGAAAGAGGGGGCGCAGGGCTATCAGAAACAGCCGGCGGAGGGAGTCGGGAGACCACCCCACTGGGGGATCCGCACCCCGAAAGTGATGAAGGTGGCGCAGATAGAGCCAACAGAGCAAACAGGACAAAATAAATAGGCTGCATTATGCAGCACAGTTGAGAAAGTGCCTTATCCCATATACTGATGAAGTAAATACAGGATCTGAGAACAAAATTGCACCAGAAGACACAAACACAAAGCTCCCTTACACTGAATCAGTGCTTGGGTCCACCAAAGTCAGTATTGTCCACTCCAGTCACAAACACAAAGCTCCCTTACACTGAATCAGTGCTTGGGTCCACCAAAGTCAGTATTGTCACATAAGAACATAAGAGAAGCCATGTTGGATCAGGCCAATGACCCATCCAGTCCAACACTCTGCGTCACATAAGAACATAACAGAAGCCCTGTTGGATCAGGCCAGTGGCCCATCCAGTCCAACACTCTGCATCACATAAGAACATAAGAGAAGCCCTGTTGGATCAGGCCAGTGGCCCATCCAGTCCAACACTCTGCGTCACATAAGAACATAACAGAAGCCCTGTTGGATCAGGCCAGTGGCCCATCCAGTCCAACACTCTGCGTCACATAAGAACATAACAGAAGCCCTGTTGGATCAGGCCAGTGGCCCATCCAGTCCAACACTCTGCGTCACATAAGAACATAACAGAAGCCCTGTTGGATCAGGCCAGTGGCCCATCCAGTCCAACACTCTGCGTCACATAAGAACATAACAGAAGCCCTGTTGGATCAGGCCAGTGGCCCATCCAGTCCAACACTCTGCGTCACATAAGAACATAAGAGAAGCCCTGTTGGATCAGGCCAGTGGCCCATCCAGTCCAACACTCTGCGTCACATAAGAACATAACAGAAGCCCTGTTGGATCAGGCCAGTGGCACCTCCAGTCCAACACTCTGTGTCACATAAAAATATAAGAGAAGCCCTGTTGCATCAGGCCAGTGGCCCCTCCAGTCCAACACTCTGTGTCACATAAGAACATATGAGAAGCCCTGTTGGATCAGGCCAGTGGCCCCTCCAGTCCAACACTCTGTGTCACATAAGAACATAAGGAGGGAGGGAAGGGAAGGGAAGGGAAGGGAAGGGAAGGGAAGGGAGGAAGGAAGGAAGGAAGGAAGGAAGGAAGGAAGGAAGGAAGGAAGGAAGGAAGGAAGGAAGGAAGGAAGGAAGGAAGGAAGGAAGGAAGGAAGGGAGGAAGGAAGGAAGGGGGAGGGAGGGAGGGAAGGAAGGGGGGAGGGAGGGAGGGAGGGAAGGAAGGAAGGAAGGAAGAAAGGAAGGAAGGGAGGAGGGAGGGAAGGAAGGAAGGAAGGAAGGAAGGAAGGAAGGAAGGAAGGAAGGAAGGAAGGAAGGAAGGAAGGAAGGAAGGAAGGAAGGAAGGGAAGGGAGTGAGGGAAGGAAGGGAGGGAAGGAAGGAAGGAAGAAAGGAAGGAAGGGTGGAGCGAGGGAAGGAAGGGAAGGGAGGGAAGGAAGGAAGGAAGGAAGGAAGGAAGGAAGGAAGGAAGGAAGGAAGGAAGGAAGGAAGGAAGGAAGGAAGGAAGGAAGGAAGGGAGGGAGGAAGGGAGGGAGGGAGGAGGGAGGGAAGAAAGGAAGGCCGCCCCCCGCCCCCCCCCAGCGCTTTCGGCCCCCTTACCTGATTCCAGGGTGGCGGAGAGTCCAGCGGCGGTGGCAGCGGCGAGTCCTGCGGGCCTGCGGCGGCGGCCTCGCGGCGAGGGAGGGAAGGAGCTGCCGGCGCTGGCCTCTGGAGGCCTCCAGGGACCAGCGCCGGCTGCTCCGCGGCTTCCCCGCGGCCTCCGCTGGTCCCTGGAGGCCCTCCAGAGACTCTGGAGGGCCTCCAGGGACCAGCGCCGGCCGCGGGGAGGCCTTCGCTGGCCGGCGCTGGTCCCGAAAGGCCTTCCAGAGGCTCTGGAAGGCCTTCCGGGACCAGCGCCGGGTGCTCCGCGGCTTCCCCGTGGCCTCCGCTGGTCCCTGGAGGCCCTCCAGAGACTCTGGAGGGCCTCCAGGGACCAGCGGAGGCCGCGGGGAGGCCTTCGCTGGCCGGCGCTGGTCCCGGAAGGCCTTCCAGAGGCTCTGGAAGGCCTTCTGGGACCAGCGCCGGGTGCTCCGCGGCGTCCCCGCGGCCTCCGCTGGTCCCTGGAGGCCCTCGCTGGTCGGCGCTGGTCCCGGAAGGCCTTCCAGAGGCTCTGGAAGGCCTTCCGGGACCAGCGCCGGGTGCTCCGCGGCGTCCCCGCGGCCTCCGCTGGTCCCTGGAGGCCCTCCAGAGACTCTGGAGGGCCTCCAGGGACCAGCGGAGGCCGCGGGGAGGCCTCCGCCACCGCTGCCGGGCCCCGCGCGCGGGCGGGGAAGGCGGCGAGTGAGGGAGGGAGCGTCCCTGCGCGTGCGCAGGGGCCCTGCGCAGGCGCAGGGACGCTCCCTCCCTCACTTGCCGCCTTCCCCGCCGGCGCCCGCGGCCCACCGCCTCCGGGGCTGGCTAAACCGGGACCTTTAATGGTCCCGGTATAGGCAGCCCGGGAGCCGGGATTGGGTGGCCAGAACCGGGAATGTCCCGGGAGACCGGGACGGTCTGGCCACCCTATGCACGATCAACAAGGCGCTCCAGGACAACCCCTACCCCGTCCTGGTGATCAGCCACGTACTGGCGGCTTTAGCACGGTCTAAAATTTTTGGGAAGCTGGACTTGGCACAAGAGTACCAGCAACTACCGGTCAACGCCAAGACAGCCGAAGCACAGACCATCACGACTCACCGGGGAGCCTTTAAGGTGCGGAGGCTGCAATTTGGGGTTAGCGTAGCTCCGGAGATCTTTCAAAGTATAATAGACTCTCTTCTTAAAGGGATCCCCAGAGTGCAGCCGTTTTTTGATGATGTTCTAATCACCACCCCTGACGCCGAGGAGTTCAGCAGCCGCCTGAGAGAGGTACTCCGCCGCTTCCAAGTGGCGGGGCTAAAAGTCAAAAAAGAAAAATGCTTGCTTGGGGTACTGCGAGTGGAGTTTCTGGGGTTTGCAGTGGATGCAGCGGGGATCCACCCGACGGAGGACAAGACCAAGGCTATAGTCCAAGCTCCAGCCCCTATATGCAAGGCGGAGCTGCAAAGTTTCCTGGGGTTGTTGAACTTTTATCATTTATTCTTGCCCCACAAGGGAGCCATAGCGGAACCACTCCACCGGCTGCTCGATAAACAAGCCCTGTGGGTTTGGGGAAAGCGCCAAGCCGCAGCTTTTCAGGCAGTCAAAGACCTCCTTGTCTCCAACGCTGTGCTCCACCACTTCGACGAAGCCCTGCCACTGATCCTGGCTTGCGACGCTTCCCCGTACGGGGTGGACGCAGTTCTGAGGCACCAACTCCCGGATGGGAGGGAGGTCCCAGTGGCATACTATTCGAGAACCCTAGCCCCCGCGGAGTGAAAC
This sequence comes from Heteronotia binoei, assembly GCF_032191835.1. Lineage (NCBI taxonomy): Eukaryota > Metazoa > Chordata > Lepidosauria > Squamata > Gekkonidae > Heteronotia > Heteronotia binoei. The sequence goes on from NC_083243.1 coordinate 66,048,249, forward strand.
TACGCTCAGATCGACAAGGAGGCTCTGGCAATCGTGGCGGGGGTGCACAAGTTCAACAACTACCTATATGGTAGGCGCTTCACCATTGCCATGGACCATAAGCCGCTCCTGGGCCTCCTCGCCCCAGACAGGCAGACCCCGCAAATCTTGTCCCAGCGAGTCCTGAGGTGGAACCAATTCCTGAACTCCTACACCTACACCTTGGTGCACCGCCCGGGCAAAGCCATGGGGCACATGGACGCCCTCAGCCACCTGCCGCTTCCCTTGACAGACCCAGATCCCGCCCCGGCCCACCAGGTGATGCTCATAGAGTTTCTGCTCGAGCGGCCACTCCACGCCGCTGAGGTGGCCCGGGCCACAGGCAGGGACCGTATCCTCGCATGGGTTCTGGACTGGGTGGGGAGGGGGTGGCCTACGGGCAAGGTGGACAGTGAGTTCAGGCCATTCGTGTCACACAGAGACGAACTATCCACTCACAAGGGTTGCTTACTCTGGGGCAGCAGGGTGGTGGTTCCCACCCCCCCATGCACAAGCAAGTTTTAGACGCCCTACACGAAACTCACCCAGGGATTGTGAGAATGAAAGCCCTGGCCCGCAGTTACATATGGTGGCCAGAAATGGATGAGGAGATTGAGGAGTGGGTGAGAAGGTGCCAACCCTGCCAAGAATCCCGGCCCGATCTGCCTAGCGCCCCTGTCCACCGCTGGGTGTCCAACCGGCGGCCATGGTCCCGCCTGCATTTAGATTTTGCCGGGCCATACCAGGGCCAAATATTCTTCATCCTGGTCGATGCTTACACTAAATGGCTGGAGGTGATCCTGGTTGCATCCACCTCCACGGCAGCGGCCATCAGGGCTTTGCGGAGGGTCTTTTGTACACACAGGATCCCCGATACCCTGGTCACGGATAATGGGACCGCATTCACCTCCCGAGAATTCCGGGAGTTTATCAGTCGGTACCTCATCCAGCACATTAGATCCGCCCCCTTCCATCCGGCCACCAACGGCCAGGCAGAACGCATGGTGCGGACCACCAAAGAGGCCCAGGGTCGCATTGTGCAGGGGGACTGGGACCACCGCCTGGCAGCCTTCCTGTTCCACAACTGGATTACCCCCAACCCCGCAACAGGGTCGAGCCCCGCGGAACTACTCATGGGGAGAAAACTGATAACCAGGTGGACAGGCTGCACCTGGACCGGGCTACCGACATCCGCAATTCCCCCGAAGTCAGGGAAGCAGTGCAGGGGTTCTTCCTGGGTGACCCGGTGTACGCGAAGAACTTCGCAAGCGGCCCATAGTGGGTAGCAGGCCGGGTACTGCGGGTGACGGGGTCCCGATCGTACGAGGTGTCGACAGAGGGGGGCCAGATCCTAAGGCGGCACATAGACCAGCTGCGCCACCGCACCGTGCAGGAGGAGCCAACAGGGGCTGGGGAAGTAGCGAGCAGGAACGAGCCAGCAATGGAACCACCTGAAGTGGCCCCGCCAGCACCGACCCTGCCAACATACGATTCCCCGAGGCCGGCTGACTCAGAACCGCCACCAGAGGTGGCCGCCAGCAGCTGGAAGAGAATCGCCAAGAGGAGAGCCCCTCTGCGGGGGCCTCCCCAACGCCCCAAGTGACCCCAAGGCGATCAACCCGGGAACGCCGGGCCCCAGCCTACTTGCAAGATTATGTGACTTGAACTAGGGGGGGAGGAGTGTAGTGTATTGTGCTTTAGTAAAGCACCGCGCGGCCATGCAGCAGAGGTGACCAGGGGGAATCTCCTGGTCACTTGGCGCAGAGCGCGAAAGGGCTCCGCCAATCAAGATCTGTGGCGGGAAGTTTGACTGGCCAGGATTGGACTGGGCCAGCTGGGGGGACGTTCCGGGCTGAGTGTATATAAAGCGGGTCCCGACCCGCGTTGCCCCGTTCTGTGATGTACCATCCAATAAAGCATGTTGCCTTCAGCACGTCTCATCTCTGAGTACATTATACCTGAAAAGGATTGCTCTTTTTAGTAGGAGTGGTCACAGGAATTTTTATTTAGGTTTGGATTCAGCTTGATTTATTTGTTAAAAAATTGTTTAGATAATTCAATCATTCCCTTTATGTTTGTGCAAAATGGCACTATGTTTTCAGTCATTATTGTACTCTGATGACATTCACATTAATTCAGCAGGGAACACATTCCCACTTTTGTTTTGTCTGCCATTCAAACATTAGGGATTCTATCCTTCATGCTCCATGTTCCTGTATACCAGGCAGAGGTAAAGCACCCTTGTTCCAGAAGCAATCAGCTTTCTGAGCTGCAGGGAAAAAGAAGAAACAAACTGCTTTTTATAGCCAAGCTCTCAGTGCAGGGAGGTAATGTGGACTGTCAAGATTTTCTTCCCCTCACCTCTTTGGTCATTTTTGGTATAAAGACTGACACCTACTTTATACATAATTAGAAAGACTTTTTCATAGCCAAGTTTTGTCTAGGGCTATTTATGTGGAGAAAGGTTCTCTCATATAGAGACACATGATCCTTCTCTTGCCTCACCATATGTTTGTGTGGAGGAGGAAATGTTTTAACTGTAGGGAGGCAGATGCCTCTGTCCACTGTGCACTTAGTTTCTACTATGAAAGGCAGGTGGGCTGCCTGTGAGTCAGTAAGGACAGAGTGGTCAATCAGAGGCAGTGCTTTGTGTTATAAATATGGGCTAAGTGTTCCAACTGGATAACATACCTGTCAGCACATATCTGTTGAGTCACCTTCTCCCCTTGCTTATTCTCTCCTGGCCTTGGCCACCTCCAGCAAATGAAAACTTAAAACCAGCACAGCATGTTGGGATCAGATTTTGATCCTTGTCACATGGACATTCTTAGCAAAATGTAGTTCTTTGTATGGTAGCTGTACTGTTATAATATCTCCATAAGTTCAAGGACTCCAGTGTGACAGTGAAACTCTATGGAAACCTTTCTATTTTGTATTCCAAGAAATGTTGTGATTAAAACCCTGATGGCTTTGTGCATTGAGGGTATGGCTGATATGGGCTGTGAACAGTAATGCCGACTCACTGAAACTGCTGATTGAAGGTCTCAACTAGGCAAGATGCTGGAAAATCAATTACCAGATCTATATCATAGTTTTCCTTTATAAACAACCAGCTGTAAGAGACCCTTATATGGATTTGGACTATTGCACCATCCCCTGCACTGTTTTCCCAACCTCAAACAGCCTCCTAGAGCTGCTGTTTGCCAAACTGATTTAAGTCTTCTCCAATGGAAAAAAATATTACATGGGGGATGTATATTTGAGATTGTTAAAAATGGCATAAGAACATAAGAGAAGCCATGTTAGATCAGGCCAATGGCCCATCCAGTCCAACATGCTGTGTCACACAGCGGCCAAATATATATATATATATATATATATATATATATATATATATATATATATATATATATATATATATATATATATATATATATATACACACACACACACACTGTGGCTAATACCCACTGATGGACCTCTGCTCCATATTTTTATCTAACCTCCTCTTGAAGGTGGCTATGCTTGTGGCCGCCACCACCTCCTGTGGCAGTGAATTCCACATGTTAATCACCCTTTGGGTGAACAAGTACTTCCTTTTATCCATTTTAACCTTTCTGCTCAGCAGTTTCATGGAATGCCCACGAGTTCTTGTATTGTGAGAAAGGGAGAAAAGTATTTCTTTCTCTACTTTCTCCATCCCATGCATTATCTTGTAAACCTCTATCATGTCACCCCGCAGTCGACGTTTCTCCAAGCTAAAGAGCCCTAAGCATTTCAACCTTTCTTCATAGGGAAAGTGTTCCAGCCCTTTAATCATTCTAGTTGCCCTTTTCTGGACTTTCTCCAATGCTATAATATCCTTTTTGAGGTGTGGCGACCAGAACTGCACACAGTACTCCAAATGAGACCGCACCATCGATTTATACAGGGGCATTATGGTACTGGCTGATTTGTTTTCATTTCCTTTCCTAATAATTCCCAGCATGGCGTTGGCCTTTTTTATTGCAAACGCACACTGTCTTGACATTTTCAGGGAATTATCTACCACGACCCCAAGATCTTTCTCATGGTCAGTCTCTGCCAGTTCACACCCCATCAACTTGTATTTGTAGCTGGGATTCTTTGCCCCAATGTGCATTATTTTGCACTTGGTCACATTGAACCGCATCTGCCACATTGACGCCCACTCACCCAGCCTCAACAGATCCCTTTTGGAGTTCCTCACAATCCTCTCTGGTTCTCACCACCCTGAACAATTTTGTGTCATCCGCAAACTTGGCCACTTCACTGCTCACTCTCAAATCTAAATCATTTATGAACAAGTTAAAGAGCATGGGACCCAGTACCGAGCCCTGCGGCACCCCACTGCTTACCATCCTCCACTGTGAAGAATGCCCATTTATACTCACTCTCTGCTTCCTATTACTCAGCCAGTTTTTGATCCACAAGAGGACCTGTCCTTTTACTCCATGACTCTCGAGCTTACTAAGGAGCCTTTGATGAGGAACTTTATCAAAAGCTTTCTGGAAGTCAAGGTAAACAACACCTATCGGGTCTCCTTTGTCCACATGTTTGTTCACCCCCTCAAAGAAATGTAGCAGGTTAGTGAGGCATGATCTTCCCCTACAGAACCCATGCTGAGTCTTCCTCAATAACTCGTGTTCATCAATGTGCCTACTCATTCTGTCCTTGATAATGGTTTTTACCAACTTCCCCGGTATTGAAGTCAGACTGACTGGCCTGTAATTTCCTGGATCTCCTCTGGAACCCTTTTTAAAGATGGGGGTGACATTTGCTACCTTCCAGTCCTCAGAAACGGAGGCAGATTTCAATGAAAGATTACATATTTTTGTTAGGAGATCCACAAGTTCAACTTTGAGTTCTTTCAGAACTCTCAGATGTATGCCATCGGGACCCGGTGACTTATGAGTTTTTAATTTGTCTATTAGTTGTAGGACCTCCTCTTTTGTCACCTCAATCTGACTCAGGTCTTTCAACACCCCTTCCAACATTAGTGGTTCAGGGGCGGGCAAAAAGTTCTCATCTTCCACAGTGAAGATGGAGGCAAAAAAATGCATTCAGTTTCTCAGCCACTTCCCTATCCTCCTTCAGTAATCCTTTCACCCCACGGTCATCCAAGAGCCCCACTGCCTCCCTGGCTGGTTTCCTACTTCTAATATATTTGAAGAAATTTTTATTGTTGGTCTTTATGTTTTTTGCAATATGCTCCTCATAGTCCCTCTTTGCCTGCCTGATCACAGTCTTGCATTTGATTTGTCACAGCCTGTGTTCCCTTTCATTAATCTCACTTGGACTGGTTTTCCACCGTTTAAAGGAGTCTTTCTTACCTTTTACAGCTTCCATTACTTTGTTTGTTAATCATGCAAGCCTTTTCTTATACCTGTTTGTGCCTTTCCTAACTTGTGGTATGTATTTTATCTGAGCTTCTTGGATTATAGTTTTAAATAGTGTCCAAGCTTCCCCAAGGGTTTTGACCATATTTACCTTTCCTTTCAGTTTCCTCCTCACATGCCTCCTCATCTCAGAGAATTTACCCCTTTTAAAGTTAAACGTGGTTGTGGCAGTCTTTTTGGGCAACTCCCTATTTATACAAACGGTGAAATCAATAACATTATGGTCACTGCTCCCAAGCGGCGCGATCACTTTTACATCTCTCACCAAGTCTTGGGCATTACTTAGGACCAAATCCAGGATCGCCCCACCCCTAGTAGGTTCTGAGACCATCTGCTCCATAGCACAGTCATTGAGAGCATCAAGAAACTCAATCTCTTTCACTTGACCAGAACACATATTGACCCAATCAATCTGTGGGTAGTTAAAATCACCTATTATGACACAGTTTTTACGTTTAGCCGCTATCTTTAAGCCTTCCATCATATTATAATCGTCCTCTCTCTTTTGATTTGGTGGGCGATAACAAACTCCCATAGTTAAATTTCCTTTTGGGCCCTCTATTTCAACCCAAAGCATTTCTAAAAGGGAATCTAATTCTCTGACCTCAGTCTTACTGGACCGTATATCCTCTCTGACGTACAGAGCCACCCCACCTCCAACCCTTTCCTCCCTATCCTTCCGATATAACTTATATCCAGGAATCACCGTGTGGGGAAAGAGATCACCCCTCCTCCCATACTCCAAACTGGAGTCATCTATGTATGCTGTTTAAGGGAAAACATACTGGAGAGCTCATTGTGGATTGAAGAAGAAGAAGAAGATATTGGATTTATATCCCGCCCTCCACTCCGAAGAGTCTCAGAGCGGCTCACAATCTCCTTTACCTTCCTCCCCCACAACAGACACCCTATGAGGTGGGTGGGGCTGGAGAGGGCTCTCACAGCAGCTGCCCTTTCAAGGACAACCTCTGCCAGAGCTATGGCTGACCCAAGGCCATGCCAGCAGGTGCAAGTGGAGGAGTGGGGAATCAAACCCGGTTCTCCCAGATAAGAGTCCACGTACTTAACCACTACACCAAACTGGCTCTCCTGAATATTGCTGAATATCTTGCCTGGTCTGGTCCTTAGGGCCAAGCTGTGTACAATTGATATGTATATATTTTATCCATGTGTTTTGAAAGACCACAATCTAGACCAAGGGTGTAAAACATGTGGCCCATGGACCAAATCAGGCCCCCGGAAGGCTCCTATCAGGCCCCAAGCAACTGACTCTTGTTTCATTCCTTCTCCCTCTCTCTTGCTTCCTTCTGCATCTCAGCTTGCTTTGCAAGACTTGCTCAATGGCATAGGAGCTACAGAGCAAAATCTTGATTTTTCTTCATTGGTTAAGGCTCCTTCCTCTCCTGGTCCCCGGGGGAGGGAGGGAAAGAGCCAGAGCTTCCTTTGACCAGTTCCCTGACTCTCATGGGAGAAATACAAAGAAAGTACTTTTAAGGCCAACAAGTGCTAATGTTTTAAGCATGTTTTAATTTAAGGGGGTTTTTTTTAGTTGTGTTTGTCTGTGTCCTTTAAAAAGTTTATATCTCTGCTACCTAATTTTAAATAGGTACACACATGGCCCGGCCTGACATGGCCCAGCCCAGCCCGACAAGGTCTCATTTATGTCAGATCCGACCCTCATAACAAATGAGTTCTACACTCCTGATCTAGATAGTAAGTCTGAACAGCTTAGAAGGGAATCTCTCCCCTCCCCCAGCTAACTGTATTTCTTTTTGAAATCTCCCTTCCTTATTTGTTTTTTGCTCTGTAGGGGAAACATTACAAGTATGTATTGAAAGGTTTCAAAACATTAAAATTATAGTAGAACAAGTGAAGATCTGCAAGAAACTTGCAGGAGTGACTGTCCTGTTCTCCCCAGCTTTACTTCCTCCCCTTTCCCCCTACTTCTCTCACACTTTTGCTCTCTCCTGCCACCTCTTTTCTTACTGTCTCTAGTTTATCCTCCATACCTGTCACTTCCTCTCTGTCTCCTACCCATCAGTCTTTTTCTGCCTCCCCACCTCATCATTCTTTCTCTCTCTTTCCGCCTTTCACCCTATCACTTTCTCTCTCATTCTTCCCCCACCCTATTGCTCTCTCTTTTGCCCCCCCCCCAATAATTCTCCCAGCCTCCTGCCTGCTTCCCCACACCAGCAGTAGCAGTGGCAGCTCTCCAGGAATCACAACAGAGCTCTCAACTACAGAGATCAATTCCCTTTAGAGCTCCTAGTTCCAGGTTGGGAAAGTCCTGGAGATTTGGGACTGGAGCCTTGGGAGGAGGAGGTCTGGGGAGGGAAGTGACCACAGCAAGGTATAATGCTATAGAGCCCACCCCACCCTCAAAGCAGCCACTTTTTTCCCAGGGGAACTGACCTCTGTCATCTGGAGATCAGTTATAATTTTGGGTGATCTCCATCCCTCACCTGGAGGTTTGCATTGCTAATTCTGCTGAAGGAAATGGCTGCTTTGGGGGATGGAGCTGTGATGGACTGCCTTTTAAAAGATCATAAATGCTGTGTAAACAGGTAATAGAGTATGAAGTATTAATGCCTCACAGAGCCAGAGAGCCTTGAGTGACTGATTTGATTGAATGCTGAGAATTCAGTCTGAGTCTATCCCTGACAGAGAAGAGTTGGGTACTGACTGAGTTTGTGTTTAGCAATGATTAAGAGCAGGTTAATATGGATGGAGAATTGGAAAGGTTGTGACGGAGGAGTTGGGAGTGAAGATGCCCATTCAGCCCAGAAAAAGGGATGGATCTTCTAGAGGGAGAAAAAATCTCAGTTGCTTGAAACATAGAAACTATAGTCTGTGCCTGTATTAATTTACTTCAGAGGTCATTATTGATTTGCCTCAGACATTTTATCCCTGTGTCAGGTTCTTCAAGGCTCTCTCTGCCTTCATCAGTGGAGAAGATCTCCAGGGTTGTAAACCGGGTCGGATGCAAAACAGTGATATCAGTTTTCTCTGGGAAGGCAGTTCCTCAGAGTTGCACTGTTATCCTCTTCCAGAGTATCTCAGGGAAGATTCTCAGTGAGGGAGGCCTCTCTCTATCTCTCTCTCTGATGTGCCCGTCCACTCACTTTTCTTTCCCCTCAAGAAGTTTTTCACACTCACCTGCACATCCCCATTTTATTTCTCCTCTTTCCCAGGTCGTTTCCACTGATCAATCGGCGTGAGGACCTGACTAATTACACAGGAGGGACACCTGTCTACTCCCCCCCCAAAAAAGGGTTCTCCTTTCTCCCACTCAGCCTGGGAGATACCGGCCTCAACTGGTTGGATCTGGTTTAGTCCAGCTCCCCCATACAGCTTCCCACCTTGTCTGACCCTTCCTTGACCTCTTTCCACTATTATGAGGGCGCCTGTTCTCATGGCCCTTCTCCATTCGGCCATTGTGTTCCCCTTCTTCTGGTTGTGCCTGGATATGCCCCTTGCTGCTCTAAGCCCGGTTGGCTTTCCCCAATGGTGGGAGCCCCGCCCATTGGAGTTCCCAACAACAGGGGGAGCCCTAAGTCCAGAACTCTGCCTAAAGGACCTGGACACCCTGATTTCACCTGACTTCCCCCCCTCTACATTGACTACATGACTATGTAAGTTAAGTCACTCCTTGGGGGATCTCCCTCTTTTTTTGTTGGCTGCTGTTTTTCAAGCTATCTTCTGCAGTCCCTTTAATTTTATCCCACATTCTGAATTGAAGCAGAAGTCAAGCTATTTCCAGAATTTCTATTGCCAATATGAAAACAGAAAAAGAAAAATCAGTTGAAATGAAAATTGTTTCAGATTATCATTCAACATATCTCAACAAAATGCCATTTCACTCAAAAAAAATATGCTGTTGTTACAATAATGTCCTGAATGGAAAGTAAAAGTCAAGTTTTCTTACTCCCCTTGATGCATTAAATATATATCTGAAATGTTGTTCTGGGTTTTATTGTAAACTGTTTTTATTGTTTGTAAATCACCTAGAGCCTTGCACTAGCTGGGAATAGGGGATTCATAAATAGAAATAACAACTGTCATCATCATCATCCTCCTCCTCCAGGAGAGTTTAAGTACAGGAACAAGAACATCTTAAACAGGCTTATAATATGGTCTCAAACCAGAAATATTTCTCTTTATACCTTCATGGTAGCTTGTTGGGAAAGTGACCTGCTGGCCTACTCTCCACTGCAGTGAAACATCACCATTATGGAAGCCTGGATGTTAGTACTGTTGCTTGAAGCTCAGCATAAGAAGAACCCTGCTGAACTCAGCTTCAAGGCTATCTATGCCAGGATCCAATTTGTTGGAGTCAGTCTGTTGCCCTTGGGAAGACCACAAACTGAGCATGAAAACAAAAGCCTCCTCATACTGTTTTGACTAAACAATGACTCTGGAAGTTTTAGTTAATTATCATCACTAATAGCATTTGATAGACTCTGTGGTTTTGTCTAATAACAGACACAACTTAATTTCTCAACCCTGCTGTTCCGCTCAAACATCCTTGTCTTGATTTTGTTTCTTTCTTGCCCAAGTTGAACTCATGAATGTTTGTTTTCATGCTACGTTTCATTTTGTTTTGTTGAATTTTCCCCATAAAATATAGTCATTTTTCAAAAGGGCTTATGCATCAATACATCAACATCATACATACATGAAGCATATAAATGATATGCATTATGTATAAAAATTATTTATAGGTTGTTTGTGTAAACAAATTGCATAAAAGACATGAACAAATCCTCAATACCTGCAACCACAATGGGAGGATTGTAATCATTCTTAGTGACAACATGCAGGGGATGGAGAAGAAGTCTCTAATCTGTCCTTCTTGGGAAAAGTGATTAAGAGAACAGTAGTGGACCAACTCTTTCTTCTTGGATAACTCATCTGCCCTAGATCCTTTTCAGTTTGGCTTCAGGCTAGGCTGTGGAACAAAGATGGTGCTGCTAGCTTTCACTGATGGCCTCTCTGAGTATAGATAAAGGCTTCACCTCTCTGTTACTTTTCTTAGAGTTTATCTGTGACCTTTGATACTGTAAATCAGGGGTGGCCAACAGTAGCTCTCCAGATGTTTTTTGCCTACAACTCCCATCAGCCCCAGCCATCATCCATGCTGGCTGGGGCTGATGGGAGTTGTAGGCAAAAAACATCTGGAGAGCTACCATTGGCCACCCCTGCTGTAAATCATTCGTTCTTGTTGAGGTGCCTACAGGCAGTAGCTATCAGAGGATCTGTGTTGAACTTGTTCAAATCAGGACTCAAAGGGTTACTACTAGAAACCAGTTGTCATCAATGTGGGACCCATCTTGTGGCCTTCCACAGGGTGCAATTATTCCCCCCATGCTTTTCAATTTCTACATAAAACCCTTAGGACAAACCATTTGTAGTTTCTGAGGTTGGTTGTCATTAATATGCTGATGATACTCAGCTCTATATCTTCTTATCTAGTTATCCAGGTAGAGGTCCTGAATAGCAGCCTGGTAAATTGAAACTAAACTCTGAATAGACAGAGGCAATGCTGGTTGGGAAGGCAGGGTTGTTGAAGGACATTGTAACGTACTCGAGGCGGTGACGAGAGTAGGGCAACATTGTTTATTAGGAGCACGTTGCAAGAGAGAGAACACGCGGGCCGGGCCCCGCTTATGTACATACCCGGTTCAGCCTCCTGTACAGGTCAGGCCAATCCTGGCCTGTTAAACTTCCCGCCGTGGATGTAGTAGGCGGGGATTCCGCGCCCCGCGCTAGAGGTGCCTGGGATACCCAGCCGCCTCTGCGCGTGGGCGCGTATTTCAGCCAATACATTACAGACATTGTTGTCCCTACTTTTGATGGAGTTCAGCTGACCCTTACTGACTTAGTTAACAGCCTTGGGGGTTTGCTGGATCCAACTATTGCAAGTTAATACAGCTGCAAAAAACACTTTCTACCAACTCTGTCTAGCCCACTGATCTGGCTACCTGGATCCACACCACAGTAACATCAAGACTAGACTACTGTAATGCATTGTACATTGATATCCCTTCAAAATCAATTTGGAAACTCCAGTTGATGCAGAATGCCATGTTCTGGCTATTATCGGTAGTTAGAGGAAGCATACATATTACTCTTATACTGCAGACATCGCATTGGCCGCCCTTGTTACTGGGCTCAATTTAAAGTATTAGCTATCATGGCCTTATTCCCTCTTATTTCAGAGACTGCCTCCCCCTCTGCTCCATCATATTCATCTATTCAGGACAACTACTTCACTCATCTGAGCAGGGCCTTCTGCAGGTGCCAACCTGTGAATGGGCAAAATCAACAACTGTCTGTGCATTTGCTTTCACCATTGTGGCTCCCACTTTATGAAATGGTCTGCCTGAGGACTCTCCTAGCTTTCCACACACTATGCAAAACTGAAAAGAGGGTTTTTCTCCATGGGTAACAGGGTTGACCTCTACAAAATGATTCAGAAACTTACTTGGATAAATGATATGGGACTGTGGCCTATAGTGCTGTGTATATAGCTTACTGTAAGTAAGATCCTATTCTATAATCTTTGCACCACTTAAGGAGTTGCATTAATAGTCATGCTATGCTCCAGTTCTGTATTTTAAATTTCTGGTTGGTTCCAGTCTTCTACAATGTTAATGCATTGTTTATTTGATGTCCCATTTTGTTGATTGCACTGACTCACTCTGTGTAATCCACCTTGAGTCCGTGTGAGAAAGGTGGACTATAAATAAATAAACAGCAGCAGATGTTTGTTTTAAAAGGATAACAGTTTTGCTTGAGAATTAGATGTTTTAGAATTCCCTTGAAAGGAAAGCCACACTGCTGAAGCCTAAAGCTGTAGCTACAGCAGTCCTACCTGCCTTCAGTTTGGCAGGGATGACCCTGTGGGTGGAAGTATCTACTCTGAAAATTTCTTTCTAATTGGTAGAGATTATGTTACCAATAGAAATGTCTAAGGTTATGTTACCAATAGAAATGTCTGGCTTTATTATTGATTCAAAATTAAATTTTGACTAGAATTTTCAAAATATCCAACTTTAAGTGCATTTTTACCTTGCACTCCTCTAGCCACCACTGTGCCAGAAGCCTTGGGCCAGGACACAAATTAATTTGGCTGATTCCTTGATGGGCGTTTGTCTGAACTCTGTCCAAAGTGCTTTTTGAATAAAACACTTAAGAAGACTGGTTCAAAACAAGTTTCTGTGGAACAGTAAACTCCACATGACCTTTGTTGGAAATATGTGTCCATGGCAATGATTTTTAAAAACCCTTAAAGCTTGTACAGCTGTTTGTCTTCAAACTTTCCAGTGTGTAATCCCTCCACACCCATAATCTGGAGTACTTTGAGTATTGTTTAAGAAACCACATTAGAAATTGAAATCCAAATGAAACTGTTTAAAAGAAGACCTATTTTATTTTAGAATGATGTGCTATGAAAAATATGCTAGATCTTATGAACTCCCAATAGATGGTGCTGTTAAGAATACATCTAACATGTCAGATGTATATGCAAATTTAGCTGCAGGCAATATGTGCAGGGATTTACCTCTGTCTACAGATGAGAACTGAAGACCTTTTATAAAGAGGGGCTTTTTTTTCTTTCCAGAGCCGTACCAAGACTGAAATTTCTACCGTTCTGAGGGTTTCACAGGGGTTGTCTATCACTGAGGAGATTACTGTGCTAGAAGTAGGTTGGCTCACAGAGGTGTAAACAGACTGGCTGTTTGTAAATGAGATTGAGGTTATACTGCATTTAATAAGAAATTCTGTAGCCAGGGCATCCACATTATTATGGGCAAAATGTGCTTCTTCTTTCAGACTGTAAAAGAGGGGCATATGATAGTTTTATAATTTTGAGAACTGTAGGTTGCTTCTGCACATAAGTGCATGGATGGAAAGTTAAACAAAATTCTGTGGAATCCATAGGGCATTGAGCTGATGACAGCTGATTCAACACTGCTCTTCAAAACCTGTAATTCTATTAGCTTCAGCAATCTATTATGAAACCAGATGACAAAATAGAATGAGCCAGGTTCACAATGAGTGCAGCATTTTTAAACTATGTAGATGAAGTATTGCACTGCTACTACACTCTGAGACTGCTCCTGTGATCAATATCACATATCCAGTTCTCAACTTGGCCCCAGAGTGCTGATGAACAAATCTGTTCAGTGAGACCAGGTAAGGACAGGGGAAGTGGTTCTCCAAACCTGGGTTAACCCCAAGGCTTGCAGAAAAGTGGGGGGGGGGGGGGGGTTGACCATACTCTCTCCAATTAGGAGGCTTTCTTTATTAAAGGGCAGAAGCTATTTCCCCAAGAGACTGGGATATACAGTTCTAGATTCTGTTGCTGTGTGTTGCCATGGAATGCCCTAGAAAGATTGAAGTGGTAGCAGTGAAAATTGTTTGGGAGGGGGTGATCTGGACATTTTAATGTTTAAAGGAAAGTGGTTTGAGAGGAAAGGAGAAATGGCTGTTTAAAAAAATAATTTCTTGATTCTCAGGATTCTACTCTGCTATCCATGCTGTCTCATGTGAGGTCAAATCCATGTGTCTTTCCCATGTCTTGTCTCAGCAGCCACATGAGATGGGACTTGTAGAGTTGCCAGATCCCTGGCAGGGGAATGGGGGGAGACTACAATGTGAGGAACAATGTTCCCTCTAAGCTGCAGAGTCTTGTGAGAAAAAATTCTACTTTGTGAGCTATTGGCATTAAAGTTGTGAACTACTGCATAAATTAGTGTGCTCTGGCATCATCCTTCCTGAGCTAAGACAAAAATGTTTGAGCTAGAGGCTAAAAATCTGTGAGCTAGCTCATGCTAACTCAGAGGGAACACTGGTGAGAAGGGATATGGGGCCAAAAATGCCCTTCACCCCTTCTGTCAGCATGCTGATGGAAGAGGAAAAAGATGATATCGTTTACTGCCTGCCAACCCATGTAACTATTAGTCCATGCTGCAGCCATGACCCCTGGGAAAAAATTTCTTGCAGTCAAAAATGACTGCTGCAGGGAAGAGAATGTACAACTTGCCAGCACTTTCTGCAGATGGAGTGTAAAGTCAATGAATGTGATTTTTTTTTTTTTACAAAACCTTAGAATTACCTTCTAGAGAACAGCCCAGTCAAATGATGAATAACAGGACTTCCACCTTGTACTAGTCCCCTATCTTTCCCTGTCCTCTAATATTGTAGGCAACAGAATCCATAGGTTAGCAGAGTGACATGCTGCTGTCCCATGAGATGTACCCAAAGTATTGCAAAGTGACCCATTTCTCTGGCTTTTTTATCTACCTAAATGTCAAAAAGTAGAGAAAGTCATCATCTGCAAATACTCTAATGTGCTTCATTTCATATACCTGGACAGCAACCTCTCAGACATTTCAAAAGAGAACATAGTCAGGCTTATGAGCTTCTTGATCCTAGTATGAATACAAGGATATGTTCAGATGACTTTTCTCTGTTTTTCCATGGGTTTCAAACAAACTGCTTCATATGTTAAGAACTAAAGTAGGCTTATTGATATAAGGAATAGGACCTCGTTCTTGTGCTCTGAGCTAAATTATTTCAAGCCAGTTTTGAAACGTCTGCTACATTTATGGTGCATGCATAAACTTTTGAAAAACAATCAGCCTTGGCCTAGTAGTACTTTCAGCCAAATGGCAAAATTCCATTCCACTCTGAAGAGCATTGTATCCTGCCTAGTGAACTTTATTTAATACATGCTGAAAATAATCCTGACAATGCATTGAAAGTGAATATTTTTTTGCATTGTTATTTATTTCTACTTTTAATGTAAAATGAAGCTAACTAGAATTTCTGCTTATTTATTTATTTATTGACCTCAACAAGTAACTGAACATTCACTTATGATTATTGCTATTGGTCTCACATTTCTCGATAAGTTCCAATGCACTGTGTGGCGGAACCGGCCCGATTCTGCCCTCAGACCCGGTCCCGTCAGCTCCCTATGGAGTCGCCAACTCCTGGAGGGAGCTATTTCTCCTCCTGCCCCTTGGGCTCGCTGCCACCACCTGCTCAGTCCCGGGGTTCAGATTGAGAGGAACAGGACTCCCAATCCCCCTCTCCAGCTGTGAGGCTAGGCCTCCAGGTCCTCTGCCACCCTGCACTTGGGTTTCACAGAGACCTCAGCGCTTCTTTGGGGCACCCCTGGAGGATTGGCACCTTATCCAACTGCATGCCTTCCCCGGGGCCCCCTTCTCAAAAACAGCGTGGTCTAAAGCGGTTTGGGGATCTATGTAGTACAGAGTTTGACTGCCAGCATTTAAAACAGAAAAACTATTTATTTAAAAGAGAAAAATATAGGGAAAGAAAAACAAACCAAAAACAGTTGCATTTTAAAAAGTAGCACAGCACAGCACAGCACAGCAAAGCAAACAGCATGACAAAGGAAAGGTGTTTATAAACGCTTCCTGCTGGCCCTGATCTAAACTTGCCCTGTCTTGTGAATTACTTACTTAGTCTGCCTGCCTGGGGGCCTCCCAGGCAGGAGCCTCCATTGCTCACCACATGCTTGCTCGAGCGTTGGCTTCCAACTGCCCTTCTCTTCCTGCTAACACACATGCCAAGAACAAAAGCACTTCCTGCCTCTCTAGGAGATTTGCCCCCTAGCGTTGTTGGTTTGGTTCTGGAAGGGAGGGGGGGAGTGAGGGGAAGGCTACAAAGCCTGCTGAGGGATTTACTGACCCCTGCCAAATGAAGCACCACCACTGACTAAAATGGCGTTTCTCCACACTTCCCCCTCCTTAAATTCTGAGCCGGAGGGGTTGCCTCCTACAGAGGTGACCCCGTAGCAGAATCCAATCAAACGAGGAGAAACCCATTAACCAAAATATTACACAAACATTCAGGTATTTCTCCAATAATACACAAAGTCCAGCACCCTAGGTGCCCATGTCCTTTCTGGACAACAAGTCGCATTGCTGCATTCAGAAGGAATGTCCAGTCTAAGATGTACTCCTCCATCTCCCAGGACCACCTCTGGAGTTTGGTGCTCTCCCTTCGTTGCTGCTGTTGCTGGGGTGAGTGGCCCATCCAAGGAGCAAATTCCTGGCCCCACATATGAGGCTGGAAACTGCCCAGTTCCCACACAGTTGCCTCTTCTTTATCCCTCATTGGTGGAATGTTCCCTCTGTCCACTCTGTCCTCCCAGAAAACTACCTCTGGTGCTGCAAACAATTGCTGTCCCAGCTTCTTTTTGTCTCCTTCCTTCCTACCTATATGCACCACCATGGACCTCGCAGAGAATGGCTGTGGCATATTCACCTGCACCACTTGAACTGCCTTTCCCATTTTCTCCATAGCCACCACATAAGTAGCATCGCCCAGGTCATCCACAATCACATGGGGTCCCTCCCATTCCACTTTCCATTCACCAGTATGAAGGGGCAGGAAAACCATCACCCTATCCCCTGTCTCAGCTTCTGAGAACTCCACTTTCTGGTCCCTTGCCACCTCACACAGTGGTTCCAGCCTAGGGTCACTTTGAACCTCAGACAGGAACATTTCTGGCTCCCCCAGACTTCCTATCATCTGTTCCTTCAAGCCACCCCTAGTCCCACTGTTTCCAGAACACTCAGCCAAAGTTTGATCTGGGTTCTCCGCCCCCTCAGTTGGTTTTTCAGTGTCAGCCAACTGAGCTCCTTCCTGCCTGGAAGGCTCCACAGCATTCTGCTGCCCTTGCGGAAATTGGCACCCCTCTTCCCATTGGGCACACCCTCCTGCAGGGCTTGAGACAGGCTGGTCCTCCCCCTCCCTGGTTGGTGGTGAGGTGGCTTCCCTAAAGTTGCCTTCCTCCCCCCACCTTCCCCTGAGGGTTTGGCTTGGGTTCTCAGTCCCCTCGGGTGGTTTTTCGGCACTACCCAACTGACCCCCTTCCTGCCTGGAAGGTCCCACAGCTTCCCAGGATTCCTGTCTGCCCTGCTTCAAGACGACCTGTTTTGAGAGCGTCTCGGACGATCCCACTTCCTGATCCACAGCTACTTGGTGAACCGGTTCCAACCTAAGGCCGCTCCGGACCCCCTTCTGGAACCGCTCCCGTTCCCCCAAGCCTTCAGCTATGTGCTCCTCTGAGCCCACATTAGCCTTGCTGCTCTCAGAACCTCCTGTGAAATCTCCACTCTCCACCTTGGTCTCTTCAGCATGCACATCCTTTATGCTAGACAGGTTCCTTTCCTTGCTAGGAACATCGACAGCCTCTTGCTGCACTTGGGGAAAGCTACACCCCTCTTCCCCTTGGGAACACCCTACTCCAGGGCTTGAGATAGGCTGGTCCTCCCCCTCCTGGGTAACTGCCCTCTCTTCGTCCTCAGTAACCTGGGCTATTTCCCCCTCCCTGGTTGGTGGTGAGGTGGCTTCCCTAACGTTGCCTCCCTCCTCCCACTTTCCTCTGAGGGTTTGGCTGCGGGTTACAGCATTGATAGAGTACTGTCCAACCAACAAATCCCGGCCCAATAACACTGGAACTGTTTGTTCCTTCATTACCCCACATTCAGAATAGGATTTACCTTCTTGTGGAGCCAAACCCCTGAACTGCTTTCGGGAGTGGTCTGGCCCCAGTTTAAACCTTTTAAATACAGTGGCTTTATAGCCTGCAAAAGTTATCCCCCCATCTTCCATAGGCATGCTGTAATAGATGGCTGAAAGCTCTCCAGTCAGGTTGCTACAGAGGTAAGACATATAGTCCTCCTCTGCAATCCCCCACTGTTTGGCTGCCCTCTCAAAGTTGGAGAGGTATATGGAGGGGTCTTCTCCCTCTTGGTACACTGCAAAGTCCTTGGGGGTGACTTGGATCTCTTTGCTTAGTTCAGCTTCCAGACGTAGCACCTCAAGCTCATGGCGACGTTGCTCTTCCTGCTCCCGTCTGCGGATCTCAGCTCTCTCTCTTTCCTCCCGTCTGCGGATCTCAGCTCTCTCTTTTTCCTCCTGTCTGCGGATCTCAGCTTGTCTCAACTCCCTCTCAGCTTGTCTTTCCTCTCTCTCTCGTTCCTCCTGTCTGCGGATCTCAGCTTTCTCTCTTTCCTCCCGTCTGCGGTCTTGATCCGCCTCGATACGCATTCTCTCCAGTTCCATCTGTAGCTGCAAAATTGCTTCTGACTGGGTAGGGGGCACTTTTGCAGGTGCCCCTGCATGCTGATGATACTCCAAAAGGAGGTCTTTCATATCTACTACAGTCATGTTGTCACACTCCAGCTTGTGCTTTGCACACTCTTCCTGGAGCTGTGGCTTTGTCATCTTCAGGATTTCCCGCATCTTAGCACGCTCCATCCTAACTAGCTAAACTTTCCCTACTCCAGTTGACCCGAAAATAAAACAAAACCTCTGTTGCTTCCTCTGGGTGCTTGCACGCATCAAAACCCAAAAATGCCTGGCCAATCAAGTTCTCTGTTTGTTCTTATCCCACCGCTGCCGCCAAGTGTGGCGGAACCGGCCCGATTCTGCCCTCAGACCCGGTCCCGTCAGCTCCCTATGGAGTCGCCAACTCCTGGAGGGAGCTATTTCTCCTCCTGCCCCTTGGGCTCGCTGCCACCACCTGCTCAGTCCCGGGGTTCAGATTGAGAGGAACAGGACTCCCAATCCCCCTCTCCAGCTGTGAGGCTAGGCCTCCAGGTCCTCTGCCACCCTGCACTTGGGTTTCACAGAGACCTCAGCGCTTCTTTGGGGCACCCCTGGAGGATTGGCACCTTATCCAACTGCATGCCTTCCCCCTTCCCCGGGGCCCCCTTCTCAAAAACAGCGTGGTCTAAAGCGGTTTGGGGATCTATGTGGTACAGAGTTTGACTGCCAGCATTTAAAACAGAAAAACTATTTATTTAAAAGAGAAAAATATAGGGAAAGAAAAACAAACCAAAAACAGTTGCATTTTAAAAAGTAGCACAGCACAGCAAAGCAAACAGCATGACAAAGGAAAGGTGTTTATAAACGCTTCCTGGTGGCCCTGATCTAAACTTGCCCTGTCTTGTGAATTACTTACTTAGTCTGCCTGCCTGGGGGCCTCCCAGGCAGGAGCCTCCATTGCTCACCACATGCTCGCTCGAGCGCTGGCTTCCAACTGCCCTTCTCTTCCTGCTAACACACATGCCAAGAACAAAAGCACTTCCTGCCTCTCTAGGAGATTTTCCCCCTAGCGTTGTTGGTTTGGTTCTGGAAGGGAGGGGGGAGTGAGGGGAAGGCTACAAAGCCTGCTGAGGGATTTACTGACCCCTGCCAAATGAAGCACCATCACTGACTAAAATGGTGTTTCTCCACACACTGATTTCAAGTTGGGTTTTCCTTTTAAGAAAAAGAGCCCTGTGGCGCAGAGTGGTAAAGCTGCAGTACTACAGTCCAAAGCTCTGCTTATGACCTGGGTTCAATCCTGGTGAAAGCTGGGTTTTCAGGTAGCCAGCTTGAGGTTGACTCAGCCTTCCATCCTTCCGAGGTTGGTAAAATGAGTACCCACCCAGCTTTCTGGGGGCGGGGGGAAGTGTAGATGACTGGGGAAGGCAATGGCAAACCACCCTGTAAAAAGTCTGCTGTGAAAACGTTGTGAAAGCAACATCACCCCAGAGTCAGAAACAACTGGTGCTTGCACAGGGGACTACCTTTACCTTTTTTTTTTCCTTTTAAAGGTCTTTTGATAGAAAATGGGGAATTTTAGATCATCAACAGTCTGTGCTATGGGACTGAAATGTTCTCTCTCATAGGTTTCTGAATATTGTCATTGTTAATTTGTTAATATGGCCGAGGACCTACCTACCTAAGGGACCGTCTCTCCCCATATGAGCCCCAGAGGGCACTGAGGTCATCTGGGAAAAACCAGTTGAATATCCCTGGGCCAAGGGAGGCCAGACTGAAAGCCACCCGGGACCGGGCCTTCTCTATTACTGCTCCATTACTGTGGAACCAACTCCCTGAGGAGGTGAGGGCCCTACGATGTTTAGAGGGATTCCGTAGGGCCTGTAAGACCCACCTTTTCAAGATGGCCTTCAACTAGCGAAAAACTGTGACAAATCTAGATATGCTGCTAGAAATGCTTTTATTCCTGAAATGTTTTTACTTCTGAAATTTATTGAAACCTGTTTTAACGCCATACTGTTATGTTAATTTTAATATTCTGTAATTGTTTTAACTATTTTATAAGTATAATTGATGTAATGTGTGTTTTATGTTGTGAGCCGCCCTGAGCCTGCCCCGGCGGGGAGGGCGGGATAGAAATAAAAAATTATTATTATTATTATTATTATTATTATTATTATTATTATTATTATTATTATTATTATTATTATTATTATTATTATTAATTTCAGATATGTGTCCATTTGTTGTTTTTCAAAGGGACTAAACTATTTTTCTGATGGCAAGAGCAGGTGACATGGTTGATATATGATGGTATGCAGGGGTGGAATTCTAGCAGGAGCTCCTTTGCATATTAGGCCATATACCTCTGATGTAGCCAATCCTCCAAGAGCTTACAAAAAAGAGCCTTGTAAACTCTTGGAGGATTGACTACATAAGGGGTGTGTGGCCTAATATGCAAATGAGCTCCTGCTAGAATTCCACCCCTGATGGTATGTATCACAATGGAGGATAAACAAGTGGATCAGTCCCAATAACAGCTGATATTATTTGGTTCTGTGATAATATTGCCTTTGTGGATATGAAGGCAAATTGGCATGTGAGCTTCTTGTATTGTCTGGTCCTCAGTGTATCTCTGTTACCATTCTGAGCTTATCCATTTACATAAAATAAACTGAATTTACACATGCTAATCAGCAACTTAAGGAGCCCCATGGCGCAGAGTGGTAAAGCTGCAGTACTGCATTCTGAAACTCTGCTCATGATCAGTTTGATCCCGGCGGAAGCTAAGTTCAGATAGCTGGCTCATGGATGACTCAGCCTTCCATCCTTCCGAGGTCAGTAAAATGAGTACCCAGCTTGCTGGGGGGAAAGTGTAGATGACTGGGGAAGGCAATGCAAACCATCCCATAAAAATGTCTGTTGTGAAAATGTTGTGAAAGCAATGTCATCCCAGAGTTGGAAACGATTGGTGCTTGCACAGGGGACTACCTTTACCTTTTTAGTCAGCAGCTTAGGCTGCTAAAAAGTTAGTCATGTGCCTTTTAGTTTTCCCTCATGTATTGTGAAAAATGAGTACCCCCACTCCTAATTTTTGTGCCTCTCTGTACATGAGTTTAAGTAATCTATGGAGTGTGCAAAGCTTTCTTTGTAGCAGAAACATCTTTGCATATTAGGCCACTCACCCCTGATGTAGCCAATCCTCCAAGAGCTTACAGGGCTCTTCCTACATGGCTTACTGTAAGCTCTTGGAGGATTGGCTGCATCAGGGGTGAGTGGCCTAATATGCAAAGGAGTTCCTGCTACAAAAAAAGCCCTGGGAGGGTGTATCAAAACATCTTTATAATGGGGAAGAGGATTGACCTGGGAACTTTTCGAGGTTGGGGGGAGAAATCTGAAATCTAAAGCATATATACATTGGAGGTTAACCTTTCCCCCATCCTAAAAATGTCTACAGCTTTGAGAAAAAAGTATACCAGCTGATACCACTGCGGCCATTTCCAGAATTGCTGGCAACCCCAAAAAACTTTACCAAGGCTTACATAGCTTGGATAGTATTAGTAGAATAGGAGGTGTCAGCCGATGTAACTTTACTGAATAAAATGCTTAACTGAACTGTCGCCATCTTTAAACGTTGTTACTAACCCTGAGAAAGGACCTTGCATATCAAAGTAGAAAATGCAGATGTTGCCAATGCTTGATGTGAACATTTCTTTCCCTTGATACCAACAAAGGCAGAAATTCCCCCCTTTGAAGATAAGGCGCCTCCAGGGACAGCCATCCCCAGAAGACTAGCAGTAACAATAAGATAAGAGGGAAAGACCATGTGAATCTTTGCACCTCACCTCAGCAATGTTTAGAATTATGGCTTTGTATAGTTCCCTTCGATGTACCCGAATATAGCCTGCCACCTAATGCTACAATGCATCAGTCTCAATTTTTCTTCATTTCGATGCTTATGGATTATCAAATAAAGCCTAACTTTGCAACAATTCAAGGTCTGGTTGATTTGAGATCCCATCGTCTGACAGGAGGAGACAGAGAAAGGTAAAATATAGGAGGGGTGGTTGGGAGGAAGGAAGGAAGGAAGGAAGGAAGGAAGGGAGGGAGGGAACAGTTAAATGGTTGGGAGAGAAGTAAAGGAGATAAACTGCAGGACCTGTGAGGGGGAGAGAAAGTTCAAGTGTAGAAGGGAAGATAAAATTAGATGGGTGGGTAGGAGGAAGAAACATAAGTGGGGAAAGACTGCTGAGGGCTGCTAGAAAGAAAAGAGGAGATAGTGTGTGGAGGGGGGAGATGGCTGGGTTAATAATCCCCATTGGATATATGAATTCCAAATTTATAAACTTTTGTGGGAATCTGCTCTTTCATTTCATTTGCTTCCACATTTAGTGCAGCACTATATACTGCATTTTATTTATGCATGCCACAAAGCTTCTCATAGTACTTATTCCCATTTGAAAAAAATATCCAGTCAATCATAGCTATGATATGGCTTTTTTAAAAACAAACAAAAAAAAACCAGTGGTGATTTGTGTGTGAGTGTGTGTTTCTGTTTTCTAGGCAGCTTCAAGGAGGGCTGGAGGAGATGTCCTTTCTTCTCTGCCAAGTGGAAGAAAAGGCAAATACCAGCACAGTAGGAGTGAAAGAAATCTCTCTACTGGCACTGGGATAAGGTCTTAGCACCAGTATGAAAGATTACAAGATCATTCCATTAAAAAAAAAACATGTTTTGCCCTTACCATACATTAAATTCCATGAACTTTTATCCACAGCTACGCAACTGAAACACAGGATCTCTTTCAAATTATTAGTTTTAAACTTGGGAGTATAAACTAATTTATCATAGGCTTCAAATGCAAATGAGCTCTACTTGTTTTAAGTTTCTCCTTTGAGAGCAGTATCCAGGGCTTTTTTCTGGAAAAAAGGATGCCGGAACTCTCAAGAGGGAAATGAAGAAGAAACACAGTGGTGCCCCTCTTGAGCTTTTAAACATTTTTTTGAGAATTCTGTTTCCACAAAGAGGTTCTGGAACTCTGTTCTGCCTCATTCCCCCAGAAAAAAAAAGCCCTGGTAGTATCTGACATATCTCTCATAGTACAGGAGTCTGTAATGCAAACACTTGTGCAGGACTTTTTTTGTAGCAAGAACTCCTTTGCATATTAGGCTACACCCCCCTGATGTAGCCGATCCTCCAGGAGCTTACAGGGCTCTTCTTACAGGGCCTACACTAAGCTCTTGGAGGAATAGCTACATCAGGGGGGTGTAGCCTAATATGCAAAGGCGTTCCTGCTACAAAAAAAAACAAACCCTGCACTTGAGGAAGTCTGAAAACAAGTAGTGCTGTGGGTATCACCACAAAATCGCTACTATAGAGGTTGGGCACAAACTTTTGGAAAGTTACATGCCAAGTGTCCCTATAGGATGGAGGCAGCTGTTTTTGAAAATACAGAGATAGGACTTCTGAGTTCTTCTAAAGCACTTTCTACATAAGAAGAAAACAACACCAGGAAACACATAGGTGAGCACTTCGGTGCCTCGGGCACCACATCAATAATCACTCCCATAATGTTTGCATAAGCATTGTAGATAAGAAAATAAAATGTGCTCAACAGTGCCATTTTAATTGGAGTTATACATATCTAAGCCAATGGACTTCAAAGGACTTAGAAGGACATATCTTTCATTAAGATGACTTTGAATACAACTAGACTTGGTGACAGGCAGGTAGGCTGGAGGCAGAGTGGAAATGTGTTAAATAGGTATAACCCATTTAAATAGGTATAACTCATTTTTCACACACACAAAAATCTCCAAAGTGAAGCTCAATCTACTAGCTGAATTCTCTCTATTAGTTACATACACTTGCCATCCAGTTGGAATAGATTTGTACCTATTAGTTACTCAGATTTCTAGACCAGCCTTACAAGGTCAGGTACCGCTGAATCCCATTATCAAGTAATCCATGATAGGAGAGGAACTGCTGTGGCAGATGGTGCTGCTATATTGTAGAAATCAGATCACAAGTGCCATTGCACTGTGAGCTGCCTGGATGGAGCCTACTGTCTTGTGAGCACCAAACACTCTGTGGTTATGAATTACTATTTGTTCATTTTAATATCGTCCATACTATACCATCAATGTGTATTGCCCTTTCAGTGTAAGCCAAAAGAACTGACCCCCATAAGCACTCTGGTGATCTGTGTAATAAAAAGCCAGAATCACAGATTACAACATTTTAATAGATTTTAATAGGGATCCAGATTACACCCCACTCAGTCTTTTCTCCCCTTATCATACTTGCTCGCCCATAAAGTAAGGCAGCAAGGTGCTGACATTCAGAAAATATAGCAATGAATTGCAAAATACAATTGTTTGGACGATGTATGCCCCGGAGGTGCTGCGGTTTGTTGTATTATAAATAAGGCAGTTCACATTATCCCTCCTGTGTTTCTGCAGCACAGCAGAGCTAATAATGTGTAACTGATGGAATTTCAAATAAAGCATTATTAAAATATTTGTTCAGTGACCTTTTTGCCCTTTGCTTGTTGTCTTCTTGTGAGTGCTAGGATTTGGGTGCAATTTCCATTCATCTTATATGTTTCCTTTTGCTCTGCTCTGCAAGGTCCTTTTAATTGGTTCATTGCTTTGTGTATATTCTTAACAACTTGGCTAAGTTAAGTCAATGAAAAATGTATCCCATCATTTTTGAAGGTTTATATCCTAATTGAAAACAGCTAATGCTTAGAGGAAGGACGTAGCTGTATTCCTTTGGCAACTGGGATTTTCATCTGACCTGTTAGCTGTCAGACAAACCCCTGTATTGAATTCCTAAGTACACCTGTAAGAGGTAATAGATGCCATCCACTTACTAGTATCCACGATTAGGTCCCCTTGCAATAAATTAGCTATAAGTATCTATAACCATGAATTGAATTCAAGCACTTGACAATAAAATTATCATTTCCTATAATGTGATGTAGTATTAGCAAGGAAATAGCACACTTTGGTGGTTTTTAATGATACACATAGTGCCCTATTACTCTCCTCAGGTAACTGAAGCTCTTTGTTTTAAAAGAAAAAAGAGCCTTGTCCTCCAGGAGTTCAAGGTCTAAGTCCCAAGTGCGATAAATATATGCGGCAAATTTGTAGCAATTAATACAAAACTGGTTCAGTGCAAAGTGAAACAGGAAAAAGTTATTATAGGAATAGAAAACTTTTCAAGTTATTTCTTTATTGTACTTTAACTTGCTTTTCAGCCTACAAACTGGCTCAAAAAGTGACCTGAAGCAATTTAAAATATAGGCAAAAATAAAATATAATAAAATGCAGGGCTTTTTTTGAGCAGGAATGCACAGGAATGCAGTTCTGGCTGGCTTGGCAACAGGGGGTGTAGCCTAATATGCAAATGAGTTCCTGCTGGGCTTTTTCTATTAAAAAAAACCCTGATAAAATATACCCAGGAAGCAGTTCATAGTGAGGTGGGCTTCAGAAGTGAGGTGGGCATCAGGTCAGTAGTGCACAACTCTAACCCTACATCTACATTTACAATGTGTATCACCAACTGGATTTCCCAAGTCAAACAAGGCACCAAAGGTCATGTGTCATTCTTCTATTTCTGTCTTTATGCTCATTTCCATACTCTACATCTAAAGCCAAAGCCATCTGGTAGCCAAATTAGTATGCATGGACCATTTCCTGTGAATTTGCACATTCCATTTTCTTTTCATTTTTGAACAGCAGAATTTTTTCTAGTGCTGGACCAACTAAAACTCAACTAGAAATCAATCTGGACATGGTGGTAATGCATATGGCTCTTTGTCACTGAATTGGTGCCATTTGTTGGGAATCTTTGCTGCAAAAAATCTAGGATCCATGGACCTGCCTTTTGAAGAATGGAAATATAGTATCATATGGTCAAGTGCGTAAAGGTGCATGATTCTAGACTCCCCTTTCTCAATATGTCCAATTAGACATTGTAACACAATTTTTGGATTAAATTTAGGTTAACATTAAGCTATCCAAAATAAAACAAAGCTTAGTAAAAGAAATCTGAAAGAAATATTGTATCCAAGATTTATAATTTTTAGGAAACTGACTAATGTTGATCATGAACATCATAAAGCAGAGTGCCCTTGTACTTTCACAACAGAATTAAGAACAAAAGAATGTGATCTAGTTCTTTAGCCTATTCTATTTTCATGCAAATTTAAAGAAAGCATAGTTTAAAGTGATCTACATCTCAAAAACAAACAGAACACATTAATGCCTTTGCTTATGGGGAATAGATGCAAATTCTGAACATAGGTGGCAGTAGTGTCCCAAATGTGCAGGTTATTATGATACAATATTATGGCATAGGTTTGGATCCCATGCCTTGTTTCCATTTGTGCTATGCCCTTTTCTATTATGGATTCAGTTCTCTACTGCAGAACACGTTAATCTGATGCTGGGCACTTCTACTCAAGATTTTCAATCAGCTAAAATTAATCTAATTCTAGAGAAATGACTGCTGTATTGAAGGGCCCATCCTGCAGTGGATGAAGAGTTGTGGAATTGGAATTGAAGCACAGGATCCAAACCACCGTCTATGAAATCATCACATACAGATTTAGGAATAATATGCAAACAATTGTATTGTGCATATTACTTGATCTGAATGTGTAAATAGTGGTGAAAGTACTGTGTGCAAGGTTATAAGAACTGGATCATATAACAGGTCTGGTGGAGTATATATATTTTTAAAATGTCTGGATCATAGAAATGGAATAGTTGTTATGATCAAAATTCTTAAAATGTATTTAATATTTTATAACATATATATTGAAATAATAAACATAGTGATTAATGTAATTACAAAAATTCTCCTTTTCAGATTTGCTGCTGATAGTCTTCAGATGGCACCTCAGAATATTTGGCTAATAATATGTGCTAAATATTCCACAAATATTTGATATTCACATTTGACACTCAGTGATTCTTTATTTCACTATATGATAACTGACAGCTGGTATCTGACAATGTTTGATAGTTGCAATGCACTGTTATTTTTAGTATCTGACAGTACTGATGAATGTTTTCCAACTGGTATCACAATGTTTTCTGGGTTTTCTGCTTCGCTAGAATACTTTCATATTGCCTGGTCTGTCATGCAATTACTTCACTCATGTTGCAGATGAGTCTGGGTAATGATTGGCCTTGTTTTAAATCTCACGAAAAAAACTAAACAAAAAATCACATTTGGTGTCTGTGGAGAAACGCCATCTTAGTCAGTGTTGGTGCTTCATTGGGAGGGAAAACATGAAACACCTAAGCAGGCTTGGGCCTAGCCTTCCCCTCACTCCCCCCTCCCTTCCAGAGCCAAACCAACAACTCTAGGGGGAAAGTCTCCTAGAGCAGCAGGAAGTTCTTTTGTTCTTGGCATGTGTTAGGCAGGAAGAGAAGTCAGTTCTCAGCTGCAGCTCGAAGAAAGAGGTTGCCAGTGTGGGGGCTCCTGCCTGTGCATGTGGCCTATTCAAGAGGAAAAGGCCCCCAGGCAGCCAGACAAAGTAAGTCATCCAAAAGGCAGGGCGTGTTTAGATCAGGGACAGTAGGATGTGTTTATAACCACATTTCCTTTGTCATGTTGTTTGCTGTGCGAGTGCTGTGCTGTGTAACCTTTTACAAGCAACTGTTTTTGTTTTGTTCTTCTGTTCTTCACTTTTGCTCTTTTAATTAAATATTTTTACTGTTTTAAATGCTGGCAGTCCATCTCTGTACCACATAGATCCCCAAACCACTTAGACCACGCTGTTTTAAGAAGGGGGCCCCGGGGAAGGCATGCAGTTGGATAAGGTGCCAGTCCTCCAGGGGTGCCCCAAAGAAGTGCTGAGGTCTCTGTGAAACCCAAGTACAGGGTGGCAGAGGACCTTGAGGCCTGGCCTCATAGCTGGAGAGGGGGATTGGGAGTCCTGTTCCTCTCAATCTGAACCCCTAGACTGAGCAGGTGGTGGCAGCGGGCCCAAGGGGCAGGAGGAGAAATGGCTCCCTCCAGGAGTTGGCGACTCAATAGGGAGCTGACAGGACCGGGTCGGAAGGCAGAATCGGGCCGGTTCCGTCACACTTGGTGGCAGCGGTGAGATAAGAACAAACAGAGAACTTGATTGGCCAGGCATTTTTGTTTTTGTTTTTATACGTGCAAGCACCCAGAGGAAGCAACAGAGGTTTTGTTTTATTTTCGGGTCAACTGGAATAGGGAAAGTTCAGTTTAGTTAGGATGGAGCATGCCCAGAGATGGGACATCCTGAAGATGACAAAGCCATAGCTCCAGGAAGAGTGTGCAAAGCAAAAGCTGGAGTGTGACAACATGACTGTATTAGATATGCAAGAGCTCCTGTTGGAGCATCATCAGCATGCAGGGGCACCTGCAGAAGGGCACCCCACCCAGTCAGAAGCAACCTTGCGGCTACAGTTGGAACTGGAGAGAATGCGTATCGAGGCGGACCGAGACCGCAGACAGGAGGAAAGAGAGAGGGATGAAAGACAAGCTGAGATCCGCAGACAGGAGGAAAGAGAGAGAGCTGAGATCCGCAGATGGGAGCAGGAAGAGCAACGTCGCCATGAGCTTGAGGTGCTACGTCTGAAAGCTGAACAAAGCAAAAACGTCACAGTCACCCCCAAAGACTTTGCAGTGTACAAAGAGGGAGAAGACCCCTCCATATACCTCTCCAACTTTGAGAAGGCAGCCAAACAGTGGGGGATTGCAGAGGAAGAGTATATGTCTTACCTCTGTAGCATCCTGACTGGAGAACTTTCAGCCATCTATCACAGCATGCCTATGGAAGATGGGGGGATAACTTTTGCAGGCTATAAAGCCACTGTATTTAAAAGGTTTAAACTGGGGCCAGACCACTTCCGAAAGCAGTTCAGGGGTTTAGCCCAACAAGAATGTAAATCCTATTCTGAATTTGGGGTAAAGCTAGGTGATCTTGGGAAGAGATGGGTAGAGGAAGAAAAAGCCCAGGATTTTAAGGCTTTGTTTCAGTTGTTGATTTTAGACCAGTTCTACTTCAAACTTCCCAAAGAGTTGAAATGCCTGGTAAAGGATAGGAAACCTAAAACCATTACAGAGGCCTCAGAGCTGGCGGACGAGCTGGTGCAGAACAGAGAGGGGTTGACCTGGATCCCTTCCCAGTTGGGAAGGGGACAAAAGGGGTCCCTAAGGGGTGGGAAGGAACAACCGTCACCAAAAAGGGAAGGGAAACCTGCCCAGGAAAAGGGTAGAAAATCCCCCGATTTGACTAATCAGGATCGGCCCCAGATTCGAACGTGCTACAGCTGTGGCCGGCCTGGGCACCTAAGGTCGGCCTGCCCAGAGCTGCAAGCTGAAACCCCCAGACCCACCACAAAAGCACCAGTCACTCCAAAGGTGAAGGAGGAGTATGTGGCCGTGGTAAGCCATGAATGTCTTTTCACCAGAGTGGAGCCTGCAGAGGCCTGGAGTGATTTTGTTGAACCAGTAAGGCTTAAGGACCGGTTGGTTTTGGGATATGCTGACACGGGCTCTTCAGTCACCCTTGTGAGGGCAGATCTGGTGTCAGAAGCTGACATTGTCCCTGATAGGGCATTCAGAATCAAGGGGGTTCTGGGACCACCCGCCACGATTCCTGTGGCCCGGATGTCAGTGGAATGGCGAGGATCAGCAGGTCTTATGGAGGTTGGGGTAATGAAGGAACAGACAGTTCCAGTTTTACTGGGCCGGGATTTGTTGGTTGGCCAGTACTCTATCAATGCTGTAACCCGCAGCCAAACCCTCAGAGGAAAGTGGGGGGAGGAAGGCAACTTTAGGGAAGCCACCTCACCACCAACCAGGGAAGGGGAGGACCAGCCTGTCTCAAGCCCTGCAGGAGGGTGTGCCCAATGGGAAGAGGGGTGCCAATTTCCGCAAGGGTAGCAGGATGCTGTGGAGCCTTCCAGGCAGGAAGGAGCTCAGTTGGTTGACACTGAAAAACCAACTGAGGGGGCGGAGAACCCAGATCAAACTTTGGCTGAGTGTCCTGGGAATAGTGGGACTATGGGTGGCTTGGAGGAGCTGAGGGCAGAGAGCCTGGGGGAACCAGAAACCTTCCTGTCAGAGATCCTAGTCTGGAACCGCTGCGTAAGGTAGGAAGGGACCAGGAAGTGGAGTTCTCAGAAGCTCTGAGTGAACAAGTGGTATGGAAGCAGGGTCGCTTATATAGGCTCTGGTTGCCACCTGGTAGACGAGTGACTTGGGAAGCAGTTCAACAGCTTGTGGTCCCCAGGAAATACAGGCTGAAGCTCTTGGAGCTGGCACATGACATACCATGTGCTGGACACCTAGGGATTAACAAGACCAGACAGAGGCTTTTGTTAAATTTTTACTGGCCGAAGCTGGCTCAGGATGTGAGGGACTACTGCAAGTCATGTCCAACCTGCCAAAAGGTGGGCAAAAGTGGGTGCAAAGCACGAGAGCCTTTGCAGTCCCTTCCTATCATGGGGGAGGCATTCCAAAGGGTAGGAATCGACATTGTGGGCCCGTTCCCCAAACCCACTCAGAGAGGCAAACGGTTTATATTAACTATTGTGGACCACGCAACCAGGTACCCAGAAGCAGTGCCTCTAGCCTCCACGGAGGCTCCAGTAGTAGCAGAAGCCCTGATCAAGGTGTTCTGTCAACTGGGGTTTCCTGCTGAAATTCTGACAGACAGGGGGCGTAACTTTCTGTCAGAACTAATGGAGTGTTTGTGGAAATGCTGTGGAGTAAAACATCTGAAAACCACAGCCTACCATCCTCAGTCAAATGGGTTAATGGAGAGGTTTAATGGGACTTTGAAGGGAATGCTAAGAGCCTATGTTGATACTCATCCGCAAGACTGGGATGAAAAATTGCCGCAATTATTATTTGCGTATAGGGAGGTACCCCAGGAATCCACCGGGTTCTCTCCTTTTGAACTTATGTTTGGCAGAAGGGTCAGGGGACCCCTAGACTTGGTCAAGGAGAGGTGGGAGGAGAAAATCCCAAAGGCCAAGATGTCAGTAGTAGACTATGTGTTGTCCTTCAGGGAACGACTGCGAGAAATGATGGATCTGGTGAGGGAGAACCTGCTCAAAGCTCAAAGCAATCAGAACAGTTGGTATAACAAAACAGCCAGATCCCGAACTTTTGAAATAGGGGATAGGGTGATGGTTTTCCTGCCACTGCGCACTAATAAACTAAAAGCTGCATGGGACGGTCCCCATGTAATTGTGGACCAATTGGACGATGTCACATATGCAGTGTCTATGGAGAGGTCTGGGCAAAAGACTAAAGTGGTGCATGTGAATATGCTAAAGCCCTTCTTAGAGAGGCCCATGGTGCTGCATATAACCAGACAGGAAGGAAACCTTGAGATGATAGATGATGACCCATTGGATGTTCTAGCCTATTTTTCAGAACCAGTACAGTGGGAAGAGTTGTTGTGGTCTGAAACTGTATCCGGGCCGGACAAAGAAAAGATCCTTGTGGTTTTGCACCAGTTTAAGGAGATTTTCAAGAAAGAGCCAGGAAGAACAGGCCTGGCACGACATGGGATTGACACAGGTACTCATGGGCCTATCAGGTGCCCCCCTTACAGAGTCAACGGTAAGGTGTTGGCAGATATCCGGAGGGAAGTCCAGGAGATGCTGAGGATGGGAGTCATCCAACCCTCAGTAAGTTCATGGGCAGCTCCAGTGGTGTTGGTGGCAAAACCAGATGGCTCAATTAGGTTTTGTGTGGACTACCGAAAATTAAACAGCATCACAAAACCAGATGCATATCCTATGCCCAGGATAGATACCCTGCTGGACATACTAGGCTCAGCTAGGGTGATATCTACTGTGGACTGGTGCAAAGGTTACTGGCAAATGGAATTGGAGTCTGAGGCAAGGGCCAAGTCAGCCTTCATCACCCCAGATGGACTGTTTGAATTCAGGGTGATGCCCTTTGGCCTCCGAAATGCTCCCGCATCCTTTCAAAGGTTGGTGAACAACCTGTTAAGTGGCATGTCGGACTACGCTGTAGCTTATATTGATGACCGCCATTTTTAGTAAGGACTTGGATTCTCACCTTGTACATTTGGCCAAGGTGCTGGAGGCAATCCAGAAAGCAGGCCTCACAATTAAACTGAACAAATGCCAGTTTGGAATGTCAGAGGTGGTGTACCTTGGACATAAGGTGGGGAGTGGGAGAATCACTCCACTGTGGGACAAAGTGGAGGCAATCCAAAAGTGGGAGGCCCCAAAGACGAAGAGGCAGGTCAGGGCCTTCTTGGGACTGGCTAACTATTATAGGCGTCCCAGACTTTGGATCCATCGCCGACCCATTGTCCTCTCTCACCAGGAAGTATCTACCCGACAAGGTGGCCTGGACTCCTACCTGTCAGGCGGCTTTTGAGCAGCTGAAGACAGCTCTGGTTTCTATGCCAGTCCTCAGAGCTCCGGACTTTGATAAAAGGTTCTTTGTTGCCACCGATGCCTCAGACCATGGGATTGGGGCTGTTTTGATGCAGGACTGGGATGAGACCAAACATCCTGTAGCTTACCTAAGCAGGAAGCTCATTCCTCGAGAAAAGAACCTGTCCTCAGTACAAAAAGAGTGTCTAGCAGTTGTATGGGCGCTAGACAAACTTCGCCCTTATTTGTGGGGACAAGAGTTCACCCTCCTGACTGACCACTCCTCTCTGCAATGGTTACAGACTATGAAGACCACCAATTCTAAATTGCAGAGATGGTCCTGGAGGATTCAGGAGTACAATATGAAGATCGAGCACATTGCTGGACGCCACAATGTGATCGCAGACTTTCTGTCCAGAAAGGATAGTGATGCTTAAGATGTCAGCCTCCATGTATTGGAGAAATACCTGAATGTTTGTGTAATATTTTGGTTAATGGGTTTCTCCTTGTTGGTTGGATTCTGCTACGGGGTCACCTCTGTAGGAGGCAACCCCTCCGGCTCAGAATTTAAGGAGGGGGAAGTGTGGAGAAACGCCATCTTAGTCAGTGTTGGTGCTTCATTGGGAGGGAAAACATGAAACTCCTAAGCAGGCTTGGGCCTAGCCTTCCCCTCACTCCCCCCTCCCTTCCAGAGCCAAATCAACAACTCTAGAGGGAAAGTCTCCTAGAGCGGCAGGAAGTTCTTTTGTTCTTGGCATGTGTTAGGCAGGAAGAGAAGTCAGTTCTCAGCTGCAGCTCGAAGGAAGAGGTTGCCAGTGTGGGGGCTCCTGCCTGTGCATGCGGCCTATTCAAGAGGAAAAGGCCCCCAGGCAGCCAGACAAAGTAAGTCATCCAAAAGGCAGGGCGTGTTTAGATCAGGGACAGTAGGATGTGTTTATAACCACATTTCCTTTGTCATGCTGTTTGCTGTGCGGGTGCTGTGCTGTGTAACCTTTTACAAGCAACTGTTTTTGTTTTGTTCTTCTGTTCTTTACTTTTGCTCTTTTAATTAAATATTTTTACTGTTTTAAATGCTGGCAGTCCATCTCTGTACCACATAGATCCCCAAACCGCTTAGACCACGCTGTTTTAAGAAGGGGGCCCCGGGGAAGGGGGAAGGCATGCAGTTGGATAAGGTGCCAGTCCTCCAGGGGTGCCCCAAAGAAGTGCTGAGGTCTCTGTGAAACCCAAGTACAGGGTGGCAGAGGACCTTGAGGCCTGGCCTCATAGCTGGAGAGGGGGATTGGGAGTCCTGTTCCTCTCAATCTGAACCCCTAGACTGAGCAGGTGGTGGCAGCGGGCCCAAGGGGCAGGAGGAGAAATAGCTCCCTCCAGGAGTTGGCGACTCAATAGGGAGCTGACAGGACCGGGTCGGAAGGCAGAATCGGGCCGGTTCCGTCACAGTGTCATTTTTTTAATATGGAAACAAGTTAAAAATCAAATATAATTTACTTTTATTGATTGTTCTGGTACCTTTTCCATTCTCAGCATCCAACACCTCTTATATATTGGTTGGTTTGTTCAAGTCATTTATAGTCCGCCTTTCTCACAGAGACATATAGTGGATTTCACAGTGTAGATAAAATACAATCCACAGGATGGGATGCCCAGTAAACAATGCAGTAGGTTTTGGATGGCAGACATTTGAAAACAAGCAGCAATCTGAAACAAAGCTGAAATTAAACATAAGCATCAGCATGGTATATTAAACAATGCAGCAATTATATAGTGGAATCATACTTATAGCAACAGACCATATGTGCTATACACAGTAGCATACACAGTACCTATCCCTTTATCAAAGCATCTTCCCAAACCAAGCCATTACAATATACAGTCCTGCTGCCTATCTAAAAAGGCCCTCTTAAATAATTCAGTTTTGCATAGTTTGCAGAATGTCAGTGGAGTGGAAGCCTTCCTGACCTTCCTGAGGCAGGCTATTTCATAAGGCGGGGGCGACAAGAGAGGGGCCAAGGCCATAGGGTATGATAGCTAGCTCCTTGCACTGAGCCCAGGAACTGATGGACAGCCAATGGAGTGACTGCAGAATGAGAATAATATGCATGCCTTATCTAGCTCCTGATAATAATTGAGCTCCAATGTTCTGGAATCTGTAAGCTGACTTTGAGGGGAGATCTATACAGAGTGCATTACAGTAGTTTTGCAACATAGTTTTTTGCTGAGAGGCATTTGTGGTAATCATTCATAGAGAGTTGTATCGTAGCAGATATTTATTCGAAAAAGAAGGATGTAGGGCTCTTTTAATCTCTGAATGAACCATGCCAGAGATCATGGGACCTGCATGATCAAAGTCATACGGAACCGGTGAGTGGGGGGATTCGTAAGATTGTCCTTATCCCCTCTTGCACAAGTTGATAGGATTCAGCCCTGGGCATTAACAAATTCTATCATGTACTTTATAACTGGTGATTGAGTTTTTCCAATGTTCTCTTATAATTTAGTGGTTATATTTAAAGTTGCATTTTCCTTCTCTGTGTATGTTGGTGAAATAGTCAAGTTTTAATACATTTATATAAGATATTTCTGATTGCAGTGAGCATAGGTAGTGTAAATCAGTTTTATCTCCCTGAGCTAATAATTGGAGTGTGCACATAGTTTGTCTCTGTGTACAACTTGCAGTAAACACAACCTTATACAAGTGATTTCCACAAAACGCTATCAATAAGTGATATTCATCAAGTACTCACACAGAGCATGTCCTGCACCCATAACAAGCAATACATAACAAGCAATGATGATCTAAGACACACTCAGTTTACATGAAAAACTGTTTTGGCCAGTTATATTCTGTTGTGAACCAAGAATATGCCACAGAACACACCCAGTATATTCCTTTGTGTGTTGCAGAAGATCGATAGTATTGGAAAAGCTGGCTTTTGCAGAATCTTTTCCTCCATTATTGAACTGCTAATTAAAATTCCAAACAGCCCAGTGGTGACTAGGAGATTGAAAACTGTATCTCCATCATATTTGACAGTGCTTATGGTTGGAATGAAATAATATTTAATATTTGACAGTAATCAATAGTTGACACATAATACTGTTATTTATTTCTCTCCATTTGATAGATAACATGAAATAGTAATTTGTATTTGTCAGTGGAAATATATGAGATCTCACATTCAAAACATGTCAAAATCAGACTATAAAGAGATGCCAAAATGTCTAAGGGCTTTGGATTTCAAATTCTTGGGTTAAAAAAAATCAAATTAGAAGTATAATTCAAATTTCAAATGTTATTTAAAATTTCCATGCCATGGCAAAATTGGAAGATTTTTTTTACAGTTTTTAAAACATTTAGAGCACAATCCTAAGGGGGGGCAGAAAGTATTTTGGGAGCAAATGATCCGCTACATGGGTACAAGAAGCATTTGCACCCACGTAAGTCTGGCCCCGTCGTGGGAGATGGGGGTTATGTGGGCAGGAGGCCACCAGAGCGCCGCTCCACCCAAGAGTAGCAGCACCTGAGGACTGCACCCATTGTTGGCAGACGTGGGGTGGAGCATGGCACTCAGGCACAGAAGGGGGTGGAGTTGGGGGAATGACCAAACTTAGGCGGCTCCCAGAGGGGTTTGGGCCATGACACACACACCCCGAGAGGTGCAACGTTATGTCTGCAAAAACAGCAGCGTGTCCCATAGGCAGTCATTGAAACTCAAAACAAAGGTTGCCTCTGCTATTGCAGAAGTTCGCAAACCTCTTAGGGAGCGGTGTGATTGCCTCACCAATCCCCTTGCGCCTCGGGCTGCCGAGCCCCCTCCCCAGCACCCAATCGCGATCCCCCCCTCCTAGAAATACTTCTGCTCTGGCCTCGCACAACTCAGTTGTTAGGGACAGCTTCGCGTGGCAGGAAGCTCTGCCAGGGAGCTTCCCGCTATATGGACTTAGAGTGAGGGGAAGGCAGGCACATTGGTGATGAGTTTTTCACTGCACGGTTGCTTTGATAGTATCTTTGACTTGAGAGGGGGAGAGCTAGGTCTCTCTTCTGGGGCTAACTGCTCTTGTTTCCAGATCTCCACAGGTTCCCAGCTCCCAGAGGCTCTGCATGAAAGGAATGTCACCCATGGCTGGGTAAGTTCAAGTGTGCACCCCCACTGTCCTCCCCCTCCCCTCACTCTAGACCAGGTGGTGTGAGAGCGTCTCTGGAACCAGGCAGTGGGCTCCAGCAGGGGGGCATTTGCTGACCCTGCTCCCCTGTGCTGCTGCCTGCTCCCTTCCCTTGGTCTGCCCTCTGCCATATTCCCAACCCCTAAAAGGAAACAAAAAGCAAAAAGCCCCATGTGAAACCAGCTTCTATATCAAATTACATAAACAAGAAAAACCATTCATATATAAATAATTGTATTTAACCCACATATATTACTTTCATCAAAACAACCATAATACTCAGTC
Source organism: Heteronotia binoei (assembly GCF_032191835.1). Lineage (NCBI taxonomy): Eukaryota > Metazoa > Chordata > Lepidosauria > Squamata > Gekkonidae > Heteronotia > Heteronotia binoei. The sequence goes on from NC_083243.1 coordinate 66,085,640, forward strand.
CTTTGAACAAAAGGAAGCATTTACACCAAGAGTTCTTTTCCTTTATATGGTAAAATAGTCCAGCTTTTCCATGTAATCCTGGTGTGATCTTCCAAATGATGAATGTCTCTCAATAGATGCAGCCAAATAATTCAATTTTCAAAGAGGAAAGGGACAAGGTTGTACTAATACCCTTTGTTTCGCAAAAAGCTTTTTCAAGCTAAACAAGACCTCTTAGCATACAGCTCCTTCATGCTGCAATACACCTCTTGGTAGAGAGCTTATTCAAGCTGGAATAGACATCTTAACAGAGAGCTTCTTCAAGCTGCAATATACCTCTTAGCGAATTCTTAAAGCAAAGGCAATCATATCCCAAATGTTTTCTAACTGAACACCCAAGGGCACAGGGGTGTGTGTGTGGCAGCTGCCTCAATGCAGGGAGGTGGGTCAGAGACTGTCCCTTTAAGAGAGCACATGGCTGAAACGCAACCTGCTCTTCCAGCTGCTTTTGATCTTTGTCTCCGTTTTGCAGGTGGGAATCCAACACAGAGACTTCCGCATGTGTTTCTCCACCCCTTCCCTCCACTCCCTCAGCTGCTTCTGCCCGCCACTCTGAATGGAGCCCTGCCCATGGCGAGACTGCCCAGCGTGCACAAGGGAAACTGTTGCACTCTGTTCTGGAAAAATAAAGTCTGAGCTGTGCCCTCTGTTGTCTCTCCTGTTTGGCATCTGCTGCACATTCCGTGGGCAACCTCCCCCCACTCTGTCAACCTCCCCATTCCCTGGGCAACCCCTCCCTCCGATGGAATGCCTGGGAGGGTGGGCAGACTTGGTTCTTGGGGGGGAGTGGGCTATGAGCCGCCACGCTGCCCCTACATGGCTGGACAGGGGACGGGGGTGCCACCCCTCAGCCTGCCCAGGCTGATGGCCTACCCGACCCCACAGGGCTGTTGTGTGCAGGGCACAAGGGGGGGCTGATGAAGTGGATGCATGCCCAGCAGCTCGCACTCTGAGTTCTGCGGCCACCAGGGGAGGTATTCCTTGCACATAGCAGGGAGCGGCAGCAGGGCAACACCTGGGGGGGGGGACTCCGGGTGGTGGCGGTGAGTGTCTTTTGGACTTGGTGGTCTGCCTGCTCCCAGACACACATTCTAGCCACTGTTTAGGGCAGCGAGCTCCTGCACTTTGTGGTTCTTGTTTGTCTGCGCATGCCTCTGCCCGTCTGTCTGCCACTGGCAGAGTCTCTGACAGCAGGAGGGTGTGAGGGGATTGACAGCCTCTCAGGTGTAGGCTTTCCACCCCCTCTCCTGGTCACATGCAATGGGCTGGCCAATCCAATAGTCCCACGCTACCCTATGCCTCCCCCACCCCCACCTCAGCAGCAGGCAGAAGGCATGCACACAGATGGAATCACCATGGCGATGGGTTCTCTCTTGTTCGTCGGGCCCGCTCTTCCCCTCCACACATGGAGTTATGTCTCCCCTTTGGAAGCCGACTGCATCCACCTATGCTAGTTCTGCACTCGAGTTCTCAGGATTGGGCTGTTATAAATGTTCAGTTCTAGAAGTATCCATGAGGTGTAAGAAGATAACCATTTTTCATGTAATATGACCTTCTGAGGGAATTTTCCCCCAATCAAATCAATATACTTCACAAATATAGTTCCTTAAATCAATGAAATCTTCAATGTGACTCTATAAATCAAAACACGCACATACATCGTTCAAAATCTGTTGAATTCCATTAGATCCAGGTGGGTAGATAGGTTAGTCCAAAGCAATAGAACAAAGTTAGTGTTAGCACCTTTAAGACCAACAAATTTTTATTAAGGATATGAGCTTTCGTGTGCCAAGCACACTTCATCAAACCCTGAATAAAATTTTGTTGGTCTTAAAGGTGCTAAATTCTGTATAAGACTCCTCACTAAGACAAACAAAGATGGGAGTAAGTCACCTTTATTGACAGAGGGTAAACTAGTAAACTCAAAATAAGTGACAATGGAAGTGAGCATGCTTCCTCTCAACAGTAGCAGGGGCAGTTTTGCACCCACTTGCCTCAGAAAATTGGAGTCACCAGACACTGGGAGGTGAGAAAAGAAGAAAGTCTGCTTTGTGGAATGCAGTCAGTAAGAAGGCTGAGAATAGGGTACTTAAAGTTGTTCCCTCTTGTATGGCACTCTTTTAGAGGCAGAGCTTGCCACCCTTTTCTCCCTGAGGCAGCAATGTGAGATGAGCTGATCACTTCGGGGCCAAGCAGGAATTTTGGGGTGCCCTGTTTGACCTTTCTTCACCTGCTTCACATTTATTGCCATGGGGTTGGGTTTTATAAATTGGCCTGTTTCTGAGGGGTTGGTGGGGCCCTAACTAGGGTTGGCAGGATTTGTTCAGGGGAGGTGTTTATGCTTAATTTGAATGTCGAGCACCCTGAGGCATTCAAGGATAAGGGGAAGCATCCAAGCCAACCACTAATGGCTGCATAGTCCCAGGGGGCTGATGGGGGTTAATCTCTCAGTGCTGCACAACAGCTTTTGAACCTTTACACTGTATAATGCCTCTTCACACATTTGATGCAGGAGAGGAAAAACAGGCATGGCTGAGTCAAGCTTGGAGCCACAGTGTGTTTCCCAAATGCTGGAAGACCCCATGGTCAGCCTCATAAGGAGCCAGCACAATGAGGAAGGGGGTGAATTGCATGTGCAGTTCATAGCGTAATTTAGAAATCCTAGTTTAACCCATGCATTTTGTCTATTATATGCATTTCAGGGTATAGGGTTAAAATTAACTTTACCAAAAAATTAAGTGAAGTGAAGAAAGTGTCACCATTTTAACAGGGTGACTTCTTTTTCTTGAAAAAGCAGTTCTTGAAAGAGTTCTCTCACCCCCACCTACTTCACAGGTGTCTGTTGTGGGGAGGAGAAGGGAAAAGAGATTGTAAATCACTCCAAGTGAAAGGCAGGGTATAAATCCAATCTCTTCTTTTTTAGAACAAAAATGTATGATTTATTATAGTCAAAACTTCTACACCTGTATTTAAAGGGTCCATCAAGTAGCAAGCTGCAACTTATTTAACGTAAGGGCACATGTATGAGCCATTCATTAGGGTCAATGTTTAGCACTGATATAACATAATTGGTGTTTCAAATTACATGCTACATTTATTTAATCTAGAATACTTGTGTGATAAATAAAATAGAAATTCTTTAAAAAATTGATTACCTGGAGCAGGACTTATGGGGAAAGGTAAATTTTGTATTACTCTGCCTTTGAAGATAAGCTCATTATTATTTATGAAAAACAAATTATTGTTATTATTATTGTTATGAAATCCTTCTTCATGACAAGTTTTCTTTCTGCATTGATAAATGAAGGTTTTTGCTGTAATAAGAACTCATTATTATAACAAGGAAAGAAAAAAACATATTTAGTCTGGCTGTTCTGATTCATTTTGCTGAAATGAATTGTGTAGAAATCTCTACCACACTGTTCACAGCATGAGGCATAACTATAATAGTATCATTTGTCTTGGAGTTATAGGTTTGTAGTATTTGACTCATAAACAATGAGACAATCATTGGGGGGGGGGGGAGAGAATCTACAGGTCCTGAAATACCATGTCTCAGTTTTTGTGGGAGGAGTGCCTCATTTTTGAGAGAGATACATACATTATAAGGTGCCACAAGTAAGTTCATGTATGTAGTTATTTAGGTAGTAATTTCTGGATTAAACTTCCTCCCATCAATATTTCTAATTCTCAACATTGCCAGATTTGTGGATACTTAAATCCAAAGACTGAGGCCATGAAAAGACAAGATAGATCTTTTCACAAACCTGAACAAAGCCCCAGGTTTGCAGAAAAATCTGCAATCTGAAACAAAAGTGCATTGGGTGGTTCACCCCCCTCCCCAAAAATAGAAGCAGCTCCTGTAGCTTCAAGAAACTCGGAGACTGTTGTGGTAGCTGCATGGCAACCACAACATTATTGCCAGCCTCACAGTTTCTGACAGTAAAATACAAAGGGAGGGGGTAGGGTTCTTTCCAGGGCTGTTTTGGTCTTTGAAGGAGGACTCCTTCAAGGTCAGGCCTGCCAGCAAACACCAGGCAAGATACTACAATCTGATCTGGATGACTCACCCAGACCCAGCTGCTTGCTATGGTCTGTTTGCTTGCTACTGGTTCTGATTAGAATCTCTACCAACTATGATTAAAAAAAAACACTGAAGGCTTTGTTTCTCAGTTATATTATAGAGTAGTGATTCTCCTTATTGAGAACTGGATCAATTGGCCTTGAAATTTCTTTATGTAATCCTCTAATTGCTATGGCTGACTGTAGTCTTTAATAGTATAGGCACTGACAAGACACTGACTTGTTAAGAGATCTAAGGAAGATTTGTATTGAAATAGGAAGGACACTAGGCATCTGTTTTCAAGGGATCAAGTTGATGTTATTGGACATTGTACACTGGACTTTCAGACTGTGGTTATATGACTTTGTAATTTGGGGGATTTTTGAATCTTTGAGGCCACTTTTTGGCTGAATGTCCAAGCTAATATCACTTATTGTATACACTTTAGGTTATTAAGAGTTGCTGCACACACATTGTGTTACTGAAAGGCACTTCCTGATAAAAATGGAGTACCCCAGTGCAAATAAAGAGAGAGGGTCTCCTACTTCTGTTAAACAAAATGGAGTCCGACCAAAGACAGGCCAAGAAAATACTCCATCTAAACAGGTGGAGTGGACCCAGTAGAGAGCTTGCTTTTGGTTGGCGCCTGAAGTCTATTTCTCAGCATAGTCTCACCCATTCCCCCTCCAGCGCCTCTGCCCAAATGGGATGCATAATAACATGGGAACTGCAGGTAAGTACTACTCTCACTCTGATCTTCTGCTACTTGCCAATTGTCTCTTCCAACAGTTTATCACCTCTACCTTGCTAACTCCAATCAAATGCATCCTACCCTTAAAGGTCTTTGATCCCTTTCCAAGTGTCAGCCAAAAACCGGTAACAAATTATTCAATTGCTCTGAGCTTATCATCCTAGCAAAATGTGTGAAGTTTCCCAACATAGCGATTCAAGATAGCCATCAATGGAACATCAAAGCCCCTTGGTAACTAATGACCCCCATCCATCAAATCCCTATATAGTGTGGATCAAAAACCTACCTCCGTGTGCATTCTGCAGGGTGCCATTTGCAGTCTGTACCACCCGTTACTCCTGTCATTAGGTCTATAGGGCATGTTACGCTGGTCGTTCACGTTCCTTTCTGTGTACTTCCCATTGAATGGACGTCTCCTCTTCTGGATCAGGTGAATATTACCCGCTTCAACAACCCTTGAATTCCTCTATCGATAACCTCTATTTTTTTATTCTCTTGATTGCTTGTACAGAGATCTCTGTGTGTGTGTATGTGTAAATCCTTTTGCTACATATCCTAAGTAAACACTATAAAATTACAATTGCTTGGACTATTCTTGGCTGAAAACCCGAACTCCATATCATTGAAAGAAAAGATCTTCACTCCTAAATTCACTCTACCTAGTCTCTTAGCTAATTTCCCCATCAAACTTAAGAGACTTAAAAGTATTGCCTGTAACAATTGTTTCTCAGATATATTGGTTTTTATTATTTGAAAAGTACAATGTTGTATAAGAGCTAGGCCTGGCACATCCGAGTAGGCTAGGTAGATGGCCACCTAGGGGTTCCACCTGGGTCTACAGTGGTGCTGGGCACCCCTTCTTGCCCATACCCTCTTGAGGGAGGCCGCAACCTGTGAGAGAGGCCAAAACAGCTGGTGGCAAGGCAAGAGGTGGGAAGGAAGCTCTTGGCTCCTCTCCTCTCCGCCACCACTCCACCTCTTCCTGCCTGCCTAGGCTACATCAGCAGTGGGAGGAGCCTTTTCTCACCACTGCCATCCAGTCCTTCCCAATGAGGGCAGTGGGGCATGGCAGGGTGGCACGGTGTGGCAGTGGGTGCGCTTCAGCATGCCAACTGGGGCCTGCTGCTACTGCACTCAGGTGGGGAGGGAGGAAGGGTGCCCAAAGAGTGCTTGTGAATGGTTCCTCATCCTCGTGGAGAGGAGTGACAAGTGGAGTGCCTCAAGGATCTGTCCTGGGACCTGTTTTGCTCAGCATCTTTATAAATGATTTGGATGAAGGAATAAAGGGAATGCTTATTAAATTTGCTGATGATACTAAATTGGGAGGGATTGCAAATACAGTAGAAGACAGAAACAGGATACAGGATGACCTTGACAGGTTGGAAAACTGGGCTAAAACCAATAAAATGAATTTTAACAGGGATAAATTTAAAGTTCTGCATTTTGGTAGGAAAAATTTCATGCATAGTTATAGGATGGGGAAAACTTGTCTTAGCAGTAGTATGTGCAAAAAGGATCTAGGGGTCTTAGTGGATCATACGCTGAACATGAGTCAACAGTGTGATTATTATTTTATTATTAGTTTATTTATATTCTGCCCATTCCCCCTTAGGGGCTCAGGGCAGAGCACAACATAATAATAAAATCACATAATAATAAAAGTCAATTTCAGTATTCAATAGAACAAAATAGCCCGGCAGAACAATATGATGAGATGGTGCAGCAGGGCAGTTCAGCAAATCAGCACAGCAAGATAGTACAGTAAAGGAGGCCAACTGATCTGATGGGTAGATGCCCCCCACCACACCTGAAGACCTGGCAGAATAGCTCTGTTTTACAGGCCCTACAAAAGGCTAGCAAGCCAGGTAGGGCCTGGATCCCTATAGGGAGCTGATTCCACCAGGTTGGGGCCAGGACCGAAAAAGACCTGGCCCTGCTAGAGGCAAGATGGGCATCTCTTGGGCCGGGGACAGTCAGCCTGTCTTGGGAGGCCAAGCAAAGCAACCTCCGGGGCATATACGGGAAGAGACGGTCCCTCAAGGTATGCTGGTCCCAGGCCGCATAAGGCTTTGAAAGTCAGAACTAACACCTTGAAGTGGATCCAGTACTCTATGGGCAGCCAGTGCAGGCCACAGAGCACCAGCCGCATACTCATCCGTATAGGTGATGCAGTCAGCAGGCAAGCTGCCACATTCTTCACCTGCTGCAGGTTCCGGATCAGTTTCAAGGGCAAGCCAGTGTAGAGCGAGTTACAGTAATCTAGTCTGGAAGTTACCATTGCAAGGGTCACTGTGACCAGGTCTTGGAGGGATAGATATGGTGCTAGTTGCCTGATCTTCCATAGATGGTAGAAGGCAGACCTGGCAGTCGCCATGACCTGGGCCTCCATAGAGAATGAGGCATCCAGGATCACTCCCAAACTCTTCACCTGTTGGGTTGGCACTAAAACCATGCCATCCAAGGGTGGAAGCTGGGTACATAACCCCCCCTCAACTCAGGCACAGGACCTCCATTTTAGCTGGATTTAACTTCAGTCTGGATTTAACTTCTGTGCTGTAGCCATCCCACTATGGCTCCTAATGCCCTGAACAGGTGTTCAGGGACAGAGGACTGTCTGCCATCCATCAACAGATAGAGCTGGATGACATCAGCATAATGGTGACAATCCAGATCGAAACCTTGGGCAATCTGGGAAAGGGGGTGCATATAGATGTTAAATAATATGGGCGAGAAAATAGCTCCCTGCGGCACTTTGCATATAAGTGGGTGTTGCATGGAGGTTTGCTCATCCAGCCTCACCATTTGACCCTGTCCTGGAGAAAGGAGGAAAACCATTGCAAGGCTACCCCCATAATCCAGCGATGGCGAGGCGGTGGGTCAATAGATCATAGTCCACTGTGTCAAACAATACTGACAGATTGAGAAGAATCATGTGGTGGCTAAAAAGACAAATGCAATTTTGGGCTGTATCAACAGAAGTATAGTGTCCAGATCACGTGACATGATAATATCACTTTGTTCTGGTAAGACCTCACCTGGAGTATTGTGTTCAGTTTTGGGCACCACAGTTTAAGAAGGATATAGACAAGCTGGAACGGGTCCACAGGAGGGTGATGAAGATGGTGAGGGGTCTGGAGATCCTCCTATGAGAAAAGGTTGAAGGAGCTGGGGATGTATAGCCTGGAGAGGAGGCGGCTGAGAGGTGATATGATCACCATCTTCAAGTACTTGAAGGGCTGTCATATAGAGGATGGTGTGGAATTGTTTTCTGTGGCCCCAGAAGGTAGGACCAGAACGAAAGGGTTGAAATTAAATCAAAAGAGTTTCTGGCTCAACATTAGGAAGCACTTCCTGACCATTAGAGCAATTCCTCAGTGGAATAGGCTTCCTCGGGAGGTGGTGGGCTCTCCTTCCTTGGAGGTTTTTAAGCAGAGGCTAGATGGCCATCTGACAGCAATGAAGATCTTGTGAATTTGAAATAGGTATTTGTGGATTTCCTGCATTGTGCAGGGGGTCAGACTAGATGACCCTGGAGGTACCTTCCAACTCTATGATTCTATGATTGGGTGGGAAGTCAAGGGTGGGGTAGAGATTTGCCTGGGCTGGGGAGGCAGTCTAACGCCAGCACCCTAGCACCGGTGCTGATAAAAGCTGTCTTGCTTTTTGTGTTGCCAGGTCAACAGCAGCCATCTGAAAAGTCAGCATGGTATAGTAGTTAAGAATTTCAGACTAGGATCTGGGAGGTCCAGATTCAAATCCCCCATTCTGTGGAAGCTCAATGTGTGATCTGGAGCCATCCCATTTAGTTTGGTCCTCCCTTTGGAATTTTCAGGATTTTTTACAAATTATTGTCCAATTAAAACCAAAGCCAGTGTTAAAATCTCAGGAATGAAATCTGAACAGAACCAAGTAAAGACCTTTTAAACATATGATTTCTATAGCAATCTGTTCATGTTGTACATACTAGCAGAATGCATGCAACCCATGCCAGATGCAGAGTTCTGATCTTGTGAACTGCATGCCCAGAAACCCTTTCTTGTAACCAGATCCTAACCCTTCAGCAGAGATGCACACCGATTGGGGCAATTAGCATTTATATTTTCAAAAGTTTCCATCAGTTTGTTGTCCTGAAAAATTACTTTTCCTTTGAGATAACAAAAGTAATGGTAAGATCACATTCATAAGAACATCTTATTTCTGCATAGAGATTCTCTTTACCCTACCTTTCCTAGATGTTATTATTTGAAAAGTTTCCTAGCAAATGTGCCTTATTATCCTTCACATTGTTCAATTCTTTCCACCTCCTCAAAGCTGTCAAAATCCCAGCTACAGCTAAATAAAAAAAAAAGCCATCTTGACAGCTAGTCTACATTCTTTACTCATAAATGGACTTAAGACATCTTGTTTGTTACACACAGTAGGTGTTTTTTTATGAGACCTTCCTAAGAACAGTCAAACTTTTCAAAAGCCTCATGTAAAAATAGTCTCAAATTAAAGGGTCCCAAATCATTAGATCAACTACATCCCTAAACATATAAATTATGTCTGTAATGCAAACTAAAAAAAATTCCTCATAAAACATTTCAAAGACCAAGAGCTCATGCACTGTTTATTGCAGGCTGTTTTCCCTGGAAAGTCATTAATATATCTTTACCATCAAATCAGAGGAGGTCATCACTCAGTATCTGAGCACAAGTTTTGCATGCAAAAGAGTTTCAGGTTGTTCTGGTATCTTCACAGAAATGGTTCCTGGATAGGAGTCTTGGGAAAAGCCTCTGTTCTTAGACAAAGCTTGGAGGGTGTCAAGGAGCCCAAGCCGGGAGGCCCTTAGTGGCTGGCTGCACACAATAAATCGGACCTTGGTAAACATGTGTAAGGTTTTTTAAATATTTAAAGAATATGTTACTAGACAACACATACTCTTAACCTTACAGCTGAAAACAATGTAGCAAAATTTATTCTCTAACATATTGATACCTGGTATTAGATGGCACAACTTTAAAGTCTCAGAGTCCAAGACAGAGACGTAAGCATTCTCTACATAATTGTTCATTGCAATGCAAGCTCAGCATAGTCCAGGCCTCAGTCCACAGAAATCACAGTTAGCAAGGCCTTTCTCTGGCTTCTAGCCCAATTGTAGTCTCACTCCATCTGCTGTCAAGTGATAGTCCAAATCCAATTGGTATGTTCTCTCAGGAACCCTCTAGAAGACTATGACATCTCTCCAGCTTCCTCCCTCCCATCCAGTGGACCACAGGTTCCCAAAAAGAGCTAATTACCACATTCTTGACTCCAGCCTTGAAAATAAGAACAATGCAGGCAGAAAGGCCCAATTACTGCCACCTGCAAGCTGGAATAGGCCCATTATTACTCACATTAAACCTTGGAAGGAAACAAGGGTGCTTTGCTTCACAGAAGGCTACTGCCAATCAGTGCAGAAATGCTTCATATGCTGAACGGTTAGGAGCACATGATAGTCTAGAGCCAGTTTGGTGTAGTGGTTAAGTGTGTGGACTCTTATCTGGAAGAACTGGGTTTAATTCCCCGCTCCTCCACTTGCACCTGCTGGAATGGCCTTGGGTCCGCCATAGCTCTCGTGGGAGTAGTCCTTGAAAGGGCAGCTGCTGCAAGAGCTCTCTCAGCCGCACCCACCTCACAGGGTGTCTGTTGTGGGGGGGGGGAGGTAAAGGAGATTGTGACCACTCTGAGACTCTGAGATTCAGAGTGAAGAAGAAGAAGACGACGTTGGATTTATATCCTGCCCTCCACTCCAAATCTCAGAGTCTCAGAGTGGCTCACAATCTCCTTTACCTTCCTCCCCCACAACAGACACCCTGTGAGGTGGGTGGGACTGAAAGGACTCTCACAGCAGCTGCCCTTTCAAGGACAACCTCTGCCAGAACTATGGCTGACCCAAGGCCATTCCAGCAGGTGCAAGTGAAGGAGTGGGGAATCAAACCCGGTTCTCCCAGATAAAAGTCCGTACACTTAACCACTACACCAAACTGGCTCTACACCAAAACTTTACAGGGCAGGATATGAATCCAATATCTTCTTCTTCTTCTTCTTCACAATGGATCAGGGGAAAACTACAATTACCATGAGGTGGTATGAATTGATCTGGAGATTTGCAGGTCTATGCCATTAACATTCACTTTTGCTGAGGTTAGAAAATACACTCACCACATTACTGAATGGTGGCATGTTGTTTGGCAAGGTTACTTGCCGTGAACATTTACAGTTGCAAATGTTTGCTGCCTTGTGTTGTGTAACAGAATATGTGGTGTAAACTTTCCCCGAAGCTTTGAATTATTTATCCAAGAATTCATTGCAAGCTTTCTAAAAGAAATTGCAGAAGACGGCACTTTGAAAGAAAAATCATAGACATAGATTGTAAAGCCCTCTTCTATCAGAAGTTTTGGAATCAGAAATCTATGATCTAAATATTGAAAGTTTTCTTCCCCATGAGCATTATGCAAATATTTTAATTGCCATAGGCTAAAAAGATCACAGAAAATCTTTACAGAATTATTAATGTGCGTTCTTAAGTGAACAATGAATATCATAAGTCCTAGAAATAAACTAATATGTAACATGTAACATAAATGTATCTGTGATGCCTGCATCTTGTAAACTAAGCTCTAGTCAGACTACAATGAGGGAGACAGGGCTCACAACTGTAATTGTCTAACTATAAATTGTTGATGTTTAATGCATTTTAAGAATGTGGCAAACAGAGAAGTGCTAGTGATGCTGGGTAAGTGGGTTGATGGGAGAAGCTGTGGGAAGACAGTAATATGTGATCACACATTTACAATGGTCTCTTTTGCATGACTGAACATATGCAAGCTATTCAAATACAGTCAGACATTTTGCTTAACATTTGACAGTACTGACTGCAAGTGGTGAACAGACTGCAAGCCAAACTGGCAGGTGATTGAGCATCCAAGATAGATAGTGATACTCTTGGTAGACTAAAGGTAACACTCCATATAAGAGACTTCCATATGTTCATATGTCAAAATAATTATATTGTGCATCCATTGGATTTTGTTGCTGATTCTGCAAGGATGACCTTTACTCAGAATGAAAGTGCTAGTTAACACATCTAGAAGAGAAGGCACAAAAGAAGCAAAGGAGGAAACAGTCAGCACTGGTTCTGAAATGTCAAACATGAGATCCGAAGTGTATCTAAAATTATTTTTTTTTCAATTCTGTGGCATCATTGTATAACTGTCATTTTTAGAGAAACAAAATGTTTGGAGGGATGTTCCACAAATTTTTCTGCGACTTCTGATCTCAGATCTTTGTATTTTTTTATTTTAAAAAGAAAGATACATTTTTAGTTCTCATGGTAAAAACAAGAGACAGTAAGTAGATATTTTTGTTGCTTTAGAAATGTGTTTGTTAAATCAGAGACAGTTCTTTCATGGCTTGGATAGATGAAGCACAAATTCTCAGCTTAATCAAGTGCCATAACTTTATTAATTATTGAGGAATTGGCAGTGAGCTACATTTCTATACTAACGAATCCTTTTTAAGGAGCCATTGAGAAGAAATACAGCACCTAACCAGCAATACTGTAACAAACCTGTTCTAGAAGACAGTGATTTAACTTTAAAAAACACAAAACAATACTTGAATTAAAGGGGTCCATAGGTAATCAACACACCCCACTCTCTGTCTCCCTTCACTTTTAAACCCTTCCACTTGTCCTCAGAAGCCACATCCTCAACTCTTTTCCTATAGTATATACAGTATAAGCTATTCATACAGAATATAGTCCATTTAAGAAGAAGAAAAAAGTAAAAATCAATTTGCTTCCCTTTGATTCCCTATGCTTGGTAGAGGTAGAATCCAGACAAGGAAGTAAGTCTCATCTCTGAGAGAAGAGATATCAATTGAGATATGGGGTGGGTAGGACAGTAGAATACTGTTTTACAGTGAATCATTTATTTCACTAATCACATCCCCAATGCTAGTGAAATTTTTGCACCAGTCTGTCCCCTCTGCACACTGGAAGAATAACATCCATAGGGGCTTCATCCTGTTCTGAGTAGGGACCTATCCTTCATCACCTCCATCCTGCTAATACAATTCACTTATATATTATTACATTAAAACCATCTAATTAAAACCATCAAATTCAATTCCAGCAAATTAGTTTGGTGCTACAATCTCGATGTTACTCATCTTACAATTTTACGTGACGACGGTACAATAGGTTCCACATTAAGAAAAAGCCAACCGAAAGAGGGTAGTCTTGCAGGCCCTGTGGAACTGGGTAAGGCTCCGCAAGGCCCGCACCTCTTCTGGTAATTGGTTCCACCAGTGGGGAGCTGTGATCAAAAAGGCCCTTTCTCTTGTAGCTTTCAGTTTGGCCTCCTTCGACCCAGGGATTGTCAATAGATTTTGCGAACCAGATCTCAGTTCCCTCTGGGGAACATATGGGGAGAGACGGTCCCTAGGGTAGGCAGGTCCTCAGCCATATAGAGCTTTAAAGGTAATAACCAGCACCTTGTAACGAATCTGGTACACAATTGGCAGCCAGTGCAGTTCCTGCAGCCTCAGCTGTATGTGCTCCCACTTAGGGAGTCTGGCTGCATTTTGCACTAGCTGTCATCAGCATATTGGTGACAGCCCAGCTCATACCTCTGGACAATCTGGGCAAGGGGGTGCATGTAGATGTTAAACAACATCAGGGAGAGCACCACCCCCTGTGGCACCCTACAATTAAGTGAATGCCTCTGGAACAGTTCCCCCCCAATCGCCACCCTTTGTTCCCGACCATCAAGGAAAGAGGAAAGCCATTGCAAGGCCAGCCCCTGAATCCCTGCATTGGCGAGACAGAGGGTCAGTAACTGATGGTCAACCATATTGAATGCAGCCGATAGGTCTAACAACTTCAGCACCGCCGAACCGCCTCAATCCAGATACCGCTGGAGGTCATCCACCAGGGCGACTAGCACTGTCTCCGTCTCATGACCCGGGCGAAAACCAGACTGGTGAGGATCTAGGATGGAAGTGTCATCCAGAAAACTCTGTAACTGTAACGCTACTGCCCTCTCAATAATTTTGTCCAAAAAGGGCAAATTTGAGACCGACTGGTAATGTGCCAATTCGGCCAGATCTGATGTAGCCTTTTTAATGTAATCAGTTAAGCCTCTATTCTATACATTCTATACATGGATTCTATACTTTCTATACATTTATTCACAAACCTAGCATATATTGATTAGGAGTTCATTGGAGGTTTGTGAAAACCATCAACCACGAACCTCCAATGGACCTCAATTTTCCTAGTTTGTGCCTATCCCTAGGAGACTAAAATCCTTCTTTTTGTCCTAGTTTGATAAAGGCTCATGACAGGCTGATGGTAAATAAAAAATAACACTCATTTCACTTTGAGGAGAAATAATCATGTAGAAATCACATTTAAGACTTATGAAGTGAACAGGCAACAGAAATTAGGTAACTTTGTATAAACACCAGATAATTTGTCACGAACAATTAACTGTTTCTGTTATTCAGATAAGTCTTTGAAACTCGAGACAAGAGATTTCTTGGCAGTTTTTTCTTACATAAACTAGCATAAATTTCTTAGTCTAACAGACACCAAAGTTGGTAAAGGCAGGAACATTCAAACATGCTCCACTTTCCTTCCTTATCCACTGCCTAAAGATCACCTTGGTCTTTTAAAAGCTATTTCCCACAGACTTTTTAGGGGTGAGCTAGCTTCCCACTTCCCTAATTTAGGATCCTTCTTGATCCTCTCCCAGTCTCTTTGTTCTCCCACTGTTGCCTGTCAGCTCTGAACTGCCCTCCTAACTGACTCTTTCAATTGAAGAATTCTATTTGAATCCCCTGTCAGTCAAGGTTCTGAGACCAAGTTACAGCATTAACCATTTACTGTCCATCATGATAGTCTGTTGGTTACACTCAGTTCTTCTCAATATGTCGCCTTTTCTACAGCCTTCAGCTCAAGTACATACATACGTCTCTCCGCTGTTGCTATCATGGTTGTATTCAGTGAGGCTTTTGGCTCACCACCCATCCAGAATCTAATTTTTAAAACAGGTGTGATTAAATAACCTCTACAATTTCATCCCTAGTATATGTTGCCTCACCAGAGTCCTGCTCAAGGCACCTATATATTTCTTTTCAAGTAGTTATCTCTAGCTTCTGAATTATATGATGCACGTTTGACAGGTTCTTTTATTGTCTAAATCACTTTTTCAATGTCTTGAGGAGGACTTAAATATTTACTTTAACTTGTGGGGTATTAAAAATGATCAGCTGTTGGAAAAAAGTTTTTAACAAACATATTACTGATTTGTTTGTATAATAATAGGAATTTATAATTATATCACTATATAATCTTTACTTTGAATGTAAGTAAACAGTAAAGACAAACTACTATAGCATCCACCAATCCCATTCCCCAAGTTTAGTTGTCTATCCTCCTCTATCTATAAGAACATTCCACTGAAGGCAGTGGGAAAGTGCAGATAAAAAGCTGTAGAAGGAATAGTCTGGAGAAGCTGTGGTTACTTCATCTCCCCACCTGTAGATGTGCTGTAAGCAGTGGTTCTCTAAAAACAGGGGAAATTTAAACATGTGTTTCGTTCCAGATCTGGAATAAAATATTGGAACACAGTGTTTGAAAACAAAAAGTGATATATAAATGTTTTATTACAACACTGCACCTTGTAAAAAGGTTGCAGTTCTATGTATGGATTTCTTTTGGCATTTTCATAGGACTGCAATGTTTAGCTAATTAATTGGTTAGATTGATCAATTAAAATCAATTTAAACATTTTAGCAGCTAAAAGCTGAGTTAGGTAAGAGGGTTTTTTAAGTTAATTGTTTTTATAAGACAGCTTACAGTGCCAATGGATGGCATCTGCTAAGTCCCTGGAAGAGCATTAAACTCTACAGGTAGAAATCTACTGGTGATTCCTGGGCCCAAACACGGGCCAGGACCTTTTCAGTCCTGGCCCTGACCTGGTGGGATGCTCTGTCAGAAGATACTAGGGCCCTGTGGGATCTTCTACAATTTGCAGGGCCTGCAAAGCAGAGATGTTCTGCCAAACTTTTGCTTGAGGACAGAGACAATTGTTGGCTGGCACCCCCCTCCTCCCCTCCAAGGGGAGATTCTCTGCTCCTGATGCCTCAAAAGCTGAATTGTTGCACACTACAAAGGATGCCATCAGGTTGTAAACTGTTTTTAATAAATTGGATCTACTGATTTTATATGTATTTTATATTGATGTACATTGCCTAGAGCCCAACATCAGCCAGGATAAGGTGATTCATCAATCTAATTAGGTAGGTAGGTAGGTAGGTAATTTTATTTATATCCCGCCCTCCCCGCCAAAGCAGGCTCAGGGCGGCTGACAACATCATTCAATTATACAAAAACAACAAAACAACAAAGTTACATTTAACGTTAAAATTCTAATAAGTTTAAAATTGATTAATTAATTAGTAATAAAAGTGCTAGTGCTGTTTGTTCTTTATATGATGGCGGTAATCCTTAGCAGTCACTTCCTTCATCAGCAATCACTTCCTTCATCAGCGAAAGCCAGTCGAAAGAGGAAAGTTTTGCAGGCCCTGCGGAATTGTTCAAGGTTCCGCAGGGCCCGCATTTCCTCTGGAAGTTGGTTCCATAGGTTCGGGGCTACAGAGGAGAAGGCCCGATTACGGGTGCATTGCAGCTTCACCTCTCTTGGTCCGGGGGTGGTCAGCAAGTTTTTTCCAGCTGACCTCAGTGCTCTCTGGGGTTCGTATGGGGAAAGACGGTCCCTAAGGCAGACAGGTCCTCGACCATATAGGGCTTTAAAGGTGATGACCAGCACTTTGTAACGAACCCGGTATGTAACTGGCAGCCAGTGCAGCTCGCGCAGCCCAGGCTGTATATGCTCCCAACAACAACAATCCATCATCTTGGGGAAAAAAAAAACATTTCCCATTCTCTGCCACATTAAGGGATGCCTCTCTTATGATGGTGATTGTTGTGAGGCATGAGTACTTCATGAAAACCAAGAAAACAATGGTCTGTATCCAACTGCACATGCTTGGAATGTGGCGGTCTCCCACATTCTTTTTGACTCTTCAAGATCCTTCCATCCTTCAGAAAGATGACTCCTGGAATCATGGGATCTGCACAAAATAGCTGTTGGTCAGTGGGCTGAAATTAGGAGGAACATGGGATGAAATCATTCTTCCTCCTTTTTCTATAAGGCAGTTCCACTGAGAAAATGGGGGATATTCCACCCCCTTGTCCTGATCCAGCCCCCCAGTACACATGGCTGTTCCTTCAAATAGTTCTAAGGTTGTAATATTTATTGGACTTGGAAAGGCTTGAAAGAATTAAAAGGAACACAGGAAAACTGCGTGTTGTACATACATGAATAGTTGGATATAGGCCAAAGATTTCTCCTACAACTATAATATCTTATGTATATGCACAGGTATGCATATCTAATTTGATTTAATTAATTTGATTACTATATTATTAATCAACTAAATCTTATGTCATTAATTGACTTGTTTATTTAATGGCAATTCTTTCTACCAACTAAGCATGCAATATTTAAGGCTTCATAATAACTTTCTTTGAAAGGTATATGCCACATACAAATGACATTTTTCCTGAGTGTATCATTTTATTGCATTTCTCATATTGTATTTCTATTTATGTCCACTAAAGAAACAGAAATTTAATTCTCTTCAGAACACACAGAGACTTCTTTCAACTGGAAATTGATGACTGCATGTGGAAAATTTCAGTAGAGTATGTATTTGATGTTAAGCTGAAGCTTCACCACATGTCCTAAATACTGTTCTTAAAATTCAGATATACATTTTTAAAGGAAAAGATGAAAAAATGAAGTGGCAGAAGTGTCTCAGCTGCAGTAGGAGAAGGTGCTTGGATCTAGGGCAGAGCTGCAGGTAAGGTGAGTGAGACTTGATTTGCTTTTCTAAAACTGCTGGGGAGCATTACCTAGGGTTGCTGTGAGAGGTAACTGTGTGTGCTTGGTGCTACTGGAGAGGGGTTTCTGATTGCTTTTATGTGTCTTTTATGTAACTGTTGCTGAGTGAGAAGAGCTTGTTTGCCTGGGGGTAATTGCTGGCCCCACCCTCTGCTGTTGCTCTGGCTGTTGAATCAGAGGTGGGTGGGGGCATGAGCCTTTAATTTGCAAGGCTCATCCTTGCCAGAGGCGCGAGCCTTTGGCACGAGCTGAAGGGCAAGATCCAAAGGGCTCTTGGTCTGTGGCTCTTGGCCTGGGGGTCTAGCTTGGGGGTTCTGTAGATAGGTGGGTAGTTACCCACAAGTAGTTTGAAGCGGCAGTTGGTAATGGGATTTAAAGATAAGTGAAGCTAAAGAAAATTTTGAAATGGATTGCAGCAGTATGGCTGGTGAGGGAGCAGAGGCAGTGATATGTAAAGACTGTGGGATGTTTGTATTTTTACCTGAGAGTAGCACAAATTACACTTACAGCAAGTGTAAATTAGTGGCCCTGCTGGAGGAGAAGATACAGGGATTGGAGGCATGATTGTCCACACTGCAGTGTATAAAGGAAGGTGAGGATTTTCTTGAAAAAATGCATGAGGCACTCTTGAAAGGACAAGAGGAGGGAGAGGAAATGGTATCTTAGCAATTAGAAGAGAACCCAACACAGGAGGAGGGGTCCTGGAAAAATGTAACCCGAAGGAGAAAGAAAATCAAGAGATGTTCAGAGCCCTGATGAACATCCCCTGCTGCTCAGCAATAGGTTCCAGGATCTCCCCACAGTAACTGATTTTGAACCACTGGAACAAGGCCTACTTCCCCAGCCTCCACGAAGCTTGAACAAAGTTTCTCAGGATCCTGTGGATAAGAAACCTTGAGCTTCTGCTCCCCAATATAGGAAGAGGAAGGTGGTGGTGACTGGAGACTCCTTGCTCAGAGGGGTGGAGCCCAAAGTGTGCCAACTGGACTTGTCATCCCGAGACGTCTGCTGTCTGCCGGGAGCACACATCCAGATGACAGAAAGGATGGGAAGACTTATCAAGCCCACGGATTTCTATCCTTTCTTGCTGATCCACATGGGAATGAATGATGCTGCCCATCATAGCCCTGAACATATTAGAAAAGACTATTTGGCTTTGGGTCAGAAAGTGAAGGAGCTGGGCGTACAGGTTGTGTTTTTGTCAGTGCTTCCTGTTGAAGGCCGTGGCTTAGGACAAGAAAGAAGAATACTTCAAATAAACGACTGACTACATTGATTGTGTCATCAGGAAAGATTCAGATTTCTGGACCATGATGTACGCTTTCGAGATGGTGGTCTTCTCTCGGGAGATGGTTTGCACCTTACGGCGGTAGGAAAAAGGGTGTTTGGTAACAGCCTTGCTAACCTAATAAGGAGGGCTTTAAACTAAATTGTATGGGGGAGTGAGACAATAATTCAAAGCCTCGTATGATGCCAGAAACTGAGGATAAGAACATTAAAGATTTACAGAAAGTGGCGTATATGCTAGGTAATGTTAACTTGCAGGCTTGTACGGAAACCAAACCCTTGGGATGCATAAAACATGGATTCCGATGTCTCTACACTAATGCACAGAGTATGGGAAACAAACAGGAGGAACTGGAAGTCCTAATAAAGGAAGGAGACTATGACATAATAGGCCTTACTGAAATATGGTGGGATTACACTCACAACTGGAATATTAGGATTCAGGGGTACAACTTATTTAAAAGGGACAGGCAAATGAGAAAGGGCGGAGGCGTAGCAGTATATGTGAAGGAGGTATATACTTGTGAGGAAATATGTGAATCGGAGCATGGCAGCTCAGTTGAGAGTCTCTGGGTAAAAATAAAAGGAGTAAGAAACAACAGTGATATTATTGTGGGGGTCTGCTATAGACCACCAAGTCAGGCAGAGGACTTGCATGAGATACTTCTACAGAAGATTGCAAAGTTCTCCAAGAGAAGGGATACAGTGATCATGGAAGATTTCAATAACCCGGACATCTGTTGGAAGTCCAACTCTGCTAAAAATGAAAAGTCAAAGAGATTCCTGACTTGTCTTGCTGACAACTTCCTTTTCCAGAAAGTGAAGAAAGAAACAAGGGGATCTGCTATCTTGGATTTGATTCTCACCAACAAGGAAGAATTGTTTGAAGAAGTGGAAATAGTGGGCATCCTGGGCAGTAGTGACCATGTGATTTTGGAATTTACAGTCTTAGGGAAGGGAAAAGCTATATGTAGTCAGATTTATAGGTTGGACTTCAGAAAGGCAAACTTCGATAAACTTAAAACTATGCTGGGTAAAATCTCATGGTCAGAAATACTTAGGAGGAAGGGGGTTCAGGAGGGGTGGGAGTTTCTTAAAAGCGAAATACTGAAAGCACAATCACAGAAGATTCCTATGAGAAGAAAAAATGGAAAAAGCCTAAAGAAGCTGAAGTGGCTCCATAAATAGCTCTTGAGAAATAAAAAAGACTCCTTTAGGAATTGGAAGGAGGGCCTTATAACCAAGGATGAATATAAACAAATCACCAGTGCTTGTAGAGAAAAAGTTAGGAAAGCTAAAGCTCAGTATGAGCTTAGGCTGACCAAAGATGCTAAAAACAACAAAAAAGGTTCTTTTCTTATGTTCAGAGTAAGAAAAAGAGCAAGGACATGGTAGGCCCATTGCGAGGGTAAGAAAGTGAAATTGTAACATGTAATGAAGAGAGGGCAGAACTGCTCAATTCCTACTTTTCCTCAGGCTTTTCTTCTGAGGAGAACGGTGCTCAACATGGCAAAAACAGAACATATAAGGAGGGTATGAAGTTCCAACCCAGGATCAGCGTAGGGCTAGTACATAAACACCTAGTTTCTTTAAATGAAACTAAGTCCTCAGGGCCAGATGAATTGCATCCAAGGAGTAAGGCCTGTTGTGAAGTAAAATACAAGCTCTAGAAGGAGATTCTGGGTGAATGCTTTCCACCCTTGCTGTCTTCCCACTCATCCAAGTGAAGGCATTGACTCCCCCCCCCCCACCCACCTCAAGGGCAGCTGATCTCTGCCATCTAGAAAGCAATTGAAAATCTGAGTGATCTCCAGTGGTTCCCCAAGAAGAAATGGCATTGTACCTGTTGGAGGTCCTATCCCTCTTCTTCTTCTTTTTTTTCAATTTTAAATAAATTTATTAATATTAATATAACAATAACAATCCAACACATACAACTATTACAATATCTATAACTTTAGCCATCCCATTATGATTACAGTATTATGTAGAGAGACTTAATAGAATACAAAGTCTATATATTTTTCTGGCAGTTGACATGAAACATTTTGTTGTTCTTGTACAAACTTAATGAAATGATACCATTTCTCCACAAACGTGTTATTGTCTTTTCCGCTTTCTAAAACTTCCCTATCCCTCTTCAAACCCCATCCTCTCCAGGGTCCATTCCTTAGATCTCCAGGAATTTCCTAACCTGGAGTTGGTATCCCATCTCCTTCCCTTTATCTGTCCCTCTGACTTCAGGTTTCCATCGCCTTCCCCCTCTCTGAAGCCACTACATAGGAAAATGACGGTCTTTCTTCACAGTGAGGGGACCAAAGAACCACCATTCTCCTCTCCTTCTGTGTGATCTGAACAACAACTCTGTGAGGCAGGTTAGGCTGGAAGTCTGTGACTGTTCTGAAATTACCTAGTCAGCTTCCACAGCAAGAACCTGGGTCTGGCAGACCCTGCTCTGATGCCCTAACTCATATGCCCTCATCAAACTCCACCACAGAATCTCCAGGAAAAGTAACACTAAAGGTGTCTGGGTAAGTGCTTCCCCAGCCTTGCTGTCTTCCTACCCACCCAACTGAAGGCATTCACTCCACCACAC
The DNA here is from genome assembly GCF_032191835.1 of Heteronotia binoei. Lineage (NCBI taxonomy): Eukaryota > Metazoa > Chordata > Lepidosauria > Squamata > Gekkonidae > Heteronotia > Heteronotia binoei. Next base: position 66,107,371 of record NC_083243.1, read on the forward strand.
TTCAAAGGAAACTGATCTCTGCCATCTGGAGAGCAGTTGTAACTCTGAGTGATCTCCAGCCCTCATCTGGAGATTGGCAACAGTGATTCCCCAGGAAGAAAGGCCTCTCCCTCAGAGGCCTGTAGTGAAGAATTTCCCACCAACCTGAAAAGGTACCACTAAAGGACTCTGGGCGAGTGGCCCCCCCCAGACTTGCTGTCTTCCCACCCACCCAAATGAAGGCATTAATTCCTGCCCCCCCCCCCACACACACACACACCTCAAGGGGAGGTGATCTCTGGCATCTGGAATTTCCTAACCTGGAGCTGGCAACCTGATAGCCTCCACATGGGAAAAGGACAGTCTTTCTTCACAGTGAGGGGGGAGGGGGGGACCAAACACCTGGAGGTTGGCAACAGTAGTTCCTTGGAAGGAAATGGCTGGTAGCAACAAGCAGCTAACACTGTGAAGAAAGTCACTGCAAACCTCCCTTTCACTCCCTCTGTTTATCTGCTGGTGTTAAAGTAGCCCCTCCCTGCTGTGAACAAACATTCCTTGTCAGTTGAAGAGATGTAACTGCTACTATTTGTGTGGATTAAAGGAAGGAAGTTAGACAGACAAAATGAAATAAAAAGACTGAAAGATAGAGATACAGAGAAAGAATGAGAGAAAGAACAGAAGGGGGCAGTAAAAAAAAGAGGGGGAGAAAGGAGTGAGAGAAAGAAAAATGAGAAGATAGGGCCTTGAGAAGAGGCAGTAGTGATCAGTAAGCCACCTGCAGAGAACTGTCTCCCTCAGGGGTCAGTGGCCTTCTGATGGGGTTTTTGTCTGATGGAACCAGCAGTGGCGGGGGAGAGCAGAATCAGCCAGTGGCGCGGCAGAGATGGATTGCAAGCCAATCCTGCAAGAATGTTGAGAAGGCTGCATTGGGTGGGTGACAGAGAGGCTACCCAATGGTAGTGGGAAGTCATGACAGAGTAGGTGGAATGTTGGTGGGAAGCACAGCAGGAGTTTAGTTCAGGTCTGCCTCAGGGAGAATGCAGTGAGAGTTCAGTTCTGCCTCGCTGAGAGACCTGTGAGAGCTCAGGTTTGGCTCCAGAAAAGAGCGGACAGAATGGATGGTAGCTCTACTTGGTTGTGGCATGATCCAGAAGATACAGCTGTTTATCTTGCTAATACATAGAAAAGAATTGTGGATTACTTTGGCACTAAGGGAGCCTCCCCTTTTAATCTTCCAACTGCAAACTGTTATGCTCCCTTGTCAGAAATTGAGAACTCTGACAAAACCCACATGGTTGAAATGGGCATTTTCCTTGATAATATACCACAACCAGCAATGAGAATGAAACAGCAGACAGTACTTTGAAAGAAGCTACTCTGTTAACTGCTAAGACAGTGGAACATATTTTTGCAGCACTGAGTGAAATCAGACTAAGCCTTAAATAACTCATGGGAAAAGTAGCAGATTTAACAAGGCAAAGGACTGCAACACTCCATGATACTTCTCATTCTGCTTCCCCTAATGCAGTTTTAAAAGAGGCTTCCTTGAGTTTGGGTCAGACTCAAACAGGTGAAAATAAAGCCTGCAACCTGTTCCTGCAAGCTCATAAGATCTCCTTAACAGTGGGTTCATTTAGAAATCAAATGCCCAGTTGGAAGACTAAAAAACAAGTTATCTCCCATTTGAGGACACTTTTCTCCATGTTTAATGCCCCAATATCTACAGCATTCCTTCATCGAAAGCTGCGGCACTTCCTGTAACTCCGGCGCAGATAGTGGGAAATCCGACAGATGCTGCACAGAGAACAGGAACGTGACCGCGGGGTAAGCTGTGTGCGAAATCGGTTACAGTGTCTATCTTTCCTATTTCAATATATCAGACATTTGTTACTGGATAGCTATATATGGCTAAACCAGAACAAGCATTATGGTGTTTGAAGCCACCCTTGGCAATACATTTAAGAGCATTTGTGCATTACAAACAACAACAACAATTAGTCTCAGTTGCGGAGACTTCAAAATATTCCGTCACATCTTTCTGGAAGGCATGGCACTTAAATTATTGTGACATATTGGAAATACTTTAGTGGGCTGCATTACAATCACATCCAGGTCCTTGTATTTTGCCCCATTTAAACAACAGGGTTGCATAACTGCCAAAGCCTGTTTGCATTCTATTAGCTATCTTCCATATTTTACATGGCAAGTCAAATCCTGCAGGCATCTCCTTGGTGTTTATCAGGTTAAGGATATTGATTGCATCCATGTTTGCAACCATTCACTCTCTATAACAAAATGGAGGATCTTACTGCTGGATGTTGAAATTCTAGCTTGCCTCCTCATGGTACACCCTTCTGGCAGCCAGACAGTCATAGGATCTCCTGACTACACTACACACATGCTTTACAAATATAGTAAAAGAACAAACTCATTTCTCATACAAGATCTTGCCTGCAGGATGGATTGTCAGGCAACCTGTGGGGTGTGTTCTGAGTGCTCTTTTTGCCTAGAATGAAGTTCATATATCAGTCTGTACCTTCAGATAGTAAAAGAGGCATATGATTCATTCCAGAGTCTAGAAAACAATGATAGGCAATGCTTCTGGCTCCCTACAAAAAGATCCAGTGGAAAATAATTCTGGGAGGAATATTTCTGCAAGAAATGAGAAATTGACTTTGAATCCAAAGTGATCCCTATATTCTAAGAGCAAATTTCATTTTCTAATCTCCTGAAATGGAGCTGCTGCCTGCCCAGACTTTAGTCAGTCTTGCTCTGTGTATTTGGAAGGGACTGCCAGTGTCAATATAAAAAGTCATATATTAAAAAGAAAACAAAAATTAAGAAAAAGTTCATTAAAATGGGATCTACTCCAGGCTCCTCAGAAGCTGAGTGGATTGTCAAAGAAATGGGCTATATAAGGAAACAAAGATGTAGATAATGGTGCACAACCATCTTTGAACTCTTACCTTTCAAAGTATTGCTGCAATCTTGTGTTCAGTTATAGTTCTTACAGATTGCTGAAATTATTAGAACTCGCATTCTCAAGTCATAATTGTATCTTAAAATGCTGGGGAGTGTTAAGCTTCAAAGTGTTCTAGCTACTCACACCAAAGGCAGTCATGATAGGCAAAAGTTAGCATGATAGCCACTCTTCTTACAGACATTATGGGTCATGTCCCTCATGGTTTTTTAATAGCATATATTCAAAATCTGCCTAATGTCATCTGTATGTATTATTGCCTTTATGCTTCTTGACTGATCAGAAACATGTGTCCTAGCAAGCAGCCAAACCATCAAATCAATCATTCACACTTCTTTGAGCTAATTTTTTATAGCAGACGTAATGTTTCCCTTACCCTTCAGAGTTATTTCAGCCAATGCATCCCGTTGTTCTGGTTAGTTTTTTAAAAAAGAGTCTCAGCTGGTTCAGTTCTATGCTGAATATATTTAAAAGTAACATGGATTCTGTATTAGCATCAGAAGGTATGATGGTGAAAGATTCTGTAGCCTACCATTTCCCTCCCTACATCTCATTCCTTTAACAACAATATATAATGATACATATGTATGGGCAATCTATGAACAGAAGGCATAAAATGTATAGCTCATCAAGCCTTAAGAGAAAATCACTATAAGATGTTTTGCCTCTGTTATCTTACCTCAATGGATATTAAAAACATGGGTAAGAATTATAAAGGAATTTGTTGGAAATTCAAATAAGCAGAAGGCACCTTCTATCATATGCTGTGTACTTGTAAAAAACCAAGGTGATACTGGATTGAAATACATGCAGAGATCCAGAAAATTCTCAAAATCAAATTTCCAATTAATCCTAAAACAATGTTCTGGGAAATAATTCCACATAATGTTGAAAAAATATCCCAAGATTTAACCACAACAAGAGCGCAATTTATATGGAAAACAGAATAAATGCCATGTACTTGAAGAAGAGACTTCCAAGTAATCATCATGAAGGGAGGTAATATCCAAAGAGGCCTGGTTCCTAGTGTTCATCTCCATCATCCACTTTGGAAAATCAGAATGCAAGGACATGCTAGGCAGTTGCAAGGTCATGTAACAGAGCCAATAAGAAACTGAGAGAAGAAGGCTATTTACAGCTCACCCACCCATCACCATCAGACACTTACTTGTAATGCTGCCTTCCTCCACCTTTGAATAATGTGTGATAAGCTGATCACTATAGGGATAAGTAAGATTGGGGGGTGTTCCTTTTCTAACCAACCAGAAGAGAGTTAACCCTGGCAATCAATGGAGTGACAAATGTCACAGCCAGATCACCCTCACAACCAACCACAAGAGTTGTCTCTCTCCCCCCCTCTCTACTTCATATAGTTTGTACTGAACTTAATATATAAATAGCCTGATCCACAGGACTGGCAATGTCCTCTTTCAGGTTGGGAAGGACTGGTCCAAGGTCACAATTTAAGGTACACTAGTGAGCATCTTGAGGCATGTGAGAATGGGTGACTAGACACATGTAGGGTGCTGGGCCTCAGCCAACATCACTTGAATCCTTATCCTGACCAGCATGAAAGAATAGGGTTGATGGCATCTTTCAGCAGGTAAGGAAAAGCAAAGTGTGGCTGTGGTCATGCCATGTCTAAGCCAAAGAGGCAATCCCATTGGACAGCCTTTTAAGGAAACAAGAAAAGTGTATGTAGAGTTGCATGGTCCAGATTTTAATGAATAAACTAGTCTAGCCAATTTCATGTGCCTTCTGATTTGGAGTGTAAGGGCAACTCTAAATATATTGTGCATTCTGGGGAGATGTACCTTTCATATATGTAAAGCATGGTGGTTGAGATATGGTGGACTAAGAAGACTGAGTAGAACTGAGGTGTAAGCGTGAGCCCCCTCCTCCATCTTTAAACAGACTGAGTTTACTCTGGCCTAGTATCAGAGATACAGGACTCTTATTGTAATGAACTTATATTGTGTGAACACAGGCAAACTGCTTCTATGGACATTCAGTGATAAGCAGAAAACATTGGGTATTAGAACTAATTCAATATGGGCATTAATAACAAATACCCATTTGCCTATTGTCTATAGGCTGTGGATCCTGTGTGATTTTAAAGAATTGTGCCAGCTTCAATATGAACATTTTACTCTGTGGGGTCAAACAGCAAACACTCCAGTTTAGCTAAGAGGCCTCTCTACTTGTTTCTGCCAGTGCTGTGACTGGGCATCGCCCTGCATAGAAGGATTTCAGATCAGGCTTCCCCAAGAAGCTGCCAAGACATGCAGAACATCACCGCACTTCTGTCCAAGGAAGACAGCCTATAAGAGGCCATGATGAAGGAGACCCTGGATCCATCTTGTTCAGCCACCATGAGGACACAGCAGGGTGAGCACATAGGCTGGGTGTGTCAAACCAGATGCAAATGGAGGAGTCCACAGTCAAACAAAAGTGCTTGCTATGATGCCTGCACATAACAAAGGTTTTTTTCTGTCAGCCATTGAGAAGATTGCTGGACACAAAAAGAAGCCCAAGGAAGTGACTGTTGCTAAGATCTTAAGCCTGTCATGCAGAACAACCCCATTGTGTTTGCTCTGGAGTTACAATGTGATAAGCAATTTATCTTCATCTCAGCTCGAAATTGACCAATTCATTTTCTTTGTTTAAGGTAGTTTTTCAATAGGTAAACCCATTATTACTCACTAATCCTATCAAGCTATGGGAGCCTTCCCCGTCCACCTCTTTTTGGTGTCATAGAAGTCACATGTACTGGCATCACTGCAATGTCACAGGTCACCTGACCTACTGGTCACGCACCACATGACCTCATTACCTGATATAACAAATCTTGTTATATCAACACCAGCACATGGCAGTTCAGTGTGTCTTGTCTTACCTTACCACAGACTTGCACCCCTAAACTCTGTTTAGGCCACTCTTCACCTTCATGTCTTCTGCTTCAGGGATCCATGGACCAGGTCTTATCACCACCACCTCTATAAATATCCCTAAGAATCTCTATTCCTCACTCCCTTATTTCCTAGTCTCTTGTTATGAATGTTTGATTATTGTATGAATTATTCACCTTGTTTGAATGTGTGATTGTATTTTTATATATTTCTCTAAGAAAACATTTTAAAATATATTTAGTCTGAAGTTTCCTGTCTGAAACTGCACCTCCATAAATTGGCAAAAGTTCTCTCCTATGTTCTGCCAGGGTCTCCTCTGCTAATTCCCCCATCTAAAGAGGAGATCCACAGCAATTTTGCTAACAGAGGAATGAAAAAGACAGTTATGGTGATTGTATGTAAGGAAGGAACCTGCTAATTAGAAATCCTTTGTGTTAAACCTACATTTCGTCTTAGTTCTTATTCTCAAGAGTTTCTGTCCTCTGATGGCAACAATGCCGATGGAAGTGGTATAAAAAAAAAATCCCAATATGTGGGAAGGCTACAATATATCAACAAAGAAGAAGGCCAGGAACCAAGACAACCATACAACCAGATTTATTCATACAACCAGATTTTTTTTTAATCTTACAACATTCAGTAGTCTTTCCCAGAAGACAGCATACTGTGTAAAAGAAAAATAAAAAGAAATCTATTTCACTCACTCCTATTGGAAACTGAATTACGGCAGTTCTCTAAAATAAGATTTTGGCTGAGTTTGCCAGCACATAACAAATACTATTTCTTTTCAGGTGGAATGCCTGCATTCTTGCTCGAAAGTTCATATATTAGTTTGCCAAGTCATTCCAAATGCAACAATAACCATTTTGAATGCTTATAGTCAGAAAGCCTTTGGTGAGTAGTATGGCATACCTTTCCAGCATCATCTGGAAACTTCACAATAGTCATTTCAAAAGAGGAGGTTTTCCTTTTCAGTGTGCCAAATTATAGTCTTTGCCTTCAACATGTTCCCTATACATAAGACTTACTATATATGAGAGCTCAGATGTGAACAGGACTTGGAAAGCTTGCAAAATATATTTCTGATGGTGAAAGATGATCCCACTATAAAATTGCCTATTTTAATACATTTTTCAGGCAGTGAGATAGTCCACATAATCAAGGCATTATCTAACTTAGGAAGTTGCAATGGTTGGTTTGTTTGTTTTTTTAAGCAGCATTACCAAACCTCACAGAAACATGTGTCAATGCCTCAGAGCACAGTATCTGTTCATAAGTAAAGCCTGGATAACCTGCTAGAAGTTCGGAAGATCCTATTGCTTGTCTAGAGGTGTTTCTCCTGCCAGAGGCACAATCTGAAACAACTGTTGAAAACAAAACCATTATTCATAGATTGGTCTATAGATCACCTCAATCTGTTCAACTCTCAGAATTGCTTTTGCTGACTTAAATAATGTCTGTGTTATTCTTTGTTCCATACAAAGTGATTGAACTTTTGGAGAAACCATTTTTATTGGCCTGGGGCATGTTGTTATGTAGATTGGTCGTTGTGACCATGTTTATACGATTGCTTATCCCAGGATCCCTTCTGGTGATAAGCATGCTTTCACTTTCATCTACATCTACCATTGCCTATTATTTGCATTTGTAACATTGTATAGGAGATGCTCAAATTGCAAGGATATAACTACAGTCATCTGTCACCTTGGTAAAGACAATCCTGCTGATTTTTCTACACACACCTTAAGTCCTCATTAGTAGACCATAAAACAATAAACACAGAAGAACACTTCTCTTACCCAAAGTCATTAAGTAAATAGAGATTGTTGCACTTGCTTGTTTGTGCTTCTAGAAAGTAATCAAGATAAAAGGGTAATTACTATGGCCAGTGGAAACCTTGGGCCTGTCACTTCATCTCAGCCTAGCCTCTCTCACACCGTTAACCTACCTCAGATGGTTGTAGTTATATAGATAAAACGGAGGAGGAAAGAATTATGTAAGCTGCTGCAAATAAATAAAATACACAATTAGATGCACCTGGGGCACTTAACAGTGAGAGACATTTGAGGTAATGTAGGTAGGTGAAGAGGGGGGGAAGAAAGAAAGAAAGAAAGAAAGAAAGAAAGAAAGAAAGAAAGAAAGAAAGAAAGAAAGAAAGAAAGAAAGAAAGAAAGAAAGAAAGAAAGAAAGAAAGAAAGAAAGAAAGAAAGAAAGAAAGAAAGAAAGAAGAAGATATTGGATTTATATCCCGCCCTCCACTCCGAAGAGTCTCAGAGCGGCTCACAATCTCCTTTACCTTCCTCCCCCACAACAGACACCCTGTGAGGTGGGTGGGGCTGGAGAGGGCTCTCACAGCAGCTGCCCTTTCAAGGACAAACTCTGCCAGAGCTACGGCTGACCCAAGGCCATGCTAGCAGGTGCAAGTGGAGGAGTGGGGAATCAAACCCGGTTCTCCCAGATAAGAGTCCGCACACTTCACCACTACACCAAACTGGCTCTCCACACCAAGCTGTCCAAACACATGAAAGCTTGTTCCCTTCCTCAAAATACCACAAGCCTGCACTTTTCACTTGACACCAATTTAAAAAACTTTTTGAAAAAAGTAGGGGACAGATATTTTTCTTTCTGCTTCATACATTACAATCAGGGGTCTCTTTGTAGAAAAATAGTTGATGGCGCTCATCCAGGGATTGTTATGCAACTGCACCTACTATTCAATGAACGAGGTGGGGAGGAGGAGGGGGAACCCTCAGAAAGGTTCAGGAGCTGTGCTCCTGTGAGTTCCTACTGAATCCGAGGCCTGGTACAAATCTAGTAGTACATATCTACTTCATCTATAAATCAACAGGATATAGAATTTCTGACTATCCTCAATTTTTTTTAAAAAGTCGTTGCTGAATAATACAGCTATAGTAGATAGTACTAGTTATATAGGACTTTTTTCTTATGCACATTCTAGGTATTCTTTCTTTCCAATATCGAAATATAATCAATTTATTTTTGTTTGCAAGAAAGGAATAAATATTGGACATTGACACAAGTCACCATGCTCTGGCAGAAAAGTATAACTATGTGTTCATATTCTAAAGTACTAGTTGCCAAGGCTACTACTGGACCCAGGGTACAATTTAACTATCTGCTTGAAAGGTCAGTTTAGGTGCGTCATTAGTCACTTTTTAGTCTTTTAAGCCAGTTTGGTGTAGTGGTTAAGTGTGCGGACTCTTATCTGGGAGAACCGGGTTTGATTCCCCACTCCTCCTCTTGCACCTGCTGGAATGGCCTTGGGCCAGCCATAGCCCTGGCAGAGGTTGTCCTTGAAAGGGCAGCTGCTGTGAGAGTCCTCTCAGCCCCACCCACCTCACAGGGTGTCTGTTGTGGGGGAGGAAGGTAAAGGAGATTGTGAGCCGCTCTGAGACTCTTTGGAGGGGAGAGTGGGATATAAATCAAATATCTTCTTCATCTTCATCTTCTTTATGAGAAAATGGCTAGAACCTATCATTCTCTTGCCCCACTTCTTTGTTTCATTGGACACAGATCAGATACAGAGCAAACGAATTATTAATAGTGATACAGGAGGATTTGTCAATCTTTGAGCTTCTCATGAGATGGTAAAGCCATCACAAAAGTTTTAGAAGCTCAAATGTGAATCTTTGAACCTTAGGTAGGAATTTTGACATTTCTATTTTCTTCTGCTGTTCACCTGAAAGCACTCCAGTGCGTGAAATCTTCAATTAAAATAAAATGCAAAACAGATTACTTTTTTATATATAAAAAGTTTGAATTCCTCTTAGATTCACATGAAAACACAAGCAAGATCCATCAATACATAAATATTGTTTGACCAAAAAGATTATCTGCTACCAACGAAATGATAACACGATTTTCCTCCACCTCTCTTTTTTTTGCATTTGGTTGCAAATGAAATGAAGTTACTTTGGACTGCCCCAAGCCAAGACAAACTACAAGCCTTATTCATAATGATCACAATTTTTTATAACTTGTACTTTCCCACTCTAATTCCCACTCTCAATTCCTCTGGCCGCCTGCAGTCTTCATTAACCTCCACATTTATGTTCCCAGGAAAGGTTGCACATTATCTTTCTAAGGCTTTAATAGTTTCACTCTTGTTGCTGATGAAGACAAATTTCCAACTGTTATTATACACTAGATATGTATTTATACATGCCAAAGCAGGAGACATTATTAAGGTTATCCTAAGTAAGTAAGGTTTGATATATATTTTTGTCCCTTTTGAAATCCAGTCATTTTGGACAGCTTTTGCAAGTGTGATCAGCAATGTACTGAAGTAATTTTCAGTTATGTATATAACATGAGAATCTGACACACAGGAATACAGGATGAGGTCTTTTCTCTGCAGTCCTCATGATGTACATTAATTCAATCCACAAAGCAATCTAATTGTCTGTCTATTACACATCACTCCTTTCCTGTACATTTTTATACAATTAGCCCTTGCCTCCTCATTCTCTTCCAATAAAGCTGCAGTATAGAGACACCTGCTGGGAAACAAATGAACAGAAACCAATGCTAATGTGTATCTTTTAAACAACAAAGGATTTGTCTGCAACAATGCCTTTTAAAAAAAATGTCCAATAAAATTATTTCTGTTGTATTTGTAGTCACCAGGAGTTGAGGAAAAATGCATTCTTAGTTTTGGCACTGTTCCAGAGATGCTCATGACAACATTGAATTATGTGTGGCTTGTATCATGAACAGAGAGAAAAATCATCTACAATAACTAGAAACAGCCTGTTTTCAGTGTGCTGGATTTACAGTGTACATCTTGTATTACCACATGTGTGGCACTGCAAATAAAGTCCACTGAATATGCTGTCCCCCATTGTGTGTGTGTGTGTGTGCGTGTGTGTGCAAAGATTGGTTAAACAGTTAGCTAGCGATGCTTTGTAGACATGGGAGCAAAATGAATCATGAGCCAAAATTCAGCACAAACTTGGGCCAGTGCAGAGCTTGGGAACTGAACATGCTATGGTGGGGAGAAAAAGGGTACTAAACCTGTTGGACTGGTTTGGTTTAGATGGAGCCTGTTTGGGTCAGTTTGGGGTTTGGTTCATGGCTCACACCAAACCCTGATCCACCCTTTTTAGGTTTGTGCCCGTCCCTAATGCAAATGGAAAATTAAACCTCTTGTTCTCCTCTTTGATGTTTTATGGCCTCAGACCTGAAACAACTGTTCTACATGTATAGTACTCTTATTCCTGAATAGAATGACTGCTTTGTCAGAATGCAAATTTTAAGATGAATTTCAAGCACCACAGAGATGGAATTCTCTTGAATGTAGGCTAATATTATTTTCTTATACTATATAATTAACTTTCACAAATAATGGACCTAAGGTGGGGGAACCCTTGAAAATAATCTAGTTCAGGACCAATGTTTCTGGCATTAAAAAAAAAACTCCAAGCATAGTTCACCTAACTTGTTGATGATCCTCTGAAGGAGTCATTGTGGTTTAAAGGTGGCCATGTATCCACCTGGTGCTGTGGGAACTGCACTGGTTGCCTATTGATGAGTACCAAATCTGGTTCAAGAAGCTGGTACGTACCTTCAAAACCCTTTATGGCCAAGGACTGGCATACCTTTGGGACCACCCCTCCCCATATGAGTCCTGCAGGAATTTATGATCTATTAGTCAATATCTCCTGGTGGTCCCTGGCTCCAGGAAAGTCCAACTTGCCTCCAGGGCCGGCCCTTTCACTAGGCAGTCCAGTCCAGGTGGCTGCCTGGGGCATGACCCTGGCAAGGGCACTGGTGCAAGTCCTGGGAGGGCACTGGAATGGCCCTCCCACCCACCCTCACCTCTGTGGTGAGGGAAATACCAGTGAAAGCAGCTGGGGGGAGCTGCACGTCTGCGCTGCACAGCATGCCGCAGGGCTGCCCATCACTCTGCCAGTTGCATCAGGAGCAGGGGCGGAGCTAGGACAGCCTCACAGAGCACTCCATGGCAAAAGCGCACGGCTGCTCCCTGCTGCTTTCAGAGGGGGCAGGGTGCCCTGCCTGTTCTGCCTCAAGCCACTGCTGCTTGCCTCAACAAGGGTCAGGGCTTTTTCAGCCCTTGCCCTTACCTGGTGGAATGAGTTTCCTTTAGTGATCAGGGCCCTGCAAGACCTATTACAGTACCACAGGGCCTGCCAGGCTTTTAGCTGAGGCAGTGTGTATCCACTTGTTAATTGGCTTCCTGTCCTGTGACAACAGCTCCAAATAGCCTCCTGGGAACTGACTGATTATTGCTGAGATATGTTGAGGCACTTGTCATTTTACATTGGCTGCTGCTTTTAGGTATATTTTAAATACATTTTACTTGTCAGTTTCTTCATGTTATGATGGGACACACCCTGAGCCTGCTTGTGGGGAGGGTGGGATACAAATCATATCAAATAAATAAATAGGTGAAAAAATAAATATCACTAACAGTGCAATCTTTCCAGAGTATAAACCCCATTAAATAGATTTGAGTGCTATTCTGAGTAGTCCTATTTAGGACTACCCTGCATTTTACTTTCTGTGAATAGAAAAACAACTTATTTTTAGAAGAGCCCTTCATTTTTTAAAAAAGTATTGTATTTTAACTTGTGATTTGTAGAAAAAAACTTTTAATGTGACTTTTGGGATGTGTGGGATGGTCTTCAAAGACTTGCTTGTGGCAATTTGTATTTGCTTCACTGAAACTTATTTCAGTAAATGTGCTTAGGATTTCAGGAGCACAAGGCCAAAATAATCATCTAGGTGAAACAAACTACTTTGCCTGCTAGCAATAAAGTACATGGAAATATAAACTGCCCCAAACAATTAAATACTATAAAAATAATATCTGAAAATGGGCCTATCATCCTAAATGCACACTAACCCATCTAGATCCATAGGTTTTTCTGGCCTGCAATACTTCTTTTCACAAATTTCAATAAACTTTTCCTTCTGTGACAGCCTTCAAAGTATTTTGATTATGTTTCCTTAACAGTACTATATTCTCAGCAGGATTGATGTAAGGTACATGTTGATAGTTGGTTTATAATTTCTAATAATAGTCCCCTGGAATAAAGAAATGTGATTTAGATGGAATTTGGGGTGCTTTCACAATTGTTTTTTATAGCATTGAACAGTATCCCACAAGGTCAATACAATTTATCTCAATTTAATCTCTTTAAGACTAGAGGAAGATGGTTTAAGGTTTTATTAGTACCGGTAAACTTGTCTGTAAGTGACCATACAGAGTGAGTCAGCCAATCAATAAATGTCCCAGTTGCTCAGAGAGAACTTAATCTGATTCAAGGATATCATTACAGTCATGCTGTTCTGGAGCTGCATATACTTCGATATAGTTTTTCTTGAGGCTGTTAGTGGTAGAGGTTGGCACAATGGAAGGGAGAGGGGTTTCTGAGCTCTTTTGCTTCATTTGTATTTTAGTGTCAAGCTAGTGATATCTTCTGTCCAGTAAAAGGGGAGAGGTGGTGGGTAGGGATGTGCAAAAAAAAAAAAATTCAGAATTACACGGATTCGGAAGTATACGGGGGAAAAAATTCGGATTCCCCATATACTACTGAATACCGTATTCGGAATAGCCGCATATATGGTAATGCGCGGCTATTTCCGAATATACAGCCCTATTATACCCTATGGGCCATTGAAATCAATGGCAAATAGGGTATATTTGAAGCCGCCTGGAGGGGGATTGAGGGAGAGCCCCCAAATTTGCAGGGGACCTGCAGGGGACTCTCCCCTCCAACCCCCCCAAGTCCCAAAAGGATTGGGCCAGGGGATCCCATTCCAGGGGCACCCAAAGAGGGTGCCCCTATTCCATCATTATACCCTATGGGCCATTGAAATCAATGGCAAATAGGGTATATTTGAAGCCGCCTGGAGGGGAGGGGGTTTGAGGGAGAGCCCCCAAATTTGCAGGGGGCCTGCAGGGGACTCCCCCGCATGCAACCCCCCGGCCCCAAAAGACGGCACCCATCTGTGGGCACCCCAAAAGGAACACTGCTCCCAATGGTGAGAAAAAACCAATTAGAGCCACTTCCTCACTGCAATTGTCGTGGGAAAAGTGGCTCTGGGGAGCAGGAGGTTTTGAGGAAAGCCCCCCAAACTGCTGTGCAGCTTCAGGGCACTGTCCCACACAAAACCCACAAGGCCAAAAAAAAATTGGACCAGGGGGTCCAATTCCTGGGGCACCCAAAGCCAAACCTAACTTCACACCAGAGAATCTCTATAGGACCCAAATGCACTACATCCCTCTATCTACTCTATGAACCCCGCAGGCCTGGAACCAATGTAAACCCAGTTGCCAACATCACTGCCACACAAAACACAATCTGCTCAAGGTCTGCTCTGCAGACCTGGCTGCAGCAAACCCAGATGCCAGCTCTCCAGCCCTGCCCCAAACAACACGGGGAGAGCTGGCCAACCACAAAAAGCCTGCTGGTTCCGGGTCTCTCACCCAGGTGCCAGCTTCCCTGCCACAGAACACACAATCTACAGATGCCAGCTCTCCAGCCCTGCCCCAAACAACACGGGGAGAGCTGGCCAACAACAAAAAGCCTGCTGCTTCTGGGTCTCTCACCCAGGTGCCAGCTTCCCTGCCACAGAACACACAATCTACAGATGCCAGCTCTCCAGCCCTGCCCCAAACAACATGGGGAGAGCTGTCCAACCACAACAAGCATGCTGCCTCTGGGTCTCTCACCCAGGTGCCAGCTTCCCTGCCCCAAACAACACAACTCTAGTCTCAAACAAGAGAAGTGGTGGACCACCACACCTAGCTCTACATCATTCTGTAACACAAAGCAAGAAGCATTTTGACTTACCTTGAGTGATGGATGGTTGGCTGGTCCCGGCTCTTTCACGTTACCCAGGGTGCACCACGAGGAGGCGAGCCAGAATTGCACCCCAAATGAGGAAGATCACTGGGAGGGCCTCAGATTATGTGAGAGGAAGGCAACCATTCCTTCTCTCTCAGCTCAGCAGTAACACACCAGCATCACTGTCCCATTAGAGGGACCTCAGCATTGGTATGGCTGCTGGCTGCCTGTCATCATCACTGGCACCTCCCTCTTTCTTCCTCTTGCCCCTGAAAAAAAACTGGGTGGGTTATCCTGGCTGGGCCTGTGTGTGCTGTCGGTTACAGTTGGGGGCTGCAATGGCCCTTTCAGTATTATTAGGCATGTGTGGATGGAGGACTGGAGAAATTTGGATCGCTTTGCAGTTTTTAAACCAGCATTCACTTTTGGTTTGAGGAGGGATGAGGGGGGTGGGGGATGCACTGCCAATCAATTTGTGAGTGAGTTTTTGGGCTGTCTTTGGACTCTAGTCAGTTTTTATTGGAGGAGCGTTTTACAACCATCTTCCAAGCGCGGGCCAAGAGAGGATGCAGCACAAGTAGGTGCTCACTTCATTCAATCTCAAAGTCCATGCTCGGGGAGCCGAACATTGGCAAGTTGACCTTCAGGAAGATCAACTGCTGAACTGTCCAGGGTTGCAGGCGATTGCGATGTGGGCAGACAATGTCGCCCATATGTGAAAAGACGCGCTCGCTCTGCATGCTCGTCGGTGGGCAGGAGAGGAACGCCTTGGCCACGGAGGAGAGGGCCGGCCAGACCCCCTCCTTCGTGACCCAGTAGTCCAAAGGAGATGCTTCCTGCGGCTCGAGGGGCTCAAAAAGATAGTCACTCACCATCGCAGCACCCGTCTCCGCTCTCGATGCCCTACCGCTCCTAGAGGGGCCAACGACCCGCCCGATGAATGTCACCTCAGCACTCCTCATGGCATGAGTCTGGTGGGAAACACTGCCTAGCTGGGGAGGCTGGGGATGAACAACAGCAGCGGAAGTCGCAGATGAGCTGCTTCCACCCCCCTCCTCCTCAACTATCGGCACTGGGCCCCCCCTGACTCTGGAACGCTCAACCTTCTGGGAGAGCTCGTATTGCCAACGATCGAGCTCGTTGGCCCGCTCGGCGACTGTGCCCTTAAGGCATGGGTCTAACATGGTTGCCATCATGTAGACCTTATCCTGGGTGAAAGTCTGAAAGCGGGCCTCTAGCCCAACCTGCAGCCTAACAACCAGGGCGCGCACCACTGGAAGAACGTCTGCACTGCCTTGAGCTGGCACTAGAAACGAGGCCAGGTCCTCACGGGCCATCTGGACCATGGGGACGACCAGTGCGATGCTCGCCATGTCAGACGAGAGCATTTCTGTGTAGGTCTTGAAGGGCCCAAGAACCTCCACAGTCTGAGAAATGACCACCCAATCCTCTTGGGTGAGACGGTTCTCATCCTGAAAGACCCTCGTCTCAGAGACAAAGGCATCCAGGGCTGCTCTCTGCTCCACCATGCGCTCCAGCATGGCGCAAGTGGAGTTCCAGCGTGTGCTGATGTCACTGAGCAGGCGGTGCCATGGCACGCCTGTCAGTGTCTGTTTCTTACGCAGCCGATACGAGTCCGTATTGCTGTGTGAGAAGTTACCCGTGATGTACTGACATTTCTGGAGCAGAAGTCGGTACTCATGGGTCGCGGCTTGATACAGACAATCCTGGTTTTTCGTCTGTCCCAATGCGTCCTTGACCACGAGGTGGAGAAGGTGGGCCACGCAAGGAAGGCGTTTTAGGCCCTCACGCTGGACAGCCGCCTTGATGTTTGAGCCACCATCAGTCACCACAAAGCCCTTGACGACGTCCCCGCTGCCTACCCAGCCCTCTAACTGCTGTGAGAGGATGGCTCTGAGAGTGTCCGCCGTGTGCGGCACGTCGACTGCTTCGGCGTGCAGCAAGGCACAGCGATAGCCGGCCTGGCGGCCCTGACCCTGCCTGTCACTACTGCCACCCCCACCCCACACCTCACTGGGTTGCCACCAATGCTCAGTCAGGGAGAGATACCCCTCGAACGCATGTTTGGAGGTCCAGATATCTGAGGTGAAATGAACAGTCCCCCCGGCAGCACGGGACAAATGCTCCTTCACCACAGATCTGGTCGCCCTGAAAAGAGCTGGCACAATGGTCCTGCTAAGGGTGGTTCTAGCAGGAATTTTGTACCAGGGCGCCAGGTACTCCAGCAACCCCCGCACCCCAGGATTCTCGACAACTGAAAACGGAAGCCCATGGGCGACCGACCTGGCAAGGTGCCAGGCGATCACCCTCCTGCCGTGCCTGATTCCCCCTCTTGGCACAGAGGTGCCCCTACCAAACATCTCAGGCAGAGATGCCTGGCGCCCCTGTTCTCCCATGGAACGCTCCTGGAGAGCGAGGGTAGTCGCGATGGGACAGACCCCCTGGCTGGGTGGTGTTGTTGTCCGCTTGGACAACACAGCACCAGCCTGCTTCTCCGCCTTAAGAAGCACCCCCGGGTGGTGCTTCCGCAGGTGATTCCGCATCCCCCCCCACCGGAGTCAGGTGGGCAGGGTCCCGCCCACAACTGATCCGGGCCCTGCACAGCTTGCACTGCGCATAACGTGGATCCTCCATAAGTTGGAAATGCTTCCATACTTCAGAGGTGAACGGATGCCCAAACTGACTGGCAGGTTGGGTGTTCGGAGCCACCTCCTTTGAGGTGCTCAGGGGAGACACATCGTGCCTCGGGGTGGCAGGAGGGGCTTGCCGCCGGGGAGAAATGGGCGGAGATGGAGGCGCCTCGTGTGTCTCCATCTCTTCCCCCTCCACCCCATGCGGCCTCCCCTCCTGGCCATCCCCTGAAGGTCTGCTGGTGCCCGAAGGAACCGAAGAAGGGGACTGGTCCTCCTCAACCAGCTTCTCCTCCAGCTCCTGCACGACACTCTCCACCCTCCTTGGGGTGATCGTTTTGGACAGAAAACTGTCCCCAAAGCTCATCTCCAAGGAGGGCTGCTCTTGCTGCCCCTCCTCCAGCTGCTGAGGCTGAGCGACATCAGCTGGAGGAGTGACTGCCCGAGCAGCAGACCCCTGCGCAGTGCCAGCACCTAATGGCACCTTTGCTGGGGGCGCCCCAGCAGCAGCCTCAATGAAGAGCCCAAGGCGGGCCTTCTTCTTCATCACACTCCGGCCAGAGGTCGGAGTGCTGGAAAGTGGCTGTGGAGTGGCCCCACGCACAGGTGAGGGGGAGACCTGGGTCCTCCCCCTCCCCTCCACCCCTCTAGTCTTCTCCTTGGCCTTGCCCCCAGGGCCCCTCTTCTGCTGCCTGTCACTCATGTCACCCTTGGCCAGTCTCACAGAACCTGAACTGAGAGTGGGGTTTTTTACAAACCTAACTCACTGTACCCTGAACCAACAGGTGCCCTGACTTCTTTTTAAAAAACCCTCCCACCAAAGCTTGTTTATTTGTTTTTTTGGTCCCTAACCTGTCCTTCTTTGGGTTGGGGTAGTAGTACTCTGGTAAAGTTTAGGAGACTAGGTGATCCTGCCTCTACCTGGCTGCAGTTTTTAAAAGGCTACCTTGAGATGAAGGAAATCCTTGTTATATCCTCCTAGTTAAACTTCTCCTAACTAGATCCTGGGACAAACCTGATTTCCTTGCAAACTAGAAATCAGGTGTCCCCTATAACTAGAGAGAAGCTGTGGTTTACCCTATGGAAATCTAAGGATTCACCGGCTTTCTTTGGCTGAAAGAAAGATGAACTGCAACCCTAGTCTCTTTAAAAGAGAGCCTGATGTGGCCTATTAGTCATGCTGCCTTTTATGAGAAGCATAAAGACTTTTTAAAGCACCCCTATCTGGCCTACTTGAATTGTGAAAGGAGATAAAGCCCTAAACTGGATTAATTTTGTTTTAAATTTTAAAAAAACACGATCCCTAAAAACACCCTTATTAGTGGGGCAGCCTATTTAGTGGCCCTAGCCAAACTGAGAGCACACTCAGATTCCAAAAATCACTCTATAACAACAAGAAAGTGACCCAGCCCACACACACCCTCGCCAACCCCCACAGCAACCAGAGGTAATTTTAAAAAACCAAAACAAAACCAGCAGAATCACAAAAGGCCAAGCAAACCAACTCAAGTGTTTAAAAAGTGGCCTTTCACCAATAAAAAAAATTAAGCCAAATCAGTCAACAACACCCCCCCCCACCCCCAAACCAGAAAAGTGACAACAGGAAGAAAAGGCCAAGCAAAGCAACTCAAGATTTTAAAAAGTGGCCTTTCACCAATAAGAAAAATTAAGCCAAATCAGTCAACAACCCCCCCCCCCCCTGAAAACCAAGAAAAGTGACAACAGGGGAAAAAAGGCCAAGCAAAGCAACTCAAGATTTTAAAAAGTGGCCTTTCACCAATAAGAAAAATTAAGCCAAATCAGTCAACAACACCCCCCCACCCCCAAACCAAGAAAAGTGACAACAGGAAAAAAAAGGCCAAGCAAAGCAACTCAAGTTTTTAAAAAGTGGCCTTTCACCAATAAGAAAACTCAGGCCAAATCAGTCAACAACAACACCCCCACCCCTAAAACCAGAACCAGGAAAAGGGGGACAAAAGTGGCCTTTTAAACAATGAAAATTAGGCCAAACAGCACCCCCCCCCATAACCTGAAGATAAAAGTAACACAGCAGCAACACAACACAGCAGCAACAAATCAAACAATGAAACAGTAAAAAACTCAACTTTTAATAATACAGGAACTCCCCCCCCAAAAAAAAAACCCTTCACCCTAACCCCAAGAAATCCAAGCCACCCAAATCAGGAGAAGTAAAAGGACACTGCACTTTAAAAAGTCCTCTCACTAAATTAAGATATGGGCAAATTAGCAAAACCCCCCCACCCCAGGCCCCCACCCCCAGCAGAACCTAACCCCAACCCCAAATAGGCTACCCTACCCACCCAGTACTCACCCACCCAAATCTGGACAAGTAAAGGGACTCTAGTCCTTTTACCAACAAAAACTAAAACAAGAACCCCAAAACTGTCTTACCTTGTCTTCTCTGAGTCCAGGGAAGTAAGGCTGAGTGAGAGAGCAGCAGACAGCAGCAGCTGAAGCCAAGGGCCAGCCACCAGCAGCAGCACAATCTCTCTCACACACACCAAGCCACACACCAACACAGCAATGGAGGAGTCCAGCAGGAAGACTCCTTAAAAAGGTTCTCTGGCCCTACGGAGAGCAATTTCAAAAAATAGCACTGCTCTCTGATTGGCCAGACAACAGTGCTTACTTGGATACCTAAGTAAGCAAAAGATCAAAAATAACAACAATGTAGCTGATGGCTGGGCCATCAGCTACACAACAGCCCTGCAAAGCATGCATTTGCAATGCATTTTGCAAATGCATGCTTTGGATTGGCTGCTGGGGCTCCTCTTCCCCCTCCCCCCCTCCCTGATCCCAGGGAGGCTATGGGAGAGGCGGGAAGAGGCCACTAAAGGCGGGAAAGCAGCTCCTTTGAGGCTGCAGAAGCCATTCCCGCCTTTTGCTTTGACACAGCTTTGACAGCCGTATACTTCCGAATAGCTATTCGGAAGCATATGGCGAGCTGTAATCGGCTGCCGCATAATAGGCGGCAATGGGAATCGGCTACAGCCGATTCCGAATACAGCCGAATCAGTGTTAATTCGGCTGTATATTCGGTTCGGCCGAACCGAATGCACATCCCTAGTGGTGGGTACAATTCTCCATCGAAGGAATTATCTACTTTGGTAGAAGAGGCATGACTCTTTTATATAAAATCACATGTCCCATCCATGGAACCTTAAAGGAGCTTGATTGTAGGAAAGGCCTTTCTTTGCTTGAGAACAATAGTCTGACTATACATTACTGATCTAGATGGACCTGATTCACTATGAGACCAGTTCTTACACCTTAACATGTACTTCCCCTGCACAGATTTTCTGGTTTAGGATGCAGATGAAGCCTTCCACTAAAAATAGAAAAAATAGGGAACATTTGGCTTTCACAGCCTCAGTGGGGGAAGGAGTTTATTGCAATGAGAGCAGAAGTAGCAGTCTGAGTTTAGAGTAAATTTAAGAAGTTGCTAAGCAAGAGATCCTCCAAGGAGCAAGTTGCTAAGTAACTTATAACAAACCTGCTATATAGATTTCATTTCCATGGAGAAAAATAGCAAGTAGGATGCATTGATGGCAACAAATGTAATGAAAACATATATATCTATTTTGCCATTTGTGCATTGCAACTTCTTAACTTGTTAGCTTATTACCTGAGGACAATGGCATCACCCCACCTGAATGCTGGATGCTTGGGGTAGAGGAGAGAGGCACACACAGAATTACATATCAGACAGGCCCTTTAAGGCCCAGCTTGAGCCCAATGTCCTTTGCCAATCCAGTGGATCAAATGTAATTCTGGGAGATCACCAACCAGCACCTGGAAGTTGGCAACCCTACTTCTGGCCTTGGTCACCATTGCTTGCCATGGCAGATTTCCAGACCACAAAGATCTGTCCCCCTGGAGAAAATGGCAGCTTTGGACAGTGGACCCTATGGCATTATACCCTGCTAAGGTCCCTCCCCTCCCCAAACTCCAGTCTCTACCACTAAAGTATCCAGGAATTTCCTAACCCTGAACTGGCAACCCTAGCCAGGAACCATGTGCAGTTTGGGTGCCTCAGCCTTTTAAATTGATAGTTGTGGTTGATTATCAACTGAAAAGGAAAGAGGAAAATTAATCTGTCTACAGGGGTGTGTGTGGATAGCCTGTGGAAAGCTCAGGGAGATCAGGGCTTTGAAGGGAAGATGGGTAATCTGCCCATGGTAGGCTATTGCCATGGGAAGGCACATGGAAGAACAAAGCCTATGAGGACTGCCAGGCTGGATTTAAAAGGCTGAAGTAAGAGGCCAGTGAAGAAGTCTCTTCCTTTTTCTCCTGAACAGAAAGGAGAAGGCTGGGAAGGGGTTTTGTGTAGCCTAACCTGCTTCCTCCTCATTCTGAGGCCCACAGAGGGTGGGAAACAGATGTCAATGATATTGGATCCAAATAAGCACTAATAGCCAGAACCTATCATCTTTCCACCAACTGTTTCACCAAACCCCAGGAGTTTATTTTATACATCCGGCCTAGAGGCACTCTCATAACAAAGCAGCGGACTACACAACAGTAGTGAGGAATCTTTGACTAATTGGTGAAATGTCTTTACAAGCTTGTGAGAATAATGAGATTCAGACACAAATATATAAGAAATGAAGTTTATTAAGTGGGGATGATACAAATATAGGGGAGGGACGGTGGCTCAGTGGTAGAGCATCTGCTTGGGAAGCAGAAGGTCCCAGGTTCAATCCCTGGCATCTCCAAAAAAGGGTCCAGGCAAATAGGTGTGAAAAACCTCAGCTTGAGACCCTGGAGAGCCGCTGCCAGTCTGAGAAGACAATACTGACTTTGATGGACCAAGGGTCTGATTCAGTAGAAGGCAGTTTCATATGTTCATATCTGGGCTGCGGAATTAGTAAATCTCAAGCAGTCAAAAGAACTTTAAATATTCAAAATAATACACTAGAAAGCCCATTGAAGAGTCAGTTGTTTGTGTAATCTAAGCACTATGCAAGTACTGGGGATGGGTCAAAAAGCCAGAGAAACCACAGAATATGTATAACTACCAATTTGTGCAAGTCAAAGCAGGTTGAAATCCCAGTGCTGGGGTTCAGTGCTGGGGTTCTTCACCCAAAGGGTGATTAACATGTGGAATTCACTGCCACAGGAGGTGGTGGCGGCCACAAGTATAGCCACCTTCAAGAAGGGTTTAGATAAAAATATGGAGCACAGGTCCATCAGTGGCTATTAGCCACAGTGTATGTGTGTATATAAAATTTTTTGCCACTGTGTGACACAGAGTGTTGGACTTGATGGGCCGTTGGCCTGATCCAACATGGCTTCTCTTATGTTCTTAAGTACCTAAATCATGCCTTGTTGGGGTAGATGGGAGCTCAGAAGCTCACAAGTCAGGAGAGTAGTCTTGGGCAGTCAAAAGTGCACTCCAAGCAATGAATGTTAGAGTTGAACACAGCCAAAAAGGAGAAGAGAACACATGGTGCATGTCAATGGGACATTGTGTAGCTACACAAACCATCTTGTATGGAACAAAAATAACCATGTTCTTTGGGGAGATTCTGGTCCCAAATTCTTTTTCTTTCCAGGCTTAGGCAAGAGAAGGGAGGAAAATAACCATGATGGAAAGGGATCCAAATGTGGTGAACAAGGGCAGATTTTCAAGTGAGCTTTTGAGTAGGAATGAGCATGAACCAGAAGACTGTGGCTCATGTCAGTTTGTGGTTCATGGCTACCCGCAGATTGATTAGGTCAATTTGTGTTGTGGTTGAGAGAAAGAGATTGAGGGCGTTTTCGCACTTACCTTAAGCCGGAGCGACGTCCCTCTTCACTGCGCAGCTTCTGCACGGTTTTCGCACTAATTGCTGCGGAGCACCTGGAAGAGCCACAAAGTCCTGCTGCTTTTGCGGCGCAAATGTAAACCGGTTTTTGGCAGTTTACATTTGCGCCGCAAAAGCCGTGGAACTTTGCAGCTCTTCCAGGTGCTCCGCAGCAATTAGTGTGAAAACCGTGCAGACGCTGCGCGGTGAAGAGGGACGTTGCTCCGGCTTAAGGTAAGTGCGAAAACGCCCTGAGTTTCTACATGCTCCCAATGACTGTGCTAAGGAGCAGATGGTCTCTGAACCTACCAGTGGTGGGGTGATCCTGGATTTGGTCCTAAGTAATGCCCAAGACTTGGTGAGAGATGTAAAAGTGATTGCACTGCTTGGGAGCAGTGACCATAATGTTATTGATTTCACCATTTGTATAAATAGGGAGTTGCCCCAAAAGACCAGCACAACCACATTTAACTTTAAAAGGGGTAAATTCTCTGAGATGAGGAGGCATCTGAAGAGAAAACAGAAAGGAAAGGTAAATACAGTCAAAACCCTTGGGGAAACTTGGAGGCTATTTAAAACTACAATCCTAGAAGCTCAGATAAAATATATACCACAAGTTAAGAAAGGCACAAACAGGTATAAGAAAAGGCCTGCATTGTT
Source organism: Heteronotia binoei (assembly GCF_032191835.1). Classification (NCBI taxonomy): domain Eukaryota; kingdom Metazoa; phylum Chordata; class Lepidosauria; order Squamata; family Gekkonidae; genus Heteronotia; species Heteronotia binoei. Next base: position 66,131,191 of record NC_083243.1, read on the forward strand.
AACAAACAAAGTAATGGAAACTGTAAAAGGTAAGAAGGACTCCTTTAAGCAGTGGAAAGCTAGTCCAAATGAGATTAATAAAAGGGAACACAGGCAAATCAAATGCAAGACTGTGATCAGGCAGGCAAAAAAGGACTATGAAGAGCATATTGCAAAAAAACATAAAGAACAACAATAAAAATTTCTTCAAATATATTAGAGGCAGGAAACCAGCCAAGGAGGCAGCGGGGCCCTTGGATGACCAAGGGGTCAAAGGATTACTGAAGGAGGATAGGGAAATAGCTGAGAAGCTGAATGTATTTTTTGCCTCCGTCTTCACTGTGGAAGATGAGAAGTGTTTGCCTGCTCCAGAACCACTTATATTGGAAGGGATGTTGAAAGACCTGAGTCAGATTGAGGTGACAAGAGAGGTGACAAGATTGAGGTGACAATGAGAGGAGGTCCTACAACTGATAGATGAATTAAAAACTAATAAGTCACCAGGTCCGGATGGCATACATCCAAGAGTTCTGAAAGAACTCAAAATTGAACTTGTGGATCTTCTGACAAAAATATGTAATCTTTCATTGAAATCTGCCTCCATTCCTGAAGAATGGAAGGTAGCAAATGTCACCCCCATCTTTAAAAAGGGTTCCAGAGGAGATCCGGGAAACTACAGGCCAATCAGTCTGACTTCAATACCGGGAAACTTGGTAGAGACCATTATCAAGGACAGAATGAGTAGGCACATTGATGAACACGAGTTATTGAGGAAGACTCAGCATGGGTTCTGTAAGGGAAGATCTTGCCTCACTAACCTGTTACATTTCCTTGAGGGGATGAACAAACATGTGGACAAAGGAGACCCGATAGATATTGTTTACCTTGACTTCCAGAAAGCTTTTGATAAAGTTCCTCATCAAAGGCTCCTTAGTAAGCTCAAGAGTCATGGAGTAAAAGGACAGGTCCTCTTGTGGATCAAAAACTGGCTAATTAATAGGAAGCAGAGAGTGAGTATAAATGGGCAGTCTTCGCAGTGCGGGACGGTAAGCAGTGGAGTGCCGCAGGGCTCATTACTGGGTCCCATGCTCTTTAACTTGTTCATAAATGATTTGGAGTTGAGAGTAAGCAGTGAAGTGGCCAAGTTTGCAGATGACACTAAATTGTTCAGGGTGGTGAGAACCAGAGAGGATTGTGAGGAACTCCAAAGGGATCTGTTGAGGCTAGGTGAGTGGGCGTCAACGTGGCAGATGAGGTTCAATGTGTCCAAGTGCAAAGTAATGGGGCCAAGAATCCCAGCTACAAATACAAGTTGATGGGGTGTGAACTGGCAGAGACTGACCAAGAGAGAGATCTTGGGGTCGTGGTAGATAACTCACTGAAAATGTCAAGACAGTGTGCGATTGCAATAAAAAAGGCCAACGCCATGCTGGGAATTATTAAGAAGGGAACTGAAAACAAATCAGCCAGTATCATCATGCCCCTGTATGAATCGATGGTGTGGTCTCATTTGGAATACTGTGTGTAATTCTGGTCACCGCACCTCAAAAAGGATATTATAGCATTGGAAAAAGTGCAGAAAAAGGCAACTAGAATGATTAAAGCATTGGAACACTTTCCTTATGAAGAAAGGTTAAAATGCTTGGGGCCCTTTAGCTTGGAGAAACATCAACTGTGGGGGTTTACAAGATTATGCATGGGATGGAGAAGGTAGAGAAAGAAGTACTTTTCTCCCTTTCTCACAATACAAGAACTCATGGGCATTTGATGAAATTGCTGAGCAGTCGGGTTAGAACAGATAAAAGGAGGTACTTCTTCACCCAAAGGGTGATTAACATGTGGAATTCACTGCCACAGGAGGTGGTAGCAGCTACAAGCATAGCCAGCTTCAAGAGAGGGTTAGATAAAAATTTGGAGCAGAGGTCCATCAGTGGCTATTAGCCACAGTGTGTGTGTGTGTGTGTGTGTGTGTGTGTATATATATAATTTTTTTGGCCACTGTGTGACATGGAGTGTTGGACTGGATGGGCTATTGGCTTGATCCAACATGGCTTCTCTTATGTTCTTAAAGCATGAAGTGAACCATGAACTGAATCATGAACCAAACTGGGAGATCCATTTGCAAACCAAACCAGCTTGTGGTTCATGGCTCTTTAATTGGGATTTGTAGGAAGCCCAAAATGTTTTTGCAGTTTTGTGCAGGAAACAGATAGCAGGAGTTTAAAGGGACATGGAGTCCCTTCAAACTCCTGCTTTTTGCTCTATCCATGAACAGCCACAAACCACCATGAAAGTTCATAATGGTAGATGTTTTACAAACTTTGGTTTGCAAATGACAATCAAAGAAAAAATCATCATAATTTTGCTTTGTGGTTCAATTGGTGCCCATCCCTTCTCTTGAGGCAATCTTGTTCTAATAAGTACAATGGTACTGAGAGTCAGCATGATGTGTGGTTAAGAGCAGCGGACTCTAATCTGAAGAACTGGGTTTGATTCCCCACTCCTTCATGTGAAGCCTACTGGGTAATCTTGGGCCAGTCACAGTGTTTTCAGAACTCTCTCAAAACTGCCTACCTCACAAGATGACTGTTGTGGGGAGAGGAAGAGAAGATGCTGATAAGCCATTTTGAGACTCCTTAGGGTAGTGAAAAGCAGGGTATAAAAACCAATTCATTCCTCTATATGATTCAAATAGTATAAACTGGATTCTGGAGAAAGCTAGTCCAAGCCAGGAAAACCTTTCTTTACAAAAAGGTTATGCAACATGTTTTAGAGCTGCCAACGTGCAGGAGAGATGTGCTGAGGTCCATGCTCTTCTCAAGCCCCCTTCCTCTCCAGGCACCACCTCCAGGAATTTCTGAACCCTAAACACCTATGTGTTCTGTCACTGACCTATGGATTACTGATCAATTAAAGTTGTTACTTTGCAATCTGATAGCCAGACATTGGGTGAGACATCTCTTTGAAGCAGTTACTCTATTCCAATTAATACAATAGAATTAGGTGTATTCCTGTATGATTCCCTGCTTTTGTTTCTGTGATAGCCAGAAATCTGTTTCCTGGCTTGAGATAAAATGAGCTAGTCCCAGAATTAAGACTGGAGACATACACAAAATGAGTAGAGCCTTGGCAACAAACATCTCATATCCCCATGTCATACATGACACTATATATGTAGCTGACACATGATTTCCCTACATGGAAGTGTCAAATTAATCACTGGCAAAGCAGTCCTGAGAGTTCAGCTGAGACTCAGGTGGATAAAATGGAGTTAAAGGCTCTGTAATGATCTATCAGTGCTCCTGGGGAGGAGCAGTTAACCCTGATACCCAATGTCAATTCTAATAGGACTAGACTTTTACCTCCAACACTATATTTCAGTTCTAACTTGAAGATACTCAAGTAAACTGAGTAAGGTCATTTCAATTCAGGACACACAACAACTTTTGGACAATAATTTTCCTAGTTCACTATCATTGACAATAACTATTCATGAGAGTGCAAACTGAGCAAACGTGATGGACCCCAGAGTAGGCATGTAATCCATATCCATTCCAGGGGCATTTTTGAACCAGTATGGGAGAATAAAACATTGTGCTATGTAGCATTCTACCAGCCCCAGCAGTCTGTGGAGATAAATGATGGACCCTGGCACAGAAAATGAGGAGTATTTTAAAGGAAATAATTCTTACCCCAGATCCATACAACAAGAAATTGAAGTGCTATTTCCATCTCTTGAGATAGGCTGCATGGATTATGGATTTGGATTCTGAAATGGAAGTTGCGAGCATCAGAGTCCAGCTGGGAAATACATCAGTATAACCATTTATGACACAAAGAAAACTCTTCCTTAAACTATGATCTTGAGCTCAGTTGGGGTCAAAGATTCTGTATTATTTGGAAATAGGTTGCTTGGACTACTATGATGTAGAAAATGGAAAAGTCATTTCCTGTGAGTAACCACATATTGGTTTATTATTACATCTCCCAAAGGAGGAGGCCATCGGACTAGGGCAGATATATTAATCTTCTGCTTCGAAAAGCCATCAAACAGAAATGAGATCCAGAATGCTTTTCTTATATTCCCATGTTAAATCAAATTGAGTTTTCTTAAATAGAATGACTTTTAGTTAGTTTTGCATTCCAAAGGCACTTGTTACAGAGCGTACAAAAGTCTTACACATGTTTTTCTAGACACTTAGCACCTATATTTCATACACAGCTGTGTTAAATACCATGAAAAGCGTTAATTTCATTTAAAGGTAACCTACTGAGATATTGGTTTTCTTCCTCCTGAGCTGTATTTTTACAGGCTTTAAAAAAATATTTCTGAGCAGCTGTGTGATTTCAGAACTCCATAATGGGATGCTCCTCTGAGCTACTTATTCAAAAAGGCAAAATTTTGTTAGCACACTCCTTTTCTTTTGTTTAAATGAAAAGAGAGCTTTTGTTTCAAAGTTAGGCACAGGCTAAGCAGAGGTCAGAACAGGCTATAATAAAGAAAATGTATTCTGCTGTTCAATCTTTCAGGCTTTATTGAATGTCCATCCACTGAGATCAATGTTAGCTACATCACCACCTCATAGACCTAGCATAGCAAGAACAGTTTTCAAGAAAGAAAATTGTGTGTTGGGGAATGTGGGAAATCATGAAAATGCACAGTGAATGTTCCTTCTATTCAAGCAAGAAATATAATGGTGTTCAATACTCTGAAAAGATGTGAGTGCTCATTAACAAAAAAAAAAATGAATTAGTTTCTCCCTTCTCCCCATGTGCAAGTATACATCTGAATTTTGCTCAGTGGTCAACCCCTAAGTAGGCTAATGTACATCTACAGTGCTAGGCCTTAATTTAAGCATGTGCATAATCATTAGCTCCATTTGGGCCATATGTGGTTATGTGTGGTGTATGGTTTTTTAAAAAGCTAATAACTATTTGTTACAGATACCTCTAATGCAACGAGGTGGGAAGCAAATAAATTACAGTCCTTGGGTCATGAAATTGCAACTACAGTGCAATACCATCTTTAAAAGTAAAAACCATCACTTTACAGTGGTTTGAATGTGCATGCTATCATCACCTTGTAACTCTTGAAAAAAATAATGTAGAAGGCCAGAATTGTAGGTCACTGATGCATCTTGCATATAAAAAGTGACAATCTGGATCTCACATGGCTGAAACCACAAACAATAGTTATCCTTAGGGTATGTCTGAGTACATTCAAGCACCTGGTTAACAACTGGAACATATTTATCATCAAAGCTCACTAAGGATATTGATTCAGGTGGGTAGTTATGTTGCTCTGAAGTAGCAGAATAAAAGTTTGAGTCCAATGGCACCTTTAAGACCAGCAAAGTTATTCAAGGTATAAGCTTTCATTTGCATGCGCACTTCTTCAAATACATAGTATGGACTGGTAACTCCCATTTCATTGTATCTGAAGAAGCATGCATGCACATGAAAGCTTATTATGGACTGGTAACTTCCATTTCATTGTATCTGAAGAAGTTTGCATTCACACAAAAGCTTATGTACAAACTGGTAACTTACATTTTATTGTATTTGAAGAAGTATGCATGCACACAAAAGCTTCTACCTTGAATAAGACTCTCTTGGTCTTAAAGGTGCAACTGAAATCAAATTTTGTTAAAGAGAATATTAAGGGGAATGTTTGAGTGCCATTTTGTTACAACTCTAATATTCTTCTACCCTAAGAATGTTTGTCTTGTGTATGTAGACATAAATATTAATCTTACTATGGCTTTTAACTCATTTGGTACTTCTCTTTTTGGTGGTGAATAGACCTTTGGGGGCTAAAGCTGCCAAGCCCCCTGGCCATACAACACACAGAGAGTAACACGGCAAAAGGACAAAAAAATAAAGGTACATAACCCACCATGAAAACCAGCTTCTATTATTAAATTATACAAAGTCAACAAAAATAAACATACTCATATAAATTCCACCATCATAAATTACAAAACAACCATAACTTTTAGTCCTTAATGAAAAGGGAAGCATTAGCACCAAGAGTCCTTCTTTTCATCCTGTGGTAAAACTTCCCATCTCATTCCATGAAATCCTGGTGTAGTACTCCAGATGTTTAATGTTTGTCAAAAAATGCAGCCAATAATCCAAGTTTCCAAGGACAAGGTCGTACTGAATCCTTGTTTCGCGTGAGCTTCTTCAAGCTGCAATAATCCTTTTAGCAATTGAGTTTCTTCAAGCTGCAATAATCCTTTTAGCAATTTCTCTTAAGTATTAGGCCAAACAGCCAGCATGTTTAAACACCTTGTAGGTGTTCGTTTAAACATGCTGGCTGTTTGGCCTAATACTTAAGAGAAATTGCTAAAAGGATTATTGCAGCTTGAAGAAGCTCACACGAAACAAGGGTTCAGTACGACCTTGTCCTTGGAAACTTGGATTATTGGCTGCATTTTTTGACAAACATTAAACATCTGGAGTACTACACCAGGATTTCATGGAATGAGATGGGAAGTTTTACCACAGGATGAAAAGAAGGACTCTTGGTGCTAAAGCCCCCTGGCCAGGCAGGGGTTCTTCCGCCCTGGAGGTTCCCAACCTGCTGGCCCACATTGGGCCAGCGGAGGGAACCTCCCCTGTCGTCGCCAGCACAACGACGTCACCTGGAAGTGATGTCATTGCACTGGTGATACCACGCACTGGCTGCTCTTGATGTTTCTGGGGAAACTCTATGGTTTTCCTGGATGATCTAGCAATTTGGGAGGGAACTTGGCAACCCTATTGGGGGCATATTGGATGGGTGGGTCTTGTGGGGGCATATTTGAATGGAAAGCTTCTGTAACAATTTTGTGGTACTAAAATCAACCAGCCTAAAGAGGGAGTGGATGAAAATGAGGCATGTAGATAATGTTTTCAGGTGTCCAGATTCACCCCTGCCCCATAGCACCTTCTTACCCATTTTGATACTTCAGACATTTGTCACTGGATCTCTCCCTTTATGGCTAAACAAGAACCAGTGTTATGATCTTGGAAATTACCCTTGGCAATACCTTTAGAATATTTGTGCATTACAAATATAATAAAAGAACAAACTCATTTCTCATAAAAAGATCTTGCCTGCAGGATGGATTGTCAGGCACCCTCTGGGGTGTGTTGTGAGTGCTCTTTTTGCTTAGAACCAAGTTCATATATCAGTGTGTGCCTTGAGATAGAAAAATAGGAAAGAGGAAAATGATTCATTCCAGAGTCTGGAAAACAATGATAGGCGATGCTTCTGGCTCCCAAAAAGGCTTCAGTGGAAAATAATGCTGGGAGGAATAGTTCAGCAACAATTGAGAAATTGACTTTGGATCCAAAGTCATCCTGTATTCTGAGTACAAATTTCATTTTCTAATCACTTGAAGTGGAGCTGCTATTGCCTGCCAAGAGTGTACAAGGGAGGGAGAGTAAGATTAGAGGAACTCCATGTGATGACCTCCGCCAAATGTGCCAATAGTTCGTTAAGGAAAAACTGACTCAAATGGAGCAACAAAGTAGCAGCATATTATGATAGATGAGATAGATAAGCAAGAAGGTATATATGCCTGGAATTAATTATGTAATGGTGCTTCACTGTAAGGAATTTAAAGCAACATAGTCTTACATATTCACTGAACCATTGACATCAATAGAGTTTGAGACAAAAAGACTTCACCAGGACATTTAAAAAGACATTACTATGACTACATTAAAATTTGGACAATCCCAGTTTACAAGTGCACATAAGAAAAGCCTGATGCCACTCATTGGCAACTAGTGCAGTCCACAACTTTTTTAATGGACACTGAGAGGCATCAAGTGGTAAGGGGTAGTTAGTTCAGTTAGGTGCAGTGGATAGGTGTACGAACTCTTATCTGGGAGAACCCGGTTTGATTCCCCATTCCTCCACTTGCAGCTGCTGGAATTGCCTTGGGTCAGCCATAGCTATCATAGGAGTTATCCTTGAAAGGGCAGCAGCTCTGAGAGCCCTATCAGCCCCACCTACCTCACTTGGTGTCTGTTGTGGGGGGAGAAGATATAGGAGATTGTAAGCTTTTCTGAGTCTCTGATTCAAAGAGAAGGGTGGGGTATAAACCTGCAGTCTTCTTCTTCAGCAATGTGTAGGTATGTGCTTGCTGTCTAGGCACATGCAATGAAGCTGCTGATAATGGGGGCCTGTGGCCATAATGGGTGTAGACAACTGCTGTGCAGCAGCAAGGTACTCTCTCCACTGATCCCTTGCAAAGGGACTTGTAAATTCAAAGATTTATCAGCAAGGCATTCATGCTTCATCTAAAAACACATATTCCTTTCTTATGGTCTGAGACTTTTAGGGACTTCTTATTTCATGGGCTGGCTCTTTTCCAACAAAGATTGGCTCCTTTACATTCAGACCCCCTATGTATCAAGCACCTAACTGTTGTTTAAAATGCAAACATACAAAAACCATTTAAAGCAAATAAAGCATATATGGACACTAACACGCTAAAAGGAAGGAGGTCTAATGAATTAATGCGGGAATGTGAAACAAAACAAGTCTTTACCTGATGATGGAAGGCAATGATAGAGGGACACAAACAAATCCCCCTGGGAGGGAATTACAAAGTTTCAGTGCTACAACCAAAGAGAACCTTTCTTGGCTTGCCACCAGTCTAGCCACAGATAGCAGGAGTACTCAAGCAGGGCCTGCCAATATGACTAAAGTGGTTAGGAAGGTTCATATGGGAGTAGATGGTCTTAAAGGTATGCTGGCCATAAGCCATAGAGGGTTTTAGAAGTCAATATGAACAGCTTGAATTAGGCCTGGAAGCAAACAGGGAGCCAGTGTAGGTGGAACAAGACTGGAATGCTATGGTCCCTAACACCCATTCCAGTAAACACTCTGGCCACAGCATTCTGTATCAATGTAGCTTCCAGACAGTCCTCAAGGGCAGCCCCACACAGAGTCCATTGTAGTAATCTAATCTGAATGTTACTAGAGTATAGTATCAGCACACTCAGGGTTCATTGTATAGAAAAATAGGTGGTGGAGCTCATCCAGGGATTGTTATGCAGCTGCACCTATTATTCAATGGACAAGGTAAGTAGGTGGGGAGGAGGAAGGGGAACCCTCAGAAAGGTTCAAGAGCTGTGGTCCTGTGATCTCCTACTGAATTCAAGGCCTGAGCACACTACAGAGAACTGCTTTAGGAAAGTATAGGCATATTCTATATCTAAAAAAGCAATTTAAAATGTTTAAGTTAAATATATCTATCAGGACCACCTCTCCTGATATGCTCTCCATTCATAATGTCATTCATCCAAGCAAGGCATTTTGAAGATGCTGCCCTGCAGAGGGAAGATCAGAAACTGCCTGCACTTGAGCATTTTCTGTTGTGGCCCCACTTAGTGGAACAACCTACCTGACAAAGTCAGGAATGCTTCCACACTAGTATCTTTTCATAGATTATGCAAAGTGGAACTTTTCAGCAGGACATATCTGTGAAGGGGAGATAGTTGTCATTTGTAATCTTTGTTGGAAGTCTGCAAATGATTTTTACTATATTTATTGTTGCCTTGCATTTATTGTAAGCTGCCTTGAGTGCCCATAAAAAGACAGGCTATTAATGAATTAAATAAACTAATCAGAAATCCTACTTGTTTAAAAAAAATCATACTTCAATTATATTGTTGTCATAGATAGTTAAACTAAGACCCAAGTTCAGATCCTCACACTGCCAGGAACCCTGCCTCACTGGACTGTTATGAGGATAAAATGGAGGAGATGGTGATAAAGTTCCTTTAAGGAAGGGCAGGACAAAAATTCATTAAGTAAAATATATTCAATAAATTTAATTTAATATATACATTTCCATTAAATGTTTGCAAAACCAAGAGCAAGAATGGTATGCATTAAAAAAAAATCTTTTGCAAGTGACAAAATGGCATCAGGTGCAAAGTTCAGGAGTGGTTCTTTCATTTGACTAACTAGCACAGCAACATTAAAAAGCACTTAGGAAAGAGAGACTGTGTGGGTTAATGGCTTGATCACCATGGTGGAATTGCTGTTGTCAATGTAAGAACATTAGAAAACTAGCAATAAGCAGAGGAGGAATGGCCAGGTGAAGGCAATCCCTGCTAGCATTGTGCCATAGAATGGAGCCACTTGAGGGATTCCCTGACACGCAGCTATCCATCTACCCACCTATCTAATTTTTAGCCTGTCCTTAAGGAGTTCAGGGCAGACATACGCTTATGGATATGAGATGAATTCTTGACATCAGTTTTCAGAAACAGCATATCACACTTTTAAAATATAATTACAACACATAGAGATGAGTTCTATTCTGTTCTGCCAACTGTCAACCATTTTCGTTTTTCAAAGATATATAATGTATGTCATGTATATGCATATCTCTCTGATGCTGGTTTATTGATGCACAAACAACACTGGAAAAGTGTACATATTCTTGAAATCATTTGTTGAGAAAACTGAAAATAGTGTGAAATTTCTCTTCCCCCGCCCCCCACACCTCAACTTTCCTTGCTTTTCTCCCCAACAAGGACTCAAAGCAGCTTACAGCATTGTTCCTTTGTCCTCCATTTTAGTCTCACAAAGACAACCTTTTGAGATAGGTTAAGCCGAGAGAGAATGACTGGCCCAAGGTCATCCAGGAATATTCCATAGCAGAGTAGGGATCTGAACCTGCATCTCCACGATCGTATTTCAGCAGCACTCTACCCTCTATTCTGATTCAATTTGCACAATAAAAAAATGGGAATTTTAGAGTCACAATACCATGGATAAGAAATTCAAAATCATTTCTGAAAATAAACACATGAAAAACAATGTAAGGATGAGGAGACACTTGGGAAACACACATACACCACTTGCAGAAAGAAACATTTTTAAGGTATGCAACCTGCTTGCAGAAAACACAATTTGCAACACCAGTGGAGAAAAATGTGTACCATAAATTGGATGCTCAGAAAAGTTCCAGTCAGCTGTCCAGGCTTCACTCTCATTTCTCCTCATCTGAGTCCAGTTGCACAATTGTGCATTGCGAGTGAAACAAGATGGCAAAGCTAAGACTTCTAAAATTCTTCAAGGCATGAAAAATTATCCATTCGTTATAACTGAATAATATCACCCTTTTTAAAAAGTGCATTTTGTGCATGCTGTTGTCAAATGGGGAGTGGTGATCAATGATCATTCCTATAATGTGGAATTGTTTTGTAAATTACATTTCAAACAGATCACATGAGTTTCAGCAATCAACACAAATTGCATTGATAGTAAGCAATTAGCAATAAACACCTTCTGTGCATGTACCTACAAGGCAGATGGCTTTGGGGGCCTGGTCTAGTGAAATGCAGGCTGTGCAGAAGCAGAAGTTCATTTACCATTCCAAGTCAGAGGAGAACTTCAAGTGAGAATGACTCTTGGTTCATGTATAGGCCAAACATTAACAGTGGGCCAAACGCAGAAAATTATGAAATTCAGCATCATTTACTTATTTATTTTATTCTACTTATAGCCTGCCCTTCCCGTAAAACAGACTCAGGGTGGGTTAAAACCAGATTAAAATTATATAACGAGCTAAAAGTATAGAAGCTAAAAATAATTTGGCCCCTGAAGGATGGAGACAGTGGACTCTCCCCTAAGCTGATTGGGGGCATGGGTGGCCTTATAAGGCCAGCTCCGCTCCCAGTGGCGCAGTTTGGAAAGCCACTCTCGGGATAAACAGCTCAGCCGCACATCAGCTGTGCGGTCTGGGCTGCTTGGAGCAGCACGTTGGCTTCGGGAGGGTGGCAGTGTTCGTCCAGCATCTGGGGCAGTAGCGCGTCTTCTGCCGCACGTCAGCTGTGTGGTCTAGGCACAGGGAGTGGCGTGTCGGCTTGTGGCGCCTAAGAAGTCTTCGCTCACGGCGTCGCAGGCAGGAGCACGTTTTTGACCTCCAGGAGTTGGCACGCAGTAACGTTGGGCAGGGGGTCGGGGAAGGTTCCCCCCTCCCACCCTCATTGACCGGGTTGTCGGGCCTTAGCGGGAGGCTAATCGACTGGACGGTGGGGCCTGGGATGGAGCGGAGGAGGGCGCTAATACAGGGGCTCTGTGGGGGGCGAGTAGGCTGGTCAGAGCTCTCCTCTTAGTAACGGTGCAGTGCCCTCTGGGTCCTTACGTCGGTGGGGAGGCTAGTGACATCTTGAGGTGCGTTGAGAGGCAGGAGTTCGGGCTTATTTTGGGGGCTGTGACTAAGAAATTTACATGAGGCCTAAGAAAAAGCAGGGCCCCTCCCAGGGGAAGCAGCCTGCTAAGAGGCTCCCTAAGAGGCCTCTTCCTGTTCAGCCCCCCGGCTCATGAAGGCGATGATGTGCAGATGCGGCAGGCCATTTTAGATCGACTGGGCATTTTGGAGGGTGAAAAAGGGGTGGCAGGCCCATCACGTAGATTCGCGGGGCTTAAGGGTTCTGGTAGGGCTGCCACCATACCATTTCAAAAAGAGGTGCTCGCTCAGCTTTCTGCCTTACAGGGTGGTGAGGAAGGCAGTATCAGCATGAGTGAGGTGGTGCCATTGGACAAAGAGCAGTGGGAGGAGCCTGAAGCAGTTGCAGCGGTGCCTCATGATGTGGAAGGTAAGTCACTGGCCCAGCAGCGGGGGATGGTGTGGCTTTGGGGCCCCTGGGGCCCGGGTGTGGCACCAGGTCCAGGGGCGGCGGGGATGTCCCCGGCTACAGGGCTGCCCTGTGTGGGCGGGGGCCCGTACACAAGTCACCAAGTGTCATCAGGTTTGACACCCAATCAGTTCAGCGGTCCACTTACTTTTCCTGCCAGGGTAGCTGGTCACTTTGGCCCTCGGCTTCAGCAGGAGTAGGGCAGGCTGGAAATGTGGAAGTAGGGCCTTCGGTGGCGGGGGGCATGTTACCGTGGGGATGGCAGCAAACCGCTTCTTTGCCTCCAACCTGGTCCCCGCAACAGTGGGGGAGTTGGGGATTTCCATCTCATCCCCCGGTCCCTTACAGTACAGTGGTTTTTCATGCGCTACCCTTCGGCGATCCGGCTAGGCCACTGGGTGATCATCTTACAGTTGCAACTAGGGAGAAGATATTAAAAGCGGAATACATAGACGTTTTCAGCCTTTTATACAGGGAATTGGAGAAGAAGTCCAAGGAGGAGCTAGATGAGAAGGACAAAGAGAAGTTGAAGCAGAGAAAGGTGGATAGGTCATGGTCGAATTGGCTACCGGGATTTCTCATATACGCAGGGGTCATTACTGCGTATGGAGGGCCGCCCCCCTCTTCCAGTACTGTGATATTATTTATCGGGTGTACAACAATTTTACGGGGGGGACGCGGCTGCAATACGATGAGGAATTCTGTATGTGAGCAGCTGTTAATCCTGGTCTCCCTTGGGACCAGATCAATCAGCAGCTTTGGCTGCAGTTTATGGCACCTGCAAAACTGAATGCGGGAGATAGATGTGATAGTGGTCATCTTGTTCAGAAGACGGTTCATTCTGCTGGCACCTGCACGGCTGCAGGGCAGTCAGTTCAGCCACGGCTGCTTTGCTGAGAGTTTACCTCCCAAGATGTGTGCGCCAGAATAGCCTGCAAGTACAAACACGAATGTCCGCTGTGTGGCAGGCCCCATGCCTTCATGGCCTGCAACAGCTCCAAGCCAAAAGGGGCCAACAAGTGGCTTGGGGTGGGCCTAGTAAGCATGCTGGTAAAGGGGCCCAGCCCCATTCATCTGCGGGTTCTTAGAGAGTTGTTGCGGGACTATCCACGTTTGGAGGAGAGACGTTATTTGTGGGAAGGGTTTTCCCAGGGGTACAGAATTCCTTATCAAGGTCCTCGGACCCCATTTTCTTGCTCAAATTTGCAGTCAGTGCACAGTTTAGAGCATGTTGTGAGGGCAAAAATTAAGAAGGCCACTTCGGTGAGAAGGGCGGGATATAAGTCTAAATATAAATAAATAAATAATAAATAAATAAGAAGGAGTGTGCGGAGGGCCGAGTGTTGGGCCCTTTCGCGGTTCTTCCGGTGCCCAATTTGCGGGTTTCTCCCTTAGGGGTGGTACCTAAAAAAGCAGTAGGGGAGTTTCGTTTAATCCATCATTTATCCTACCTGAGGGGGCAGTCAGTCAATGATGCCATCCCAGCTGAGGTGTGTTCTGTTAAATACACGTCTTTTGATCGGGCTGTGCGGATAGTGCGTCATTGTGGGGTTGGCGCGGAGCTCGCGAAATGTGACATTAAGTCAGCTTTTCACCTCCTCCCTGTGCACCCGGATGATTTAGAATTGTTAGGTTTTGCCTTTGAAGGCTGTTTTTATCTAGACAAAGCTCTGCCAGTGGGATGTTCCGTATCATGTGCTGCTTTCGAGCGGTTTAGCACATTTTTGGAATGGGTGTTCCTCGTACGGAAGACCCCTACAGAGGACAAGGTGATCATCCTTGGCGACTTCAATGCCAGAGTAGGTAAAGACTCGGAAGCCTGGAAAGGAGTACTTGGCAAACACGGCATTGGCAACTGCAATGACAACGGGCGCCTCCTGCTAGAATTCTGCATGGAGCACCAGCTCACCATCACCAACACTATCTTCCAGCAGAAGAACAGTCTGAAGACAACCTGGATGCACCCACGGTCCAAGCATTGGCACCTTATCGACTACATTCTGGTGCGCCAGAGAGACCTTCGAGATGTCTTACACACCCGAGTAATGCCCAGCGCAGAATGTCATACGGATCATCGTCTTGTACGCTGCAATCTCCGTCTTCACTTTAAACCCACACCCAGGAGAGGAGGTATCCCTCGGAGGAAGTTTCAGGTTGGCAGCCTCCAGTCAGCCGAAGTTAAAGCTGCCTTCCAGGCAAAACTCCAGTCAAGAATTGAGGACCTCAGTTGCCCCACAGACCCTTCTCCAGAAGCACTCTGGGAACACCTAAAAACTACCGTCCTGCAGATCTCTGAAGAAGTCCTCGGGTTCTCCACAAGGAAGAACAAGGACTGGTTTGATGAGAACAATCAAGAGATCCAAGAATTACTGGCAAAAAAGAGATCTGCCTACCAAGCACATCTTGCTCAGCCCTCCTGTCCTGGGAAAAAAGCAACCTTTCGCGCTGCATGTAGCAACCTCCAGCGCAAGCTTCGAGACATTCAGAACGAGTGGTGGACCAAGCTTGCAGAGAGAACCCAGCTGTGTGCAGACACTGGTGATTTAAGAGGGTTCTACGAAGCCCTGAAGGCAGTATATGGTCCATCATATCAGGCTCAGAGTCCCTTGCATAGTGCAGACGGCCAAGTGCTCCTCACAGACAAGGCATCCATACTGAACCGGTGGTCGGAGTATTTTCAGGTTCTCTTCAGTGCCAACCGCGTAGTTCAAGATTCAGCAATCCACCTCACCCCACTTCAACCGGTGAAAACAGAGTTGGATGAGATCCCCACCCTAGAAGAGACTGTTAAAGCCATCAAGCAACTGAAAAGTGGCAAGGCAGCAGGAGTTGATGGAATTCCACCAGAGATCTGGAAGCATGGGGGCACAGTACTACATAGCTCACTTCACAAAGTACTTGTCACCTGCTGGGAACAAGGCAAATTACCACAGGACTTTCGCGATGCAATCATCATCACCCTATACAAGAACAAAGGGGAAAAGTCAGACTGCTCCAACTACCGGGGGATAACCCTGCTCTCCATCGCAGGCAAAATCCTTGCCAGAATACTCCTGAACAGACTGGTGCCCACCATTGCAGAAGAACTCCTCCCAGAGAGCCAGTGCGGCTTCAGAGCTAACAGGAGCACCACCGACATGGTATTTGTTCTCAGGCAGCTCCAAGAGAAATGCAGGGAACAGAACAAGGGTCTGTATGTGACTTTTGTCGACCTTACCAAAGCTTTCGATACCGTTAGCAGGAAAGGCCTGTGGCAAATCTTGGAACGTTTAGGATGTCCCCCAAGGTTCCTCAGCATGATCATCCAGCTACACGAAGACCAGCGAGGCCAAGTCAGACACTGCAACGACCTCTCGGAGCCCTTCCCAATAGGCACAGGTGTAAAGCAAGGCTGCGTTCTCGCGCCAACTCTCTTTACGATCTTCTTTAGCATGATGCTTCAAAGAGCCGCAGTAGATCTAGATGAGGACGATGGTGTCTACATCCGCTATCGCACCGATGGCAGCCTGTTCAACCTGAGGCGACTAAAGGCACACTCCAAGACAATGGAAAAACTCATCCGAGAGCTACTGTTTGCTGATGATGCTGCACTCGTCTCCCACTCGGTATCAGCTCTGCAGCATATGACGTCCTGCTTTGCAGAGGCTGCCAAGCTATTCGGCCTAGAAGTTAGTCTGAAGAAGACAGAAGTTCTCCACCAGCCTGCACCCCAGGAAGATTATCACCCTCCCTGCATCACTGTGGGTGAATCAGTTCTGAAGACAGTCCAGCAGTTCAGCTACCTGGGGTGCATCATCTCCTCAGATGCCAAGATCGACAAGGAGATTGACAACAGGCTGGCAAAGGCAAACCGTGCATTTGGCCGACTGCACAAAAGAGTGTGGAGCAACAAGCATCTGAAAAAAGGCACAAAGATCAATGTTTACAAAGCGGTTGTGATGACAACCCTCATCTATGGCTCCGAATCGTGGGTTTTATACCGTCATCACCTGCGACTCCTTGAGCGCTTTCATCAGCGCTGCCTTCGCACCATCCTCAACATCCACTGGAGTGACTTTGTGACCAACACTGAAGTCCTCAAGCAGGCAGAGGTTACCAGCATCGAGGCACTGCTGTTGAAGACGCAGCTGCGCTGGGCAGGGCATATTTCTAGGATGGAAAACCACCGCCTTCCCAAGATTGCCCTGTATGGCGAACTCTCCACCGGCCATCGAAATAGAGGGGCACCAAAGAAGAGGTACAAGGACTCCTTGAAGAAATCCCTTAGCACCTGTCACATCAACCATCACCAGTGGTCTGACCTAGCCTCAGATCGCAAAGCATGGAGGCACACCATCCACCAGGCTGTCTCTTCCTTTGAGAACACACGCATAGCTGGTCTTGAGGACAAAAGGAGATTGAGGAAGAATCGCACTGCTACAGGACCAACCCTAAATCAGACTTTTCCCTGCAGCCACTGTGGCCGGACCTGCCTGTCCCACATTGGTCTTGTCAGCCACCAGCGAGCCTGCAGCAAACGTGGACTATTGCACCCTTCTTAAATCTTCGTTCGCGAAGCCAAGCCGAGAGAGAGAGAGAGAGAGAGTTATGGTTTAAGACAGAGGTGCACGATACGGCGCACTATTTGGATGACTTTCTCTTTGTTGGCCCTGCGGGCTCTGGGCAATGTTCATGTTTGTTAGCAGCATTTGAGTGGTTGGCTGCGGAGCTGGGTGTTCCATTGACTAGGGAGAAGACAGAGGGCCCAACTACAGTTTTGACTTTTGGGAGGATAGAGCTTGATATAGTGTGTCAGTTATCGCGGCTTCCGCTGGATAAGTTGGAGAATCTGCAGGCCAGGGAGATGGCCATGAAGGTTAAGCGTAAGGTCACTCTTCTCGAGCTGCAGGAGCTGGTGGGCCACCTGAACTTTGTGTGCAAAGTGGTGGCCCCAGGATGGGCATTTCTTCAACAATTTTGTGATGGCATGGTGGCCTTGCATTTACCACATCACTGTACCTGTCATCGGGGGGATGTGCAGTGACCTTGAGGTGTGAGAGACCTTTTTGAAGGATTTCAATGGCATCTCTTTTTGGCGGGGTGTTATGCAGTTGGAAGCTGAGCTTCAGATTGTTTCAGTTGCTGCTGGCACCACTGGTTTTGGGGTGTACTTCCGGGGGCATTGGTGTGCCGAACGTTGGCCAAAGGAGTGGTTGGGCTCCAAGTTATGTCGTAACTTGACTTTCTTAGAGTTTTTTCCCATCGTGGTTGCTATATTTCTGTGGAGGCACTCCCTGGCCAATCACACAGTGCATTTTTGGTGTGACAATATGGCGGTCGTCCATGTTGTCAACAACCTTACCTCTAGGTCTTAGCCAGTTATGAGGCTTGTTAGGGTGTTCACTTTGCGTTGTCTTAAGTTAAATGTTTTGTTCTTGGCAAAGCACCTACCAGGCATTAATAATGGCGTGGCGGATGCCCTGTCTCACCAACAGATGGTGCATTTCTGTCAACCAACTCCGGAGGCCAACCCTTTACCCGTGCACATCCCAGCAGAATTGTGGCGGATTGGAGGGATGAAGTTAGCTGGGCAATTCACCTCTCCATAGCACCTAGCATAAAAAGGTCGTATGACCGGGCGGCTAGTCAGTTTTCTGTTTTTCGGGAAAGGGCCGGGCTTATGGAGGCTTGGCCGACTCCAGTGGAGCATCTGCTGCAGTTTTGTGTTTGGCAGAAAGGGAGAGGCCTCTCGGTGAAATCCATTAAGGGACAGCTGACAGCGTTGTCCCTCCTTAGTAAGGCGCGGGGGTATCCAGAAGTGACTAAGAATTTTCACATTTCAAAAGTGCTGGAGGGATGGTTGCGGGAGGCAGGGCAACATGTTGACCGTAGGCAACCAATTTTCCCAACTATCCTTTGAGGGCTACATGCCACCTGGGCTCTGGTTTGTGCCTCAGTTTTCGAACAGGCGCTATTTCGTGCAGCCACCTTGACGGCTTTTTGGGGGGCTTTGCGGGTGTCTGAGCTCGTGGCGCTCTCATGCAATGATACTTCATCTAGGGCTCTCCAGGTTGGGGTTGTCAAGTTTGTTGAGGGTCAGATGGCTGTACGGGTCCATCGATCTAAGACGGACCAGAGGCAGAGGGGTTGTACAGTTACTTGCTCTGAGAGGGAGTTGTGTCCGGTGGTGGCCCTCGCACATTATGTGGACTTGAGAGGGCCGGCAGAGGGTCCTTTGTTTTGTCATAATGACTCAACCCCCTTGACTAAATTTCAATTTTGGACCATTACAAGCTGGGCTTTGGAAAAATTGGGGCTTGGGGGTGTGAGAGTCGGCACTCATTCCTTCAGGATTGGGGCTGCATCTACAGCCGCAGCTATGGGTTATGAGGGCGAGGCCATTCATTGTGTGAGACGGTGGAGGTCTGGGGCTTATCAGGCTTACATATGGCCTTTATGGCTGTAAGGCGATTCCCCCACTTTTGGCAACTTTCCCTCCAAGATGTTTAAGTATTCTGTTTGGTTATGCTGGAATAAGTCCTAATAGTTTTTCTTTTTTAGGTGCTGTGGCTGGCGTGGAAAGGAGGAGGTTCCTCATATGTGGCCACAGTATCGTTTTTTTGGGTGGCACATCAGTTGGCTCTCAGTTAGGCCTGAGGGAGTGGGCTGTCATTGAGTGGCAAGGCCGATCAGGCATGAGGTGGTCGGGTCTACTTTCACTTCTCTTTAAGGAAAGGAGGGGCCCTCCGCCACATTTGTTGGTGATTCACCTGGGGGAGAATGATTTGGGCTTAATGAAGGGTAAGGCCCTTTCACCTCAGGCCCGGAATGACATCACCTTGATCGGTAAAAGGTGGCCGGGTGTCCTCATCCTGTGGTCGGCCATGCTGCCGCGCCGGGAGTGGTGGGCGGCTTGGGACCCAGCAGGTTTGGAGCTAGCTCAGAAGAAGGCCAACAGGGCCTTGCAAATAGCCTTGAGGAGAGGGTTAGGAGTTTATGTGCCACATCCATCCATTAAGGCCTGTTGCACAGACTTGCACAGGCCAGATGGAGTTCATCTTTCGGTAAAGGGTAATGAGGCCTTTTTGGCTGATTTACAGCAAGGGCTGGAACATGTTCTGGGTGTTGGTGTGGGTACAGTTGCCTAAGCTGAGGCTTGGCTCTGTGGCTGTTTACTGTTGGGAACATGCTGTGTGGGGTATTTGTGAGCTCTCGTGGCACTGCACCATTGGGGTGAATGGCATCCCTGGGGTGACTGTTAAGCTGTACGGCCCAAGGTTGGCTCCAGGGAGCCTTGGGATCCCATCACTTGTAGGTGTCCACATCCCAGGCTGTATGGCTTGGGGGATGGTGGAGCTCAGGTGAATGGGATCTTGTGCCTGGCTGGCCGGGTCTGAGCCATTGGTTTGGCTCATACCCGGGGCCTGGGGCTCACCCAGTTCTGGGTTAAGGAGGTGGTCTGGTACTGACCCCTGACTTGACCTGTCCCCACTGTTTTGCCCTTGCCATTGAGTTGAGTTAAATAAAGTAGCCCTTTAATCCACATCTGTATCTGTCTCGTTATTCTGACTGGGGGGGCAATAGATTCAGCCTCAACAGGCATAGCCTATTGGCCCAAGTCTATCAGGTCCTACAGCACTAGAATAGGAGGGAAAGGCCATTAACAGGTGAAGTCCACCACCTCAATTGAAGACCTGATGGAAGAGCTCTGTTTTACAGGCTCTGCAAAACTGAAGTAGGTCCCACAGGGCCCAGATCTCCAGGGAGAGCTCATTCCACCAGACATTACTGATGAGTCCAGCTGAGATTGGTAGAATTGGTGCCTCTCCATTGAGTTGTAGAGCCTTGCAATTATATTAGATACAACATTACTGCTGGAGAAGCAAGCCAGTGCAACTGCCAAAAAAAAAATCTTCCTATTCTGCCTAGCCAAGAAATATAACCCCTACTAGGCTTGCCATTTCCCCACTGGGGATTGGTGAATGACCACCTCCAGAAGGCCCTTTCTCAGTCCACTCAGATGGTTGATGGGGCAAAACAGCAGGAAAATGGGGAAGACACTGGCAGTATCCGAACACACTGACATCACTGCTCATGCACCCATAAGTGTTATCAGCATGTCTCGGGGGGGAGTACTGGGGAAGCTCTGGAATTAGGGCTAAACTCTATGGTTTGGGTGTATGAAGAGTGACAGCAGCACATTGGCTGTGATATCATTACTTACTGATGGCAAAAGCTCCCACCATCAGTAAGTCCCCCACAATCTGTGGGTATCTGTGGCTCTGGGGGGGTTGTTTTTTGGGTAACCAGAAAAAAGCCCATAGGAAAAAAAAAAAACCCACAGGAAAAAAGTTCACAGAAAAAAAAAACATGGTCATAAATCCTTACAGAAAAAAGGCCCACATGGAAAAACGCTCAGGGGCAATAACCCCACATGGAAAAAAGCCCACACAGAAAAAACCCACACAGAAAGAAGCCCACATGGATAAATACCACGTAAAGCACCATAGATAGTTATAATTGTGGATAACCATTCACCTCCATTTATGAAAATATGTATTACCTATATTTTATGTTGTTGTTTTAGGATTAAAATATGTCATATACACATGCAACAATTTGTGTTGTGATTTTATCAAGTATAATTAAATAATAATTTTGCTAAGTTATTAGTATATTAATTCATTAGCATACAAATACGATACGATACGATACGATACGATACGATACGATACGATACGATACTATACTATACTATACTATACTATACTATACTATACTATACTATACAACACTACACTACACTATACTATACAACACTACACTACACTACACTACACTACACTACACTACACTACACTACACTACACTATACTATACTATACTATACAAGAAGATGGCTTTAATGCTCTTAAGGTTTGGAAGTTTAGAAGGGAAAATACAGGAAATAAAAGTAACCATTTTGTTATCAATGAACTTTATTAAGAAGGAAAACCAATAATAATAGAAATTAAACTCTATATAGAAATATTTCTAAATAAAATTAAATACTTTAAATTTATTAATTTACAATTTATCAAACTTTTTAATGTTGGTGTGATGTAAATCATTCTAAATCATTGTCTAGTATTCACAGCTTTTGAACAATTATATGGCTTAAATTTTTTCAAATAATTAATACTATTTATGTATTTTGTTATTAAATATTAAAACCATAAGACAACATTAAAAGAAGTTGATTTCCTAGCATGGGAAGCCTGGCTTTAAGGAGAACGTGCCCCACCCAGCTGCTCTTGCCTTGAAGGCATGAGTGGGTGGAGCTGGGCACATTCTTGTCCTCCGAGCTCAGCTTCACTTGCAAGGTAAGCCAAGCTTGGAGGAGAAGAATGTGCCACACTCAGCTGCTCTTGCTTTCAAGGAGAGAGCAGCCAGGCAGGCATATTCTCCTCCAAGCCTAGCTTCCCTTGTGAGGGAAGGCCAACTCAGGGGAGAGCCCCGCCAACACGCCATCCAGCCACTCTCAACTTTCTGGATCTGTGATCCGGGAAGCCAATAGCAGTGGAGAGGGGTGCCTAGTGGAGCCCCATAGGTGAGGTGGCACCTCAGGCCACCACCTACCTCGTCTGCTCCCATGCACCAACTGTGGGCAAGCCAGGTCCCTCTGCAGTCCATTAAATATACAAATAACTTAACAAATTTATTATTTAATTATATATGATAAAATCACAACACAGATTATTGCATGTGAATATGACATATTTTAATCCTAAAATAACAACATAAAATATAGGCAATACCCATTCTCATAAATGGAGGTGAATGGTTATCCACAATTATAAATATCCATGGGGCTTTACGCAGTATTTTTCCATGTGGGCTTCTTTCCATGTAGGTTTTTTTCTGTGTGGACTTTTTTCTGTATAGGCTTTTTCCTATGTGGGCTATTTTCCATGTGGGGTTATTTCCACATGGGCATTTTTCCATGTGGGCATTTTTCCTATGAGCATTTATGACCATGGGTTTTTTTCTGTGAGCTTTTTTCCTGTGGGCTTTTTTCATGGAACCATTTTTTGAGGCATCAGCACCAAATTTCTAGCATACCATCTCCCCTAAAAAAATCTCCCAAGTTTCAAAAAGATTGGGCCAGGGGGTCCAATTCTATGAGCCCCAAAAGAAGGTGCACGTATCCTCCAGTATTTCTAAATTGAGGAAAGGATTTTAAAAGGTGCACGGTACCTTTGATTGTCATGGCCAGAACTCACTTTGAAGTTCAATCATTCTTGTCACAACCTTGCTGCTGGCTTCACCCCCAAAGTCCCCAGATATTTCTTGAGTCAGACCTGGTAACCCTAAGACATAACATGAATATTATTTCTATCCTACAATCACTCTGTTGGCTGCATGCTAGTTACTGGGCTGAATTTAAGACGCTAGCAGTCTCATACAAAGCCTCTCATGGCCTCTGTCCCTCATATCTGTGGGACTGCCCCTCCTCCTGTGCTCTGCCATAATAGCTTTGTTAATCAGAGTAGGGCCTTCTGCAAGCGCCAACCTGTACATGAACATTCTCCTGGTAGCCCTCACTGTATGGCCTGCCTAGTGAGGTCAGGAATACTCCCACTCTCCTGGCTGTCCACAAACTATGCAAAACTGAATTATTCAAGAGGGCTTTTCTACACAGTTATTAAGGCTGAACTGTAGAAAAATGGTTCAGAAAGATATTTGGGTAAAGTGTTACTACAGTGTACACTCCACACTGTCTGTTATTTTGAGTAGGATACTATCATGTAAATTTTGCATAATTTAATCTGTCATATTAATAACTATGTTTTGCTTCTGTTCTGTTTTTATTTCTGGTTGGTTCCAAATTCCTACAATCCAAATCCTATTGTATTGTCTATTAGATGTTTGGCATAGTGGTTAAGTGTGCAGACTCTTGTCTGGGAGAACCAGGTTTGATTCCCCACTCCTCCACTTGCACCTGCTGGAATGTCCTTGGGTCAGCCATAGCTCTGGCAGAGGTTGTCCTTGAAAGGGTAGCTGCTGTGAGAGCCCTCTCAGCCCCACCCACCTCACAGGGTGTCTGTTGTGGGGGAGGAAGGTAAAGGAGATTGTGAGCCGCTCTGAGACTCTGAGATTCAAAGTGATGGGTGGGATATAAATCCAATATCATCATTATCATCCTGTTGACTGTATTGACACTCTGTGTAATCCTCAAGTCCCAGTGAGAAAGGTGGACTATATTAATCAAATAAAACGTCACTTACTGCATAAATAAATGTAGCAACTGCCAGTGAACGTGAAGCAAAGGAAGCAGAAAAATAGGCATACTCAAAAGTCACCATAACTGCCCCTAATACCGCTGAGGACAAGCATCTGGTGCTAATTGTTTTCCCTTCTAAACAAAGAATTTATTATTTATGTATTATTTGCATTTCTATTCCACCCTCCCCAGTTGGGCTCAGGGCTGCTAGCAACAAGTAAAATAACAAGTAAAACAACAATGTTAAATTATTATAATAAAATTATTACAATAAGCATTATTAAAAATATGACAATATAAATTAAGATATAATTTGTAGTTCCAAGATGGTATTAATAGCGCTAGTTGTTATAATTCTTGATGTTTTGAGCACTTTATTTTTTTGTCTGGTTCAGAAGAAACATTTTTGCTGTGAAATGATGGGTACTAAGTGCCGCTATCAGATGTTAAAATGCCTCTAGTTAGACATTAAAAGCCTGTCTAAACAGGTGTGTCTCACAGGCCCTGCGGAATTGTGGCAAATACTGCAGGGGCCTGACCTCTTCAGGGAGGGCATTCCAGAGGGCAGGAGCAGCCACTGAGAAAGCTTTTGCCCTTGTGGTGGACAGGCGAGCATCCTTTGGCCCAGGGATCTTTAAAAAAATTTTGGGAACTTGATCGTATTGCTCTCTGGGGCTCATGTGGGGAATGGCAGTCCCGGAGGTAGACAGGTCCCAGGTCATAAGGGCTTTGAAGGTCATGACCAACACCTTAAACTGGACTCGGAATGCCACAGGCAACCAGTGCAGCATCTCCAGCACAGGTTGGATGTGACCCGTAAAGGCAGCTCCAGGAGTAACCTGGCTGCAGTATTCTGCAACAGTTGCAGCTTCTAGGTCTTTTACTTATCTTTTAAATATCATGGCTAATGACCATTGATACATATATTCTCCATAAATATATCTAGCCATCACAGCTAGTGGCCATTCCCACATATTCTGTAAATTACGCTTTATCTGAAGAAGTATGTTCTGTCCTGAACCTACTGCTAGTCTTTCCCATTGGGGTACATCCTAAGAATAGTAATACTCTTCAAAGCTCATTGCCTTCAATTGACTTAGAAAGCTACAAATTTGCTTACAATGGCATTACCTGAGTTATAATTTTATACTCTTGCCTTGCTGCAGTACAGTCAGTCTGTTGAAATTATCTGAAGGAATTCTGGAATGGGTTAGGAAATGCCTGAAGATCTGAAGATGGAGCCCAGGGAGAACCTCAATGGGACACACTGCTATAGAGTCTGTCTTCCAAAGCATCCATTTTCTCTCTGGGAACTGATATCTCTAGTCTGCAGTGCAGATAGCTATAATTCTGGAAGATCCCCAGGCCCCATCTGGAGACTGGCATCCCTAAAACTTAGGTGCCAAATCAAACCTTGCATTCAATGTTTGCTTTCTTCTATGTTCTAAGTTTTTTCAGAATCTTATGAATAATTTTTGAGATTTAATATTTTAAAGCTGTATTATACCTAACATTGCCAGAGGGACCTAAAGTTGAGAGCCAGTAGTGGTTAAGAGCAGCAGACTCTAATCTGGAGACCCAGGTCTGATCCCCCACTCCTCCACATAAAGCCAGCTGGGTGACCTTGGACAGTTCTCTCAGAGCTCTCTCAGCCCCACCTACCTCACAGGGTGTCTGTTGTGGGGATAGGAAGGGAAGGTGATTATAAGCTGCTTGGTGACTCCTTTAGGCAGTGAAAGGCGGAGTACAAAACCAACTCTTCTTATTGTTCCTTACATTACAACATTCCCAGACTGCCAAGATCACTTCTCCTAGAGGGAACAGCAGCTTTAGAGAGTGGACCTTAGGGAATTACATCCCTGCTGAGCTCTCTAAATTCTGCCTTTCCTAGGAACCACCTCCAGATCTTCAGGATTTTCCCAAGCTACAGTGGCAGTCCTATCGATGCTTCATCACAACATTATATAAATACAGTATTTAACATGGTATCATGAAAATTAAGGGATGTCAACATTATAGACCGCATCTGCTCAGCCATAAAGCTAGTTGACTATGCATTTGAATGATTTCTGGAGATTTTGTTTGTAAATCTTTCTCTCTCATACACAACTGCCTGACAACTGCAGCTTGTTTCCAGCACACTGGTCTCAAAAGCACAGGGCTAAGAAGAACTGTAGTGATCCTTTTGTAGGAATGTGCACAGATAATTGAAATTAGTATTTGCAGACATAAGAGATGCTTGGAGTGCTTATTAAAGGCACAGACAAGTTCTGGTGTTTGCGCAGAAATAGAAAAACAGTGGGACATTAATGCATTATAAAATACATGACAATAGCAGGGAAATCTGGCCAATCAAACAGCTGTCCAAATGTACTGGACATATGTGCTTCTTGGCTTTAACCACATAGAATTAGTCCGTAGGTCTGACAAGATTCATTGTTCACAGGGAGTGCAAAACAGACTTTGAAGAAAAAAGAATCAAGATAGCAGAAAAACCTCTGTGATGCCCCTGAAGAAAACATTCATGAACACCACAGAACAGACAGGCAGAAGCAGGAAGATTTGGTGACTGCATACAAACTCTTAGAAAATCTATAAAGAGATCAGAGAGATGAGGGGAAGTCACTGGAGCTCTCAAAAACCATCAACTCCAGAAGCAAGCCTCATTTCCCCCCCTATCTTTCCTCCCCTTTTTAAAATCCTACTACAGTGCTGCAGTGAAAACCCTCACTCCATCTATGGCTACAGTATTTAAATATCAGATCCTGGCAAGAAAATGCCAGCAGGATCCCTCCCCACCTTCTCTCTGATAAGATCATTATTATACTAAGATCCCACCCGAATGTGAATCTGGCATAAACATGGTGGTTTGGTTTTTGTTGTGTTGTGTTTTTGCAATCAGATAGCAGATGCTTGAAAATATGCACGACAATATGAAAACACCAACTGCCCACATACGGTGTTAAGACAGACAGTTCTATCATTGCTCTGGCCAAACACTTTACAAAAGATGGAAGCTGCCTAGGAAAAAAGATGAAGACAATGAAAAACAAAAGGAGCCCCGAAATGACTGCTGCTTGTGTCATTAAATTTCATATTGTGCATGGAATCTAAATACATCACTTTGTTCTGCATGACAGGCAGAAGTGAGCATTCATACATTACCCAGCCACTTAATTAAGTGCCTGGGATATTTGCAGTTAGCAGAAACTAATAAGGGAATCACATTTAAATTCCAATCACTCCTCGGGGTGGCTGTCTGCAACATAAGCAAAGCTTACTGGGTAGACATTCCACTAAATGCTCAGCTAAAAGCTGAGATTTACTATATTTGTGAATCAAGAAAAATTCTATTTGTGATTAAAAGGTGAGGCTAAAAACAAACAAATCTGTTTGGGATTTTTTGAGTCATGTTTTCTCGGCATCATTTTTAAAATGCCACTTTGTCTGTTACTTTCTCTAATAAAACCAGAGTGTGATTTAGAGCTTTGCTAGCATAGAACAGGAGGTTCTATAAAAACAAACAGCCGGCTTACCCTCTCCATGGCAGACTTTCAAGACATTTCACAGAAATGGGATCTCTGCTGCAGATAGCAAATACATAACTCCAGACTTCAAAGAAAATATGGAAATTAATTTATCTGTGATTATGACTAATGCTGCAATGCAGAAGGACCTTTTTTTGTGAAAAAAATGAATGTGAAATCTGTATTCCTACATATGCATTTGCATCTAGGGTGTTCTAGAAGATGCCATTTTCTCTAGGTTTGTTTTCTGTCTCAGACACCAGTGGACTTTTTTTGTGTGTGAGAGAATGTTGTTTGTACAAACCTCAGTGAGCAAACTGCCTCTGCAATCAGTGGAACCACATTTTAGCTGTACATGCTCAACTAGAAATGAGTATTTCAGCTTGGTATTTCATGCCAAATATACTCTTGGCAGAAATCAGCCACTCTGATTGCCTCTCACTAGAGGGCACCACCTCAAAGCACCAATGGAGCTGAAATAATAATTTTTAAAAAAATTCCACATGTTTTGCCATTGGAACAGAAGCAATACACTGCATAAGAGTTGGTGTTGAAAGCTGTGAGCTAATTTTCATATAATGTCTGGATCCATATTATTTGTTATTCATGGTGAGGCAACACCAAACGTCAAAGAAATATTTTTAAACCATAACACATCTACTGGTGGGGGGGGGGGCAGTTTGCATGCATCTAGAAATAAAAAATACACATTTTATTATTAGTTCTTCAAGTAATGTCACCAGCTGGCAAATAACCTACAGGAGCATCATATAGCTCAAGCAGGTTGTCTGTTGAGCTACAGAAACATCAAATAGGTGGCTTTTAAATATGGTCATCTGGCATGGCTAGGTAAGGGACATAAAATGAGAAAAAAAAATTCACCCAGGGAGGTGTTCAGTCAGGCCAGCAAGGAAATGTCAGTATGTTAAGTTGGTTGCCATTCCTAGTACTTTTGACACATACCTATCAGTCAAGTAAGTAAGGCTTTGGTATACAGAGACCTACTTGTCAAATTTTCCATTGCTGTATTTGAAACCCCCTCTCATGAATTGCTGCCTTGATGTGGCGAGAGGGCTTCCACGGTTCAATGAGGTTGTGGGCTATGCCATGCAGGGCCACCCAAGATGGACAGGCCACAGCTGAGAACCCAGACAAAATGTGATCCACTGGAGAAGGAAATGGCAAACCACTCCAGTATCCTTGCCAAGAAAACCCCATGGACAGTAACAAAAGGCTAAAGGATATGGCACTGGCGGATGAGCCCCTCAGGTCTGAAGATGCCCAATATACTACTGGGGAAGAGCAGAGGACAAGTCCAAGTAACCACAGAAAGAGTGAAGTGACTGGGCTAAAGCCGAAAGAACGTTCAGTTGTGGATGTGTCTGATGGTGAAAGAACAGTCCGATGCTGCAAAGAACAATACTGCATTGGAACGTGGAATGTAAGATCTATGAATCAAGGTAAGCTGGATATAGTCGAACAAGAGATGGCAAAACTGAACATCGACACCTTGGGAATCAGTGAACTAAAATGGATGGGAATGGGTGAATTTAACTCAGAGGATCACTACATCTATTATTGTTGGCAAGAGTCCCATAGAAGAAATGGTGAGGCCTTTATAGTTAACAAGAGAGTGAGGAAGGCAGTAATGGGATACAATCTCAAAAATTATAGAATGATCTTGGTCTGTACCCAAGGCAAACCATTCAATATCACAATAATCCATATCTATGCCCCAACCACTGATGCAGAAGAAGCTGAAGTGGACCAGTTCTATGAAGATCTACAACACCTTCTAGAAATAACACACACAAAAATGTCCTCCTCATCATAGGGGACTGGAATGCCAAAGTAGGAAGTTAAAAGGTAATTGGAACAACTGACAAGTTTGGTCTTGGAGAACAAAATGAAGCCAGGCAAAGGCTAGTAGAGTTTTGTCAAGAGAACAAACTGGTCATAGCAAACACCCTCTTTCAACAACCTAAAAGGCGACTCTACACATGAACATCACCTGTTGGGCAACACAGAAATCAGATTGATTATATATTCAGCAGTCAAAGATGAAGAAGCGCCTTACAGTCAGCAAAAGCAAGACCTGGAGCTGACTGCGGCTCAGTTCATGAACTACTCATTGCAAAATTCAGGCTTAAACTGAAGAAAACTGGGGAAGCCATCAGGCCATTCAGGTTTGACCTTATAAACATATAAACATATGAAGCTGCCTTATACTAAATCAGACCCCTGGTCCATCAAAGTCAGTATTGTCTTTTCAGACTGGCAGCGGCTCTCAAGCTGAGGATTTTCACACCTATTTGCCTGGTCCCTTTTTTGGAGATGCCGGGGATTGAACCTGGGACCTTCTGCTTCCCAAGCAGATGCTCTACCACTGAGCCACCGTTCCTCCCCAATGACCTTGATCACATCCCTAATGAATATACATTGGACGTGAAGAATAGGTTAAGGAACTAGAGTTGATCGACAGACTGCTGGAAGAACTATGGACGGAGGTTCGTGACATTGTAGAGAAGGCAGCAATCAGTACCATCCCAAA
Organism: Heteronotia binoei; assembly: GCF_032191835.1. NCBI lineage: Eukaryota > Metazoa > Chordata > Lepidosauria > Squamata > Gekkonidae > Heteronotia > Heteronotia binoei. The sequence continues at coordinate 66,161,144 of NC_083243.1, forward strand.
GAAAAAGAAATGCAAGAAAGCAAAGTCGCTGTCTGATGAGGCTTTACAAATAGCTGAGGAAAGAAGAAAAGTGAAAGGCCAAGGTGAAAAGGAAAAATTCACCCAACTGAATGCAGATTTTCAGAGAACAGCAAGGAGAGATAAGGAGGCCTTCCTGAAAAAACAATGCAAAGCAATAGAGGAAAATAACAGAATGGAAAGGATAAGAGACCTCTTCGAGAAAATTGGGGAAATCAAGGGAACGTTTCATGCAAAGATGACCATGATTCACATTTCTGGGAGCCAAGATCACTGCAGATGGTGACTGTAGCCATGAAGTTAAAAGATGTTTGCTCCTTGGAAGGACAGCTATGGCAAACCTAGGCAGTATAATAAAAAGTAGAGACATCACCCTGCCAACAAAAATCCGTATAGTCAAAGCGATGGTATTCCCAGTAGTAATGTATGGCTGTGAGAACTGGACCATAAGGAAGGCCGAGCGCAGAAGAATAGATGCTTTCGAGCTGTGGTGCTAGAGAAGAATCTTGAGAATCCCTTGGACTGCAAGAAGATCAAATCAGTCAGTCCTAAGGGAAATCAACCCAGACTGTTCCCTGGAAGGTCAGATGCTGAAGTTGAAGCTCAAATACTTTGGCCACCAAATGAGAAGGAAGCACTCACTGGAGAAGATCCTGATGCTGGGAAAGGCAAAAGAAGAAGGGGACGGCAAAAGATGAGATGGTTGGACAGCGTTACTGATGTAACAAACACGAATTTGAGCAGACTTGATGGTGGAAGACAGGAGGGCCTGGCATGACTTTGTCCATGGGGTCGCAAAGAGTCGGACTCAACTGTGCGACTGAACAACAACAACAAAATTTAGAACCACTCAGTGGCATGACTAAGTAGTGAAAGATTATAAAATTCATATGTTAGATTCTGTCAGCATCTCAGCATGCTTCAGTTAGGGACTCAGATAACCTTGTGTAATTCTCTCATTGGGATCAAGACAAAGGGTGGGATCAGATGAGCCAATTGCTGTGGAGGTTTCTTGGCTTTTAAAAAGCTGCTCCTGTTTTGGGGCATGCCACAGCAATCAGACAGCACCAGCATCACAGTCATGGTCCTGTGAGGTCAGAACAGACCATGCACATGCTAAGAGGAGTGTTCACACCACTCCTGTGCTTCCATGGTGAACCTGGGACAACCACAGAGATGGAAATGTGCCATGGAAGCACTGCAAAAACTTTGCCACCCAAAAGTTCCCAGCAGCTATTTAATAACTATGAGAGTCATCCTATGACAAGGTAAGGATAAGCAGGCCATGAGGGACAGATGTGTGCATGTGATTGCATACATTAAATCCATAGGTGGGGGTAGCTATGGTGGGCCAAAAAGCCTGTCCGATAACAACCAAAGTGTACAGATTACTGGTTGAATTTACAAATGAAAACTGTTTATTAAACGCTGTATTTTAGCAAAAGTAAATAATTGAGTAAAGTGTACAACACATTATATTGTTATAGATTTTCCAGGCTGTATTGTAGAACCTGACATTTTGCCAGCAGCTTTGACTGGCATCCTCAGAGGTATAACACATTTTATTTATTTATTTTATTCCATTTATATCTCACCCTCCCTGCCAAGGCGGACTCAGGGCGGCTTACATAGACATGCATATGCATGAGTGGACATAGTAATGTGATGTTAAAACCATAAAAACACAGAATAGTGTAAAAGCATAAAATACATTTCGGTGCTATGATCTTAAGTTTCAGATTTATAACTCCCTGTAAAGCAGATCTTGGGTTGTCTTCTCTGCTTTATATTACCTCATCCATAATGGTTTATAAGGTACCTCTGAGAGCCTATTTAGTGGCCAGTCATCCAAGTGGCAGAAAGCAACATTAGGGTGGGTCTTCTCAAGAACAGAAAATTGGAAGCAGTCATCAACAGATGCACCTAGCTTTGTCCCTCCTGCACTGGAGAGCATACTGAGAAGCAGCACCTGATCTCTCTTAAGCAAGAGTTAGCAGTTCCTAAGAGTTCCCAATTGTCCTCTCATACTTCATATGTTAGCTGCCCTGAGCCTGTTCACAGGGAGGGCAGGATAAATAGATAGATAGATAGATAGATAGATAGATAGATAGATAGATAGATAGATAGATAGATAGATAGATAGATAGATAGATAGATAGATAGATAAATAAATAAATATGTATCACCCTTTTGACTGCATTGACTAACACTGTGTAATTTGCCTTGAATTTCAGTCAGAAAGACAGACAATGAATAACATAAACAAATAAAAAGTGATTCTTCATAAGCATTTTATTTCTAGTCATTAATTCGTGTCAGCTCTACCATGCTCCTGAGACAATTCATGTGGAAAGAGATTTTCATAGGCACCGTGACAAGCTTGATGAGATATTATCTATTTCCTGCTCCAAGAGAGTTGTCCAAATTCATGGACAGTTCATGTAGAGACACCAGCAAGAATGACTTAACTCTGGCCATTTTAACCACAAATTAATAAACCTCCTTTTCTTGTTCCATCAGCCTCCATTTACAGCTAGCTATTTTTCATTACTGTTACAGTTGCCTAGCTTTTCAGCTGGTATCCATAGTTGGGAGTTCTGTTTTGGAAACTCTACAACCATTACTGGCTTAATTAAATCAGCAATTTCGAAATAATTATATTTAAATGATTGGTTTTAATCTGGCCCATCAATAGATAGTAGAGCAGAAAGTAACTGCCAGTAATCACTAGTTCGGCCCCGCCCTGGCTGGGCCGCGAAGCAGCTATGTGCTGCGGGGCCGCGTTTTGCCTCCCTGGAAGGATGGAGGCTGGAGAGCTTCCTGGGCATCTGGGGCTGCATGTGGGTGGTGCGTCGAGGCTATATATAGCCCCACCCAGAACAATGCAGTTTGTTTTTGCTCTCGGCGGAGTCGGACGCATGCTGTGCGTCCCGGGCCGAGAGCGAGGCAGGGAATAGGCAGCTGACCCCTTTGCGGGCCAAAGAGTGGCGGCGGCTGATGCAGTGGGGGCAGGCTTGATGGCGAGGACATTCAGCTGGACAAGCCCCCACCGGAGAGCAGCTGGAAGGAGCGGCGTTGTTTGAGGGCGGCACAGCGGCATGCCGCCTGCAGTATTAGGGCCATGCAGCAAGGCCTTACTGGGGGTGATAGAGCTGCCTGAGAGCAGCAGGCCTCATTGGGGGGATAGGAAGCTCCTGGGCCGCCCTCCCCGCTCCAGGCTTCGGTGGTGGAGAAAGGAAGGGATCATTTTTTCGGTGAGGTTAGGGTGGCTGAGCATGGAGGCGGAGCAAGTCAGGAAGGAGAGCGTTGGGGCCAGTAGTCAGCCCCCCCCCCCCCGGCCTTCTTCCCCTTCCTCTTCAGAACTGGGTGTTTTTTCTGGCCAAGCAATGGTTGGCCAGAAATGATACTAGGGGGAGGGACCTCACCCCCTCTTTCCCTTTTTCACTTTTCTTGTGAAGGCAGGTTATAAGAGGTATTATGGGCCCAAAGAGGGGGCAAGGCCCATCAAAAGGCAAGCAACTGGCCAAGGGCAGTAGCAAGCAGGCTCGCCCAGAGGATGAGCAGATGGATGAGAGCAATACGAGGCAGGCCATCATGGAGCGGCTGTGTGCCTTGGAGAGAGAAAGGGGCATGGCTGGGGTGCCTTCAACTTGGTCGGGTCGCCATAGGGCTTCGTGGTGGTTGGGATCTCTTACTTTTGAAAAAGAGGTATTGGCATGACTGTCTGCATTGCAGGAGGGCACGGGCTCAAGGATGGCCCCCGATTGGAGCCAGGAGGCTGGGACGAGTAAGGACGCCTTGACGGGTGATGAAAGCATGGACACAGAGGGTATAGAAGAAAGGCAGCAGCCAGTTCAACCAGTGGCAGTGGTGGTTACGCCGGCAGGAATTGAAGGTAAAATTGCACCTACACAACATTCGCAGGCATGGCCATGGGGGCCTTGGGGTTATTGTGCATCGCTGGGACCTTCTAGTTTGGGACAAGCTGCTACATTGGCGGATCAACGTGGGCAGTGGGTTTTTCCTGCACAACCTGGCCCGGTGTGGGCAGTGGGAGGTTCCACCATGGGGCAAGTACAAGGTAGCACAGTGGGGTGGTGTCCACCACTGGCGTTATCAACAGGGGCAGAGGCTGCCCAAGCATCTTCAGCATTGTCAGCAGTGATGGGGGTCCTCCCTTGGGGTCGGCACATGGCAATGGCCAAGCCTATGGGGTTGCAGGGCATGCAAGGGAATGCCTGGGGTTTTCCTCCAAATCCTTACGGGTCGGTGCCTTTCCTGGCCCTCCCCTTTGGGGATCCCACAATGCCATTAGGGGACCATTTGACCCCCGCAATGCGGGAGAAAATTCTGAGAGGGGAATATGTCGATGTATTTAGTCTCCTGTACAGTGAATTAGAAAAGAAGAGCAAGGAAGAAGTGGATGAAAAGGAGAAAGAAAAGCTTAGGCACAGAAAGGTTGACCGCACATGGGTCAATTGGCTTCCTGGTTTTCTTATATACACGGGAGTCATCACTAGGGCTCAACCCTGTAGGACTGCATCTTTGTTCCAATATTGTGATATTATATACAGGGCGTACACTGATTTTGTGGGAGCTGCATGGTTACAGTACGATGAAATGTTTAGGATGAGGGCAGCACTTAATCCAGCCATACCATGGGACCAAATCAATCAGCAGCTGTGGCTGCAGCTGATGGCTCCAGCGAAACCTAATGCGGGGGACAGGTACGACAGTGGGCACTTGGTGCATAAACAACCTGGCGTTTCCGTAGCCCACTCTTCAGCGGACCAGCCGGTTCAACTCTGGCTGTTATACTGGGAGTTCACTTCGCAGGGAGTGTGTTCCCGAAAAGCATGTAAGTTCAGGCATGAATGCGCGGTATGCGGCGGGCCCCACGCATTCTCGGCATGTAGTAAGACTAAGCAAAAAGGGGGAGCTAAGTGCCCTTGGGGCAGAAGCAATTCGAAGATGCCTGGAAAAGGGGCCCAGCCCCATTCGGCTGAGGGTTCTTAAGCGTTTTCTGGAAGGTTATCCCAGGGTAGTGGAAGGAGTCTACTTATGGGAAGGATTCACTTTGGGATTCAGGATCCCATTTCAAGGGCCTCGGGCACCTTGTAGGACTTCTAACCTTCATTCTATTGTAGGGCCCGAGAATGTGGTCAGAGAGAAGATTGCGAGGGAATGTTTGGAGGGGCAAGTCAACGGTCCTTTTGATGACCCCCCAGTTCCATGTTAAGGGTTTCCCCCTTGGGAGTGGTGCCCAAGAAGGCGGAGCGTGAATACAGGTTGATTCATCATCTGTCATATCCCAGTGGTGGATCAGTGAATGATGGAATTCCTGACCATCTATGTTCAGTTTGGTACACTTCCTTTGACCAAGCATTACCAAAGTAGTGCGGGGGTGTGAGCTGGGAGCGGAAATGGCCAAATGTGACATTAAGTCGGCGTTTTGCCTTTTACCAGTACACCCAGAGAACTTTGAGTTTTTGGGGTTTAAGTTTGAGGGGAAGTATTACATGGATAGAGCCCTGCCCATGGGGTGTTCTATATCTTGTGCAGCCTTCGAGAGGTTCAGTTCCTTTTCGGAATGGCTGTTGAAGAATAGATCCGGGTGTAACAAAATGGTTCATTACCTGGATGATTTTTTGTTTGTGGCTGCAGCAGGGACCGGGCAGTGCGCCCAGCTGCTCAAAGCATTTATGGAATTGACAGTGGAGCTTGGTGTGCCATTGGCTCATGAGAATACCGAGGGCCCAGTGACACAGCTGACATTTTTGGGCATTGAGCTGGACACGTTGCACCAAGCCTCTCAACTTCCGGAAGAAAAGGTCCAGCAGCTTAGAGAACGGCTGGCAGCGCTTAGGAGGAAACACAAGGTGTCACTGTTGGAATTGCAACAACTAGTTGGGCATCTCAATTTTGCCTGCAGAGTAGTAGCACCAGGCAGGGCATTCCTACGGCGCCTGTGCGATGCCATGGGGTCCCTGCAGCTACCCCATTATAGCGTGCGTATAATGGCAAGTATGTGCAGTGATTTGGAGGTGTGGGAGACCTTCTTGGAATCGTTCAACAGGGTGTCCTTTTGGCGGGAGGACAGGAAGGTTTAAGCTGACCTACAGAGTTCCTCAGACGTGGCTGGTGCTGCTGGTTTTGGGGTTGTGTTTCAAGGGCATTGGTGCGCGGAGCAGTGGCCTAAGAAGTGGCAAACTAATGGCCTTTGCAGGAACTTAACCTTTTTGAAGTTTTTTCTTATTGTTGTGGCAGTTTGGATTTGGGGGGAGCTGCTGGCAAATCAGGTTGTGCACTTTTGGTGTGACAATTTGTTGGTGGTCCACGTTATTAATTCTTTATCCTCCAAGTCAATACTGGTTATGAACCTGGTGAGGGCTTTTACGCTGCGTTGCCTTCAATTGAACGTGTTGTTTTTAGCAAAACATGTTCCTGGTGTTTGTAACTGGGTGGTGGATGCTCTGTCTCGCCGACAGATGGAGCGCTTTTTCCAGCTAGCCCCGGAGGCCGATCCACAGCCAGTTCGAATGCCCCAGGACCTGTGGCAGCTTGGCAGGCTGAAGCCGGTAGGGCAATTTTGCTAGCTTTGGCCCCGAGTACACGGAAAGCATATGAGAGTTGGAGGATAGCTGGCCCATTCCAGTTCAGCACCTGATGCAGTTTTGCGTGCATCTCAAAGGTAAGGGTCTATCAATTAAATCCATTCGGGACCAGTTGGCCGCCTTGGTTTTTATCAGTAAGGCCCAGGGGTACCCAGTGGGGGTTGGGGACTTCAGGTTGAAAAAGATGCTTGAAGGCTGGTCCAGGGAATGGGTGTCACGGGCGGATGCCCGGCAACCCATTTCTCCATCCATATTGAGGGGGTTGGCCCAGGTTTTGCCCGAGGTGTGTAGTTCTGACTACGAAGTGGCACTGTTCTATGCAGCAGCGCTAACGACATTTTGGGGGGCCTTAAGGGTCTGTGAACTGGTGCAGTTGTCATAGAATTACCAATCTGACTAGGCATTGCAGAGTGGGGATGCAAAATTTGAGGGCGGACATGTGGTGTTGGAAGTACAGCGGTCCAAAAGGGACCAAAGATGTAAGGGTACCAAGATCATGATTGGTCCCTGCAATGAGGTCGGTCTTTGCCCGGTCCAAGCATTGCAGCATTATTTGGCAGTTAGGGGGCATGCCCAAGGGTCGCTTTTCTGCCACTAGAGTGGGTCCCCCCTTACCAAGTACCAGTTTTGGGCTGTTACTTCTAGGGCTTTAGACAAGTTGGGCTTGGAGAGGTTTTAGTTTGGGACCCATTCTTTTCAAATTGGGCCTGCTTCAACTACTGGAGCAATGGGCTATCCAGATCCGGCCATACAAAGGATAGGCCATTGGCGTTCAGCAGCCTTCCAAGCTTATGTGCGCCCACTGGTGTCCCCCTAGGTGGTTGGGGATTGGTAGTTAAGTTTAAGTACTTAAAGTTCAGTTGTGTTTGACTGTTTTCTCATTTCAGGTGCTGTGTCTCAGCAGGGGAGGCTGCGGATTCTCATATGCGGGCACAGTATGATTTTATGGGCAGCCCACTATGCAAAGAGATCGCCGTTTGGAACCCAGTTGGTGTTGAGCGAGTGGGCCGTGGTTGAATGGCAGGGGCGCCATGGGCTAAGATGCCCAGGGCTCCTGCCATTGTTGTTTTCTGGGAGGGCTGGTTCCCCGCCTCATATACTGGTCATCCACCTGGGTGGGAATGACTTGGGGCTGATGAAGGGGAAGGCCCTTTCATTGCAGGCGGTGTCGGATCTTCTTGCCATTGTGTGGAGGTGGCCTGGAGTCTGTATAATTTGGTCTGCCATCCTTCCGAGAAGAGTCTGGCGGGCCGCCTGGGACCCTGCAGGGATTGAGCGGGCCAGACGGAAGGCAAACTGGGCCTGTGTAAGGCCTTGGAAGAAGGTCTGGGTACCTTCCTGCCCCACCCTGGAATTAGGCTGGATTTGGGAGAGCTCTACTGGCCAAATGGTGTTCATCTGTCAGACGCGGGGAACTTCTTAAGTGATATTCGGCAAGGGTTTCGGGTGGCATTAGGTCACCCGGTGGGGCGCTAATGCCTAAGCAGAAGCTTGCCATTGGCGATGGCAGAAGGAGCAAGTGGTTTATACCTTGCAGGTGAGCACCCAGGTGACTGCACATGTTAGTGCAGTCGATACGCAGGAACAGCAGATGGGTTTTACGGCTCAATGCTGTAGAATGTGGATCATATTCATGCCTCCCACTAAATTCGCCTCCTTCTGGTGATCAGGGCTGAAGTGGAAGGGAAGGGTAGTTTTTGGCCTGGCCGGCCTGGCATTAGCCACAATCATATGGCTCATGCCGGGGGCTGGGTGGCTCGCCCATTATTGGACTTGGCAGGATCGTGGGAAGACCCCAGGGCTTGTCCAATTGCAGGTAGCCTTTGCTGTGTTAGTTGTGTTAATTAAATAAAGTGGCCCGTTTCTCAATATTCTGTGTCAGCCTCTTTATTCCGACTGGGGGGGCAATTTGGTCCTGCCCTGGCCGGGCCGTGAAGCGGCTACGCGTCACGGGGCCATGTTTTGCCTCCCCAGAAGGATGGAGGCTGGAGAGCTTCCCGGGCATCCGGGGCTGCATGTGGGCGGTGCGTCGGGGCTATATATAGCCCCGCCCCCACCCAGAACAACGCAGTTTGTTTTTGCTCTAGGCCCACCCATTCGCCCTGCAGTAGTACAGGTTTAACCGGTCATCTTATTAGGGGACAGGGAGGAATTTTTTCACCCTACCTTATTGGCCTTTGGTGAGATGTTTTTCGCCTACCTTGTACTGCTGGCAGCGGTGTGGAAGTTAGAGATTGATAGATTAGTTCGGTCACTTGGCAGAAGGAGCAAGGGGTTTATACCTTGCAGGTGAGCACCCAGGCCCCTGCACATGTTAGTTCAGTCGATACGCAGGAATGGCAGATGGGCTTTACGGCTCAATGCTGTAGAATGCGGATCGTATTCATGCCTCTCACTAAATTCGCCTCCTTCTGGTGATCAGGGCTGAAGTGGAAGGGGAGGGTAGTTTTTGGCCTGGCCAGCCTGGCATTAGCCACAATCATATGGCTCGTGCCGGGGGCTGGGTGGCTCACCCATTATTGGACTTGGCGGGGTCGTGGGAAGACCCCAGGGCTTATCCAATTGCAGGTAGCCCTTGCCGTGTTAGTTGTGTTAATGAAATAAAGTGGCCCGTTTCTCAATATTCTGTGTCAGCCTCTTTATTCCGACTGGGGGGCAATTATCAGTTGCAAATAAATCAAGGAACTGCCAGAATGGTTGGTTATCAGTTACAAATAAATCAGGTAATGTGCATGCATGTCTAGACCAGGCTTTTATGAACTGTAATACTGACAGTCAAAACTACTATAAACAATTAACAGATAAAACCCTAACTTCCTTCATGCTAATATGTTGATCCTGGAGCAAAATGTGTGTGAGAATGTCTCCAACTTTCTACAATGTCTTTAAAACAGAGGCACCCTACCCTCTTTTGCAATTTGACTTGTTCTTGTAGCACAGGATTGTTGGAAGCCTCAATGTTGATAGTGCTCAGATTCTTTTTAAAAAAAAAAATTGGACAAGTGCCTAAGGTTCTGAGGTTTGACTTACAGAGAAAAAGTCAATAAACATGAATAGTTTGAAAACGGGGGAGGGAAGCACTGTTCCATACTATCTGTATCATGCAGGTCTTAAATGCTCTTTTCCCTAACTCTCCTTCCTAGTGCGAAAACAAAGCAAAAATCCATTACAAAGTACAGACTTTTCAGTGTCTTGACTTGATTGGGATTGCAGCCAACTCAATCCCATCCCTCGTCCTCTGGGGATGAATCACTACATCAAGAATTCTTGGAAAGCATGGCTGTTATGAGCAATCCAGTCCTCAAAAGTCAGTCCCAGCCAGCTTTGAAGCAGATCTAGGGGGAAAAGAGCAAGGAAGAAAAGAGAGATTGGGAGGGCAATGATGGGGAAATGGTAGCTGTCTGAGGGGGTCAAGCATGAAAAAGCACCCAGGACTCAAGAGTTGAAATAGCAAAATAACATTGTTGTGTTCAACTGCAGGTGGAGGTATGTGGGAGACATGCACAATATCTCCAGATTGTATACTGTGATATGTGTCCAAGAGAATGTTGGGAATGTGGTGAGAAAGCTGACCTGGTATGTATAATGTATAGGGATGGGCACAAACAGGCTCATTAAAGTTTCTGATGAATTTTGGCTGGTTCATGGTAGGTCAATTGGCATGAACTTTACATGAACTTTCAAGTGGTTTGTGGCAGTTCATGAATGGATACATTTCCAGACAGTCTCCACTCAATCAAAATGATTACCAAACTTCAAAGCAACACAGGTTTGCCAATCCCCATATGGGGGTAGGAGATCCCCTAGTTTGGAGGCCCTCTCCCCGCTTCAGGGTCCTCAAAAACGTGGGGGAGAGGGAAATGTCTGCTGGGCACTCCATTATTCCCTATGGAAACTAATTTCCATAGGGTATAATGGAGAATTGATCCATGGGTATCTGGGGCTCGGGAGGGCTGTTTTTTGAGGTAGAGACGCCAAATTTTCTGCACAACATCCAGTGCCTTTCCTCAAAACAAGTTTCAAAAAGATTGGGCCAGGGGGTCCAATTCTATGAGCCCCAAAAGAAGGTGCTCCTATCCTTCATTATGTCCAATGGAAGGAAGGCAAAAGGTGTGCAGTCCCTTAAATTTGATGGCCAGAGCTCCCTTTGGATTTCAATTGTGCTTGTCACAACCTTGATCCTGGCTCCATCCCCCATGTCTTCTGGTTCCACCCCCCAAAGTCTCAGCTCCACCCCCCAAACCCTCATATATTTCTTGAATTGGACCTGGAAACCCTAAAGCAACAGGGGTGTGTGGTGAGGTTCCCTCTGCATTTGGTATGTATAGCTTGCAGGGGATCCATTCTATATACTTTTGAAGCTGTACCTGATATTTCCCCCAAAAGCCATCCCTCAAAAAGTGTGATCTGTCCATAATGATCCAGGCTGCAATCATATCCAAGTTATGTAATGTGCTGCCTTGAAAATTGTAACGTACTCGAGGCGGAGACGAGAGTAGGGCAACATTGTTTATTAGGAGCACGTTGCAAGAGAGGGAACGCGCGGGCCGGGCCCCGCTTATGTACATACCCGGTTCAGCCTCCTGTACAGGTCAGGCCAATCCTGGCCTGTTAAACTTCCCACCGTGGATGTAGTAGGCGGGGATTCCGCGCCCCGCGCTAGAGGTGCCTGGGATACCCAGCCGCCTCTGCGCATGGGCGCGTATTTCAGCCAATACATTACACTCCTCCCCCCCTAGTTAATGAACATAGTCTTTAAGATACGCGGGCGGGCGGCTCTCCCTGGTGGACCGTCTGGGAAGGTCCTGTGGGGGGGGCGCTGCTTCCCTGGCGGGCACGTCCGGGGGTTGTGGTGCCGCCAGAGGCGGCGGGTTTGGTTCCTCGGGCCGGTCGGGCTCGGTGGGCCCCTGCACTTCGGGCGGCGGCCCTGCTGTCGTTGGGGGCGCGTCGTCTGGCCGGCCTCTGGTTGGCTCCGCTTCCTCTATGTCCGCTGGGTCCTCGGGCAGCGTCCGGCGGCGTAGCTGGTCGATGTGCCGCCGTAGGACCTGGCCCCCCTCGGTCGATATGTCGTAGTGGCGGGACCCCGTTACTCGTAACACTCTGCCCGCCACCCATTCGGGTCCCCTAGCGTAGTTCCGGGCATAAACTGGGTCGCCTGCGAAGAACCCCCTTGCCGCGTCCCGGACCTCGGGACTTCCGCTGGGGTCAGCGGTCCTGTCGGGGTGTAGTCGGTCCAGCCGTGTTATGAGTTTGCACCCCATGAGGAGCTCGGCCGGACTGACCCCTGTGGCCGGGTTGGGGGTGACCCGGTTATCGAAAAGGAACGCAGCTAGTCTGTGGTCCCAGTCTCCCTGAACGATGCGGCTTAAGGCTTCCTTGGTTGTGCGGACCATCCGCTCCGCCTGGCCGTTAGTGGCCGGGTGAAAGGGGGCGGAGCGAATGTGTTTAATCAGGTATCTATTGAGGAACCCTTGGAAGTCCGCCGCTGTGAATGCTGTCCCGTTATCTGAGACTATGGTATCCGGAATACCGTGGGTGCACAAGACCCTGCGCAGCGCTTTGATGGCGGCGGCCGCTGAGGTGGACCCTACGGGAATGACCTCCAGCCATTTGGAATAGGCGTCCACAATGATCATGAAGATTTGACCCTGGAATGGCCCCGCAAAATCGATGTGGAGCCTCGACCAGGGCTTCCGGGTGGACTCCCACCGTGTGGCGGGGGCGCTGGGGGGCTCAGGCCTTGACTCCTGACACGCTTGACACCTGCGCACCCACGTCTCAATCTCCCCATCCATTCCCGGCCACCAGACGTAGCTCCTGGCTAACGCCTTCATTCGGACTATGCCGGGATGGGTCTCGTGTAGGGATTCCAGGACTCGCTTTTGCAGCGGAGGCGGGATCACCACCCTGCTTCCCCATAATAGGCACCCCTTGTGCGCGGCTAGCTCCTCCCTCCTGGTCGTGTATGGTTTGAATTCTTCCCCCATGTTCCCCTCCGGCCAGCCCCTCATCACCCAGTCTAGCACCCTCGCCAGTGTTTTGTGTTTCTGTGTTGCCTTGGCGACCTCCGCCGCGTGGAGGGGCTGCTCCGGGAGGCTCTCTATCATCATGACCTGGTGTGCGGGGGCGGGGTCTGGGCCTACTTCTGGGAGCGGCAAACGGCTGAGCGCGTCCGCGTGGCCCATGGCCTTGCCTGCCCTGTGCACCAGTGTGTACGTGTAGGAGTTGAGGAATTGGTTCCACCTCAACACGCGCTGTGAGAGAATTTGGGGGGTTTGCCGGTCAGGGGCCAACAGGCCTAGGAGAGGCTTGTGGTCGGTGGCAATAGTGAACCTCCGCCCGTACAGATATTCGTGGAACTTGCGGACCCCCGCCACGATTGCCAGTGCCTCTTTGTCTATCTGCACGTAATTGCGCTCGGCTGGAGACAGCGTGCGGGAGTAGTATGCCACCGGGACCTCCCTCCCGTCCGGGAGTTGGTGCCCGAGGACTGCCCCCACTCCGTAGGGCGACGCGTCGCACGCCAAGATGACGGGGAGACCCTCGTCAAAATGGTGGAGCAACGCATTAGATACTAGGATGTCCTTGACCGCCTGGAATGCGGCGGCTTGCCTTTTTCCCCACACCCACGGGGCCTTTTTGTCCAGTAACCTGTGGAGGGGCTCAGCGAGGGCTGCCTTGTGGGGGAGGAACGAATGATAAAAGTTCAGCACCCCCAAGAAGCTTTGGAGCTCCGCCTTGCAGGTGGGAGCCGGGGCCTGCAGGATGGCTCGAGTTTTTTCTTCTGTTGGGTGGATTCCCGCGGAGTCTACGGCGAAACCCAGGAACTCCACCCGTGGGACCCCCAGCAAGCATTTTTCCCGTTTGACCTTGAGCCCCGCTGTCTGGAACCGGCGGAGCACCTCTCTCAAGCGATTTCCGAACTCTTCGGGGCCGGGGGCGGCGATTAAAACGTCGTCGAAAAACGGCTGCACTGTGGGGATCCCTTTAAGGAGAGCGTCCATTATACTCTGAAAAATCCCCGGAGCGACGCTTACCCCGAACTGTAGCCTCTTCACCCGGAAGGCCCCCCTGTGTGTCACTATGGTCTGTGCTTCCGCTGTTTTGGCGTCTACTGGGAGCTGTTGGTAGGCCTGGGCCAGGTCCAGCTTCCCAAAGACCTTAGACCCCGCTAGAGCAGCCAGGACGTGGCTCACCACCGGCACTGGGTAAGGGTTGTCTTGGAGCGCTTTGTTAATTGTGCACTTGTAATCTGCACATATATGCACGTCCCCATTGGGTTTGACCGGAGTCACTATGGGGGTCTCCCACATGGTGTAATCGACCGGCTCCAGGACCCCTTGTGCTACTAGGCGGTCCAACTCTGCCTCGATCTTGGGCTTCAAGGCGAAGGGGACCCTCCTTGCCTTGAGCCGGATCGGTCTGACCGTCGGGTCGAGCGGTAGGGAGATGGCCGGGCCCTTGTAACTACCCAGCGACCCATCGAATACGTCGGGGAACTCTCTGCACACCTCCCCGAACCCTCCCACGGTGGTCGTGCACGCCACCTCTATTCGGATTCCCAAGGGGCCAAACCATGCAAGACCCAAGAGGGTGGTAAGCGGCCGCCTGACCACCAGGATGTCTAGGGGGCCTCTGAAGGACCCCCGTTCCACCTGCACCCGTGCCCACCCCGCTATTTGGACCGGGTTTTGCTGGAAGTCCCGCAATATGAAATTTGCCGGTAGCAGCTGCAGCCCCTGGCCGGGGCGCAGCCTTCTCAGGGTCTCTTCCGCGATTATGGAGATGGAGGAGCCCGAGTCCACTTCCATGACGCAGGGGGCCCCGTCTATGAGGACCGCCATCTTTATCTTGTTGGGGGTGGTCAGGGGCAAACTCAGTACCTGAAGTGAGGTGGAGGCTGTTGAGTGGGACTCTGTGGCCTCGTGGTGTGCGGTCGGTCGCGGGCGGTTGTGCTTGGCTCGGCAAGCTCGCGCGATGTGGCCGGTCTTCCCGCAGCTCCTGCAGTCCCAGGTCCGGTACTGGCAGTCCCTCCGATCGTGGGGGTCGCCGCAGCTGGCGCATTTGGCCCTTTCGTTAGTTCGCTGGTTCGGCCGTTCGCTGGCTCGGGGGCACTGTGGAGCTCGGGCAGCTGGTCCTGCGGCGCGGCGCGTCTGGAAGGCTTCCCCCTCGTCCTGGTGCTCGGGGTCCAGCTCCTCATGGTGGGCGGTCTCGGTCTTGACCCGGGGAAAGGTCCGGGCAGCCCTCTCGAACGCGACCGCCTCGCTGAAGGCGCCCTGGAGGGTGAGCTCTTCTTTGGCGAAGAGCTTCTGCTGGAGCCTTTCGTCGCGGAGGCCCCACGTGAATCGGTCGGCCAGGGTTTCCTCCAACTGGGGGAAGTTGCAGTTCCCGGCGAGTTTGCGGAGGGCCGCCAAGTAGTCCGCGGCTGATTCTCCAGCGGTCTGGTCCCTTTTGTGGAACAGGAATCTGCGGGCCACCCGTGAGGGCTGCGGCAAGAAATGGCCCGTGAGGAGCCTGATGATCTCATCGTAGGATTTCTCCGCGAGGTGGGCGGGAGCCGAGAGACCCTTGGCGATCTCGAACGTGGCTGGCCCGCAGACGCTCAGGAGAACATCCTTCTTTGATCCGGCGTCGGTGATCTTGTTGGCCCGGAGGTAGAACTCGACCCGTTCTGAGTAGGACTCCCAGCCCTCAGGATTTGCAGGGTCGAAGGGCTCGATGTACCCGGTGTTCCCGCTCTGGTTGGCCATGGTGGCGGTGGCGGTCGTGGCTGGTCGTTCGTTGCCCGAGGTCTCCGATTGTAGCCGATGAGGCTAGAATCCCATCCTCGTCGCCAGTGTAACGTACTCGAGGCGGAGACGAGAGTAGGGCAACATTGTTTATTAGGAGCACGTTGCAAGAGAGGCAACGCGCGGGCCGGGCCCCGCTTATGTACATACCCGGTTCAGCCTCCTGTACAGGTCAGGCCAATCCTGGCCTGTTAAACTTCCCACCGTGGATGTAGTAGGCGGGGATTCCGCGCCCCGCGCTAGAGGTGCCTGGGATACCCAGCCGCCTCTGCGCGTGGGCGCGTATTTCAGCCAATACATTACAAAAATGCTCCAGAAACTTCAAATGATCTGAAATGCAGTGGCCAGACTATTGTCAGGAGTTGATTACATGGATTGTATCACCTCTACGCTGAAAGATTTGCACTGGTTACACATCTGTTTTAAAATTCTGTTTCTTGCCTTTAAGACCCTAAATTGCCTGTGGACAGGATACCTGAAAGACTGCGTTCTGTCCCTGCCTTCAGAGGTGAGGGAGATGGTGACTAGACACAGGGCATTTTCTGTGGTGGCACCTCATCCCAAAGTCTGTCCTGCATGATGACTGCTTGTGTCTATTGCCTTTTAGGCACCAGGCACAAACATATCTTTTTCGGTGTTTTAGGTATAGTTTTAAAGCTGTTTCTGTCAAATGGCTGTTTTAATGGCTTGTGCCCTTATATTTTTACATTATTTTAAATTTAAGTCTCTTCAAGCAGGGCTTTTAAGAGGCAGCATTGAAAAATCCTAAATTAATAAATAAATGTGATAGTGAAGATTCTATTGCCATAGACTTGAACCCAGCTCTTAAAGCAGGTAAACGTGATTAAATAATTGATTTAAGTCATAACCTGCCTTTGAATGCAGTCTGTAAAAAGTAGAATCCAGTCCTGACCCAGAGAAGTCATGCAGAATCTCTAGCTGGATCCTTTATAGCCGAGGTGGCTGTATTTTTAATTATGATCTGCAGGGTGAGTATATTGCCCCCAGCCCAACTACTAAAACCCTATATTTCCTTCAGCCATGATGTCATTGCTGTCTCCCATGAATAGCCCAGCAGGAAAATATCTCCCCCCCCCCGCCACACACACAGAAAGCAGTCCAAGATATTAGCAGGGGAGGAGACAAGAAGCAGAACTGGAAAGGTTGACTCCCTCTTCTCTGTCTTAAAGGCAGCCCTCCTGCTGGGACATAAGAAGTTGTATTAGAGACTTCTGTGATGCTGCAAAGACCTCTGGAATGACTTCTCTTTTCACAGAGACAAGCACCTGCTGTGTTGAAAGCATCTCAGAGAACAGTAATTGTAGAAAATTTGTCCTTGAATGTCTGGAGGTGTATATGGTCATATGCAGCTTAATATTTCTAGTACTAGCCTGTAGAAATCTATACATCTGTTTTTCAGGTGAGAGTCAGCTTTGGATAATTGGGTAGGGCAAGGCTGTACAGAGACAAATGAGGTCTCATATTAAACCAGAGAACATGATGATTTGTAAAACAAACAAACATTGTTTTGTCAGTCTCCCCCCATCACTTAAACCTGGGGATTTAAAAAAATAAATCTGAGGTAAATGCAGGTTACTGTGTTTGGAAACCTGTGGCTCTTCACTGTGACAGTTCTAATGTCAGCTGATTGAAATGAACTTTCCCAGGCCTTTGTGGGACTTCAAAATATCAAAGCAGAAACACCAATGCCTAGGGAGAGTTCAGTTATGAAATTAGATCTCCCACAACCTACAGCTATAGAGATTTTATGATAATTTTCTAGTGCTCAGAAGTCTTGAAAGTTTAAACCCCCAGGGACAGATGATGCTATTGGGGAAAAGGGTGTGCTCCCTTTACCTGGGACCAGTGCCTGGATAAATGTGGGCTTTAAAGCATGTGTACACACTTTGAATGCAATATAAGAATTGTCCAACCCACATATAAAGAAAAATCCAGGGCATCCTGTATGCAGATTGTAAATGCATTCCCTGTAATTTGTGGACAGGGCTTAATGTTCTAGAATAAGCTTGCTCTAGAATAAGGTCACATTTCTTCACAAATCACCAGGTTCTTAATGTAAAATAAAAGGGAATGTCTCTGAACTGGAAATTCTATCCTACATGTACTAATCATATCTCTAATACAATCAATCTTCTGTATTAGGCATTCATTTCACATTCCTGACCCTGCCTTTGCTTCAGACATCAAATCTGTCTCGAGTTCTTTCCCTTCTTATTTCATCTGCGATTTGTATTATAGCTGCACAACAAATGGCCTAATCGGTCTGTGAATATGTATTTTAGTTGATCATCCTGTGCTAATAACATTGCCAAATGTTTTATTTCCAATTAGTTAATCTCCTGCAGATACATGTAATCCTCATCCTGCATTATGTCAGAAAAGAATGAAGCTGAATTTTAAAATTTAATTTAAAATATCTCTAAACCTGTTCTACATATTAATGTGTAATTTGGCATGGTCCTTGTCAAATAAGGGTTTAACATTAAAGGAAAAAAGCAAACTGATTATGACTGAATTAAAGCCTTGAGCCTGCAACTTTTTACATAGCTCTGTCTAGGAAGATTCGTGGGTTCTGTCACTAATCCAAGCAAATGTTAGGGACATGGCTGAATATTAGAATGCAGCCTCTGCTTGGTTATGTACGGCTCACTTCGCACATTAATGCAGAAGCAAAATGAGTACTGCTGCATCAGGGAGTCAATCATGGCTTTCTGCCTGCTGTACAGGTATGATATGCTTAAAATATTTCAATGATTCACCTGCATTTAATGTTTGTAATGGCCCTATGGGCGACCCAACTTTGCTCCAAGATCAGGAACAGCCTGTATTTTTCCAGCACTCCTCCACAAAGGTCTTGTACATATAGCACCTCATAGTAATAATACTTGCAATCATAGTAGTAGCAGCCCTAGAAATAGCTCTGATGAGCATTCAAAGATTCATCATGATTCCCACACATAATGCTGTTCATAATAGTAGGAAGGTTGCTAATCAGTGGAATCTGGCCCATAATAAAATACTTCACAAATAATCTAACCACCTTGCAGCATAATATGCAGCTCACTTAACACAGCCTCATTATTTGTCACCATGGACTCTTGGGTAAAATCTGTGCAAATGAAATGGTGGCTTTGTGAAATACCATCCATGAGTTTTAAGGGGGTAAGTATCCATAGAGGTATATTGTAAACTGATTATTTATTTAACTTCTTTAAGAACATAAGAGAAGCCATGTTGGATCAGGCCAATGGCCCATCCAGTCCAACACTCTGTGTCACACACTGGCCAAAAATATCAAGTGCCAATAAAATTCTTTATTGCCTTAAATAAATAAATAAATAAAGTTCTTTATTGCCTTCCATGCAAAGCAGGCTCAGGGAGGTGTACAGCAGTGTCATAGAGAAATATAAAACCAATAAAACATTAAAACAATCTAAAATACTGAACCATAAAGTCTTGATACCTACTTGGTGCCACAATATAGATTCTATGACCCCCCCCACCACCACCACCACCATCAACATTAACATCGGGGGGGGGGGAGAGAAAGCAACTGATAATCCACTTGCTGTTATCCACTTGAAACCATTGCTATCCTTAACCGTATGCGTGGCAAAACATCTCTGCCTTGCAGGCCCTGTGGGATTGTAGCAAGTTCCACAGAGCCCTGATGTTAATAGGCAGAGAGTTCTGCCAAGATGGAACCAGGACTCAAAAAGTCCTGTTTCTGGTTGAGGACAGCCAGACATTATTTGGGTCAGGGCCTTCCAGTAGCTGTTGGCCTTCTGAGTATAATGCTTTCTGGGGAATATACCAGGAGAGGCAGTCCCACAAATACATTGGTCCCTGACTGTTTAGGACCTTTAAGGTCAGAACCAGAACCTTAAATCTGACCTCCAGGTACTCAACCTGGAGCCAGTGCAGTTGGTGAAGCACAGGTTGCATATGTGCAGTTGATGGTGTTGCTGTAAGGTCCTGAGCTGCTATGTTATCAGCAAGTTGTAACTTCTGAATCAGTCTCAATGGCAGCCCTGCATAGAGTGAGATACAGAAATCAAGCATAGAGGTGACCATTGCATGGATTACTGTGGCTAGGTCAGGGAGAGACAGGTAGGGAGCCTATTGCCTGACTTGGCACAGTTGGAGAAATGCCAGTCTGGCAACATTGGTGATCTGGGCCTCTACTGATAAGAAGGCATCCAGAAACACATCCAGGCTCTTGTCCACCTGTGCCAGTGTTAAAGGCATGTGGTCAAGAGTTGGCACCCCAAATCTGAAACTCTCCACTTAGCCAAAGAACCTCCATCTTTGATAGATTCAATCTCAGCTGACCCTGCTTCAACCACCTCACTACAGCCTCTGAACCCAATGGAAAATGAGCTGTGATCTAACAAATTGAGGATGGTAGATATTTTGCAATTTGAAATAGATTGTTCAGATTTTTCTATACTGATTGGATTTCTCCCACATTTCTGTCTTCATCTATTTTAATGGTACTCTCTGCAGGTTACTACTGCAGAATGCAGTATGATTTGTTAATTTTTTGTATAAGTGGACTTAGAAGAAGAATAAGGGAGAACCTTTGGGTTTATCTCCCAAATACTTTAGTAAATTTGCAAACTTTCAGGCAATTAATAGGCCTTTTTTCTGAGTGACAGTTGATTGGCCAGTTTGTGCAATTTCTAGACTGTACCACTTAAGGCTGTAGGTGTGGGGTTGCTTGGAACTCTTTCAAACATAAAGAAAATTAACTTGTCAAGGACATGAGATCAGCTTCACCTTATTACTGATGTTGTATTTTTTTCTGACAGCATGATGTTTCTTCAAGGGAGGGCATTCCCTGTCCCACTTGAATCCTGGAGTGAGAGATTCCGGATTTTTCTCATTCATGACCAAGACTGGCATACATTCATAAATGGTTTTTATTGCATTTATGTCACCAATTCCTTTATAAGGCCTGCACTTCAAAGACTGAGAAGTTCCTAAAAGAAGATGTAATCTCACAGAAATAAGATTACTGATTTGGAATCTGATTTGTTGTTAATATACAATTTAGTGCACAGGAAGTATATCCAGAATGATAGATATATTTGCACTAGAACATTCCTGTATTTTACATAGGAAGCCAGCCATGCAAAAGGAACATTACTTGTATTCCCTGGAAACTAGCATGGACCATTGGGTATGTATTATAAAGACCAGATGTGCTGTTGGATCATAAAATTGCTGGATCCTTGTAGCAGAGTGAAAAACAGTAGTCAGCACAGAAATGGTCAACACATTTCTACACAGACTTACCAAACTTAACATTCACCCACTAAATTGCAAAATGAATGGCTACCAACAGCTGCAGTTTAACAGCAGCATGACAAATTTGCCTTCATGTCCCTCATCTGCACCACATAGTCAACCATCTTAATTAATTATATATTTAAATTATTTATTAGCTGACTTTCCACCTTGTGGCACTCAAGGCAGCTTAGTTCACCACAAATAGTACAAAAAAGCAAAGAGAATTCATGTGTAATCTTGCTTGGAGTCCTTTTGAGAGAAAAGCAGATAAGATATGTTCTAAATAAATAACTCTTCAGAATCAAGAGGGGAGGGGAACTGCAGATGCTATTGTGCTGACCTTGCAATAAACTAAAGCACGATGAAGTTGTTTAATTTTTTTTTTAAAAATTACTCCATTTATACCTGCCAGTCTCCCCACTAGGGACCCAAAGAGGCACACATTATGCTTCTTTCCTTCATTTCATCCTCACAACTATGTGAGATAGGTTAGGTTGAGAGAAGGATGACTGAAGTTCACCAAGCAAGCTTCCATGACAGAGTGGGGATTTGAAACTGGACTCCCATATCATAGCCTAACACACTATACCACACTGGCTAAAGCTGTTAGTAAGTAGCTGTGTATGTGGTACCTTCATGCCATATTTATAGTATTATATAAGTTCCAGAGATCAGGCAGGAGGCATCTGAGCTAAGGCTCTGGTGTGCGGAGAATAGTTTGCAGTAAACAAACTAGCAGGAGTGTGACATTGCCAGCATTGGTAGTGTTACCCAAATTGGATCCAGAGAAAGGGAAATTAGCTTTAAAAAGGGTTCCAGAAAGGAATAATGCAGGACCTTGCCCAATGTATACTAGAGTGGATCTCGGTAGTGGTACCCCAAAATAAAATTACAAAGAGTGAGAAAGACTGTAAACACAAACTAATAATTTTATTGCATGCAAAACAAAACAAATAAGATATAAAGAACGTCCACTGGGCACTTGAGAACTAATTCCCCAAGTAGCCACACACATATACATGCAGCAAGAGGGCACACATATACCATATAGAAGAGGGGAAATTAGGAAGTTTTAGGGATAAGACATATGACCTAAAATCCTGGGCTGGAGAGGTCTGGAGGCAAATGCGGCTGAGGTCCAAAGAGCAGAGCAAGGCGGGGGGGGGGGGGGAAGGAGCCTGAAATGCAGCTGCAGGAATGTTTAGGTACTGGGAATATCTGAAACACTTTTCATAGACCAGGATGGCCTTTTAGGGGGGAAGAGTCCCATAGGTGGACATGGAAACCATTTTTTCAGGAACATGATTGATCCAAGGTATGAAGCCTGAATCTGACTGGGCAGTTTGAAGGTAGCTGTTGTCAAACTTTGATGGGGGGAAGGCAGAGGGAAACTTTGATTAGGCTATTGTGAGCCAAATCTGTAGGGGCACGAAGAGCCTTGTGAGGCAACATGATTAACATATTTTAATTAGGATGAAGTGAGCTAGAACTGCATTGACACAAAAGTTTGGGTGAGTCAAGATAGTTCTTGAAACATGATGGATTAATTAATGACTTGATTGCCCTTCTTGAATGAATAAAAATAAGAAAGAGTAAAAACGGGGGAGGGGGGAATGGGTTGATTAATGTAATAGCAACTTTCTTGAGCTGGACAGACACTTGGAAGGCTAGGACCGTAGGGGCTGTGGAGAAATGTATTTTTTTTCCTGGGAAGTTTGAGATGAGAAAAACCTCCACTGTGTGTTTTAAGAGGGGTTTTTTCCTCCTTCTTGACAGAGAACAGGCAGGAGTAGGGGAAGTCAATTCAGTTGCTTCCCATATGAACAGCACACCTTCATACCAGTTTGGTGTAGTGATTAAGTGTGTGGACTCTTATCTGGGAGAACCAGGTTTGATTCCCCACTCCTCCACTTGCACCTGCTGGAATGGCCTTGGGTCAGCCATAGCTCTGTCAGAGGTTGTCCTTGAAAAGGCAGCTGCTGTGAGAGCCCTCTCCAGCCCCACCCACCTCACAGGGTGTCTGTTGTGAGGGGGGAAGATATGTAAGCCGCTCTGAGTCTCTGATTCAGAGAGAAGGGTAGGGTATAAATCTTGAATTCTTCTTCTTCTACCAGTGCTAATAGATCTAGCAGGAGAAATAATGGATGGGTCAAGCTCTTCCCCTTCTCCAAGCAGTGAATAGAGAGGATTTTAGACTAGAACAGAGCCAGGAATAATCTCCAGGATGAAGTTTCTCTGACCTGGCTTGACCTGGTTGGGTGGGGGTGGGGAAGGGAGGTGATGAAAACTCGCAGCAGGAAGCAGGTTTCTTTTTCTTGGGTGCTGAGTCCATGACAGCAAACAGACCTCTCCACTGGGAAGGCAGCCATTGACCATGTGCTTGCCTAAAGAACTGGAGCAAGCTTCAAGGTAATGGGGCTCCATAGAGATCTAGAATGCCTAAACTGAAGAGTCTGTCCTATATTTTAACATCTGATAGGGCATATAGAGAAAGACGGACAGAGTATTTGTTTTACTTATATATTTTGGAATCTCTTGCTCAGCCTGGTGCTGTACTAAAAGTATGCATGTGATCATTTGCTTTTAAATAAATACTTTGTAACTTTTGATGCCTGCTGCAGTTCTCTGTACAGCATAGACCATCTCAAATGCACTATTTTGAAAGGAGCACCGTGGGGGGGGGGGGGGAGGCAGGCAGTTGGCAAGTGGCTATTCTTCCAGGGATGTGTGAGACAGTAAACTGTCTCCATGGTGACCAGATGCTGGGTAGTGGGAGACACAGAGGCAAGGCCTCAGAATTTGGAAGGGAAGCTGGGAGTCCTGACCCTCCCAGTGGGCAATTCTGTACAAAGACCAGGCAGTGGTGGTAAGCTGCCCAAGAGTGGAAGAAAAACCTGGAAGGGCAAAACAAAATAGGGTCAAAGCAGGCACATTCCACCACAGGGATTTTATAAAGAAGTAAACCCAGATATTTCTGCTACCAAGTGAAACTAGGGTTGCCAACAGTTGATTGGGAATTTATTGGAGATTTTAGAGGTGGAACCTGGGGAGAGTAGAGTTTGGGAAGGGGTGGAGACTCAACAGAGATGTGATGCCATACCATTTACCCTCCAAATCTATCATTTTCTCCAGGGGAACTGAACTCCAATCAGTTGTAATTCTGGGAAACCTCAAGGCCCCAATTGGATGCTGGCAGCCCTATATAGGATTATGAAGCTTATAGGTTCTTTGACAGAGCAACACAAAAATTCCACAAGGTTACTAATTAAGGTTACTTAACTTTCAGTATGTTTCTGGCAATTTAACAAGGGTCATTTAATGAAGCTATAAAAAGGTAAAGAACCAGTCATTTCTGACTCGGGGATGATGTCGCATCACGTTTTCACAGCAGACTTTTTAATGGGGTGGTTTGCCACTGCCTTCCCCAGTCATCTACGCTTTCCCCCCAGCAAGCTGGGTACTCATTTTACCGACCTCAGAAGGAAGGCCAAGTCAACCTTGAGCCGGCTACCTGAACCCAGCTTCCACCGGGATTGAACTCAGGTCATGAGAAGAGGGATTGAATTGCAATACTGCAGCTTTACCACTCTGCGCCATGGGGCTGAATAATTAAGCTATATTTAGGCATATATATGTATAACAACTTGGTTTCATTGGTTACTGATATGTTACAGGGGGCAAAAAGGAGACTGGAATGCAAGTCCCATTATCATCCTATTTGCTGCATCACAGCGATGCTTTGGAAATGAATCCTGATATGTCACTGCTATTTCTCTAACAGGAAATGATAAGCCAATTTGTAGGTAAATCAAACCTAGATGGCAGAAGACTTAGCCTACAGCACTGCACTGGGGAGGGGGAACTTTGGTGAACACTATTTTGTGTCATGACAGTAATTTGACATATTGTGAAGCAAAACATGTGAACAGGGTCCTACTGCTTTTATGCCACAGGCACAATTTCAGTATGAACTGGCTGATATATTCGTAGCTGTTATCACAGCTGTGGAAGAGCTTCAGAGATAGAGCTCCCTATTTCTGTTTATACCCAGTCTACAAATACAGACATTTTGCTGTAGAGATTTGCAAGGCTTAGCATAGCTAAACCTTAATTAGCATGCTTGCAAGCGCTGCACAAAAATTGTTCATTCCACTGACTTGCTCAAGGAAGCAAACCTTGGAAGATTTTCAGGCACTTGTTTCATAGGCTGGTAGCATGGGGCGGGTGGAATGGGGAAAAGGGGAGTTCACCAAGCCTACAATAATTCTAAGGGAGTTTTTTTCCTAATAATTTTGATTCCTGAAGCTATGGGAGAATACAAATTTTGTCATCTGTCTTCCACAATAGAATTAAGAAGGAAGGTTCTTGAAATCATCGTGACTGTGTACATGGAAACAAAAAAAAGACAGAGTCCCCAGAAGAAAATTGTCTTTATTGCACTGGGAGGGTCCATTGCCTTCTTGTGTGTGCAGGACTCAGAGGGAAAATAAGGCCTCCAGGGCAACAAGCAAAACATAGAAACACTTATGTTAACAGATAGACAGACCCACTCAGACTCCATGCTTTAGAGTAGCATTTCCACACACATGCATGTTCCCCACCATCACTTGGACTGGCAATGAGAGAGAAAAAATATTTTTTAAATAGTATAAGACCCAAGTCTTTGGATTTAATAGCTGCTCATGATACTATTCCTTTTAAAAATTATTGCTGCTTTCTATAAGCTGCTCCAAGAGCACTGCAATTTAGTTGTTAAAGCAGGAAGGGAAGATGGACAAGGCAGAAAGCTGGAATCATTGAATACCTGCCTGTTGGGAAACATGCAGTGGGGGGGAGTGTATCCAGAAGCAACAAACAAGGTGTGTCTTGCTGGGTTGCTACAGATTACAAGATCAAAAAGGGAACAGAAAGCAGCAGTAAATCATGCAACAAGAGAAGAATGGGGAAAAGCAAGGTTTGGGCACACAATATTTACCCTAGCCAAACCACTGTTTCTGAGGGAGCAATGTGAGGCTTTCAGTAGAGTTCAGCTAAAGGCTCTCTGAACAATGCCTGAGGCTCTGATGTTCATCCAAAACACTCAAAATGCTATTAACTTTTTCATGTAGAAGTGTATAGAAAGCTCTCTTTTACAATGATTGGTAGATGATGAAGGACTGATTCATGCACTAATTACTACAGCAGAGTTGTGCATTTAGAAGTTCACAAAGGTGGTCTTCTTCCATGAGTGATCTGCCATCAAAGGAAGGAACTCACAGACTCTGTGCCTTCCCATGTCCTCTGAAAGACCCTCAGTCTTTTAGCTTTGTTCAGACTCCAGCCATTTAGCAGTTTTATAATGAAGTCTCATTCCTATATTGTACTCAGTACTATTTATTGTTAAAGAGAATCACCAACTTTGGAACTTGTGGAGAGCAGTAGGGAATGAAGTGAAAGCTGAAGAGGGAATTACTATCCATATAGCCAAAATGAAACGACCTTAACAAAAGCTCACAGCCAACCTTTCCACCAGGTTGAGCAGGTGCCTATTTCCAGGCAGAAAGCATGTCATGGTGAGACACAAAGAATCTAAAAAGAATTAATGAGGGGAGGAGGGAATTAATGGGAAAAGGAAATGAATCAAGGCACTAAAAAAACTAAATGGAGGAGGGAATATGGAGCTTAAAGCAAAAAGTTTACAGCATGCTAACATTATGAACAGGTAGCAATACACCAAACCACTGAAGTCAAGGCAAGCAGAGAAGAAAGTAAATAGTACCGCTATCACTTCAGAATCCATTTTCAAATTAACACAGAATATGGATGAAAATAACCTGCAGGGCATTTTTTAAAAGTTGAATCATGAAGAGAAGGAGTCCATCCATGATAGAAGCACCTCAACACTGAATTCTCAATCCATTTTTCCTGCCAATTGGACATCAAAAGACAGAGTTCAGATATATTGAGATGAGAAAAGTGTGGAGAGATCTGAAGCTGAGAAGGCCTGAGAAGTCAGAATATTCATGTTACAGTAATTTAGACCATTAAAGGCACCTTTCAAGGCCAGGTTTGTCCTCTTCTGCACTGAACAAATAAGAATAGTTCAAAGGGTATTAAGTGAGAAAGCTGCAAAATGACTGCTGTGTTCAATAGAACACTTCTTCTGTGGAGATCAGAGTTGTGGTTCTTCTGCAGAGCAAACAAAATGTGGCATAAAATATGACTAATTTGTTTGAATATATAGAGAATTTCATATCTAGGATACTTTTTCCCTTTTAGTTTCAAGTTGCTTTCCATCCTGACCCAACATGCTTCTAAGTCCAAGGACTGTTCTATGCGCCTCAAATGTTTCCTCTTGTACAAGCAGACACATTGTCACAGAGCTCTTTAACTCCCTCCTTGATAAACATAAAAAATGCTGTGACAGAGTTTTCAGTATATAACAAGTCTTCTCAGCCCCACATGAAAAGCTCAAATGCACTGTTCACTCAGTGCTTTCAGCATGCCACATAGACATCCTAAGGTAAACAAGTGAATATGTATTGACACTTGCAGTGACTGTGGCTCTTGAGATACCAGTCAGGATTTAACATATGTATCTGAACTAGCAGCAATGTACAATTCGAGGATAGGGGTGTACATTTGGTAGAAACTGAGTCAAATAAATACCCCCAAATACTTTATCAGTATTTTGAGGCTATTTTCTAAGCCAAATGCAGATTAGAGAATCTGATTTGGTTACTGGTATAGTTGATACTGATAAAAGCTGGAAATATTCAGCTTTTATTTGGCTTCATACAGCAATACCTAACAGTGATGCCAGTTGTTTAAAGGGCTACACTTACTTTCATTTCTGGCTCTTTCCTACCATTTGCTCTGATTTCCAGGGCCACAGGAAAGAGGGATTTCTGCAAGCCAATGGCAAAATCCCCTTAGGAGGACCCAAGAGTCGATCACCACAATGCATTTGCAAATGACATTGCATTGCAGGTTTGCAACTTTGCAAAGTTGTTGCTGGCTTCAAATATGAGATCCAGCTAACTACCATGCTTTCCTTGCTTGTTTGCCAAGGAATAAAAGGGAGGCAGGAAGGAGCAGTGGCAATTTGGCCAATAGGATTTCAGATAAGGGGGAAACACAGCTCTTCAGCAAATCACAGAAGTTTGTTCTTCTTTAAAATTCTTTGGTTCATGGTTGAGAAATTCTTGAATTCTTTGGTTTATGGGTGAGAAAGCTCAGACCACACTGAGCAGTGTGAGAAAAATACCCCTACTTCCAGAACGTCGTAGTCACCCTCTTGGTTGCCAGGGTGCCTGGAGACTCAACTCACACACATCTGCCAAGAGAACGTGGGTTTTGTCTACCAGACTGGAAGGGACTTATGAGTACTAACAGCCACAATGTTGCAGCAGCTCTCCTTGTCTCTGGAGGGAGTGCTAACCAGGAGAACAGATGGTTTCCAGTTGCCACATGCAATCCCCAGCTTGGCCTTGTAACGGAAGAAGATGCACTGCCAGGAACTGTCCAGGCAAGCGGTTTCCAGCCTCGACCATAGAATCCACTTTGGGAGGCTAACACCACCAGCAGCTATCTTCCTGCAGTGCCAGACTCCATCACAGCGAAGCGGGAGGCTCACATACTCACCAGATGTCACCTATGCATAAAGCCATCAAACTTATCTAAGGCATGGATCCTGCCAGACCGCCTAAGCCTTTGTCCAACGGAACTCAAGACAAAGACTGATGCCAATAGAAAATCGAAGAGGAGGAAGAACATCTTTATCCAGAGCCAAGTTTCTTTGTATAGACCGGGTGTTACCTAGGTAGCAATTTGGTCATCTATTGTCCCCTTTTTAGATAAGTTTGATAACTTAAGTCCCCCCCCACCTTAACAATTTTTCCCATTCTTTCCCTTAATGGTCATCCTGGAGCCTCCCCCTTGGCCCATTGTTACCTGGAAGTCCAATCAGGAAGGCCAAGTCTGCTCATTGGCTAGCTTTGGGCAGCCAATCAGGGGCCACCAATTAACTGGCTATTGGCTACTCTAGAAGTCCAGCCCTTATGGTCACTGCAGAGGCTTCCTTTTTCTGAGGTCATGTACCAGCTGACCACTGTCATCCGCCCCTGTATCGCCCATCCCCTGAGGGCTCAAGGTAGTCCTTATAACCTGTGACCCAGCTCCTCATAGGTGTGCATCTAGCAGTACCCCAGTTCCGCTGTCTAGATACATCCCCGATTCCTGATCAGTTGAAGGTCCCCTCCCCCTAGTCCTCATTCGTCGCCATTGGGGCCTTCCTTGAAGACTACGATTGGTACTTATCACCCTGTTTGTCCATCCTTGTGTCCTGAATCTCTCTCTATTTTTCTCAGGACTGTATGTGTGTTTTATGAGTTTATTGTCTTGTATGTATGCCTATATTTTTCTGGAATAAATTTTAATTGTTTTACTTAATTAGTGTCCCTGGTAATTTTAAGCAATAATTTCTCGACATGTATCCTGTATACATAGATTAAAAGATCCTGTTTAAGCCAGGTGCCCACCTGTCAATTCCCCAACCTCGTTTTGAGGGCATTTTGGCTTATAGCAGGACCATGTTGCCCTCATTGTACAGGGCTGCCAGGAACCACTTGAAGGTACAGTTGTCCTTTACTCACAAGAGAACTGTGCATTTCACATCTCATATCTGTACCTCCTGTCAGGTGCATGGCACATATCTGTCACAGTGGCAACCAAGCAACATTGTGGGGAAAGTAGCATTAGGCAAGATAAGAGCTGCTGGTCCAGCTATTGTCAGGCTCTGCTCCACACCAAGATATTCAATAGGAAACACACAGCAGACAACATCTCAGCCACCACTGAAAGATAGTTAGCAGCATGGGTAGGCTTCTCCATGGGCTTCATGGTGGCCAATGGTTGCATGAACATGAGGACAGTGGCAGAGGCATTAGGCTTCAGGTACATTTATTGCAAGGCCCACCTTCTCCACCTGGTGTTTAAGGATGCCTTGAGGCTGGGTACTGCAGAGAATCCCAGTCTGGATACTGAGACCCATGAGTTCAGGAATCTCCTCCAGAAATGCCAGTACATCATGGGTAACTTCTCCCATCCATCTGCTGTGCAAGAAGCAGACACTGACAGGTGTGTCAGAGCACCACTTGATCGGTGATATGAGCACTCATTAAAACTCTACCTGTGCCATGCTCAAGCACTTGGTGGAACAAGAGAAAGCCCTGACTGCCCTAATCTCTGAGACTGGGGTAATTTGGGAAGAGAGTCAGCTCACCCATGAGGAGTGGCTGATCATCTCTCAGACTGTGGGAGTTCTTAGACCCTTTAAGAACTACTCAGAGATGCTCTCATCTGACAGAGCAAGTCTGGCTCTGGTCATCCCCATGATCAAATGGCTCATGAGGACTTGGCCTACTTTCTGGAGCTAGCTGCAGGACATGTAGATGTGGTTCCAGCAGTGCAAGCACTGGTGAAAAGTCTGCAAGATGGATTTGAGGCCCACCTTCAGCCTCTCACACAGCAGAAGGTCTACATGTTGGCAATCATGTGTGACCCATGCATCAAGGGCAAGATTGCCAAGAGAGCCAATTAGTTCATTTACTAGAGAGACAAGCTCTCCTGGTGAGTTGAGTACATGCAGGTCAAGAGGGGCACGTTGGTGCAAGCTGAGGAAGAGGGGCAAAAGCAGCTCCTCCACTGTTATTCAGCCCCCACCTCCCCAACTAGGCAGTGCCCCTCATGGCTACTGCCATGGTAACCTGTGAGATGGCATTCATTGGGCAGATCCTTAGCCCCTCTTGGAGTAGTAGGCACATGAGAGAGGACATGGAGTAGTAGGCATATGAGAGTGGCTGTGATGGTAAGGGAGTACCTTGCAGAGCCCTATGAGTTGCAGGCCACCAGTCCTTTGAGCTACTGGACCGTGAAGGAGGCAATCTAGCCAGAACACTCTGCCATTTCCCAGAGGCTCCTCTCATGCCCTCTGATGAGTATGTGGATTTTTTCCGCATGTGAGCAACATTGTCTGCTGGTATCACTCATGACTGCTTCCTTGGATAGTTGAATAGTTGATCTTCCTGAAGGGCAACTTACCATTGTTTGGCTACCTGGCCCTGGACATTGAGGGTGACTGAACTGAGCACATACTTGTGCCTGCATCCTCTCTCAGTCTGTGAGGGAACAATGAGCATTCCTTTCCTGCTGCCACTCAGGCCACACTCTTCCCAAAATTAAAATGAGACTAGGAATAAGTAGTAGTGCCAATGATCACTTTAATTGGCACTGAAATAATCCACCAATCTTCCCACTGCCATTCTAAATCTACTTCTACCAAAATACCTACAGAGTCCTGGTAGCAGTACAGCACAGAGCAATGTTGAATGTGGTGTGTACTCACAAGTTCACCCACTGAGCCACCAGCCACCCCAAACCAAATTGCATGCAGGAATTAAAATAGCAGCACAAAAAGTGTTCTTCATATTGATGGAGATGAAAGAGGTACAGTAGCATAGTGAGATCCGTGTGCCAAACATAAACCAGCAGAACCCACAGAAGCACCATAAATAATAAAGCTAATTTAAACATTCTTCTTTGCAGGGTTGGGAGATGGGAAAGCAAGAGCCTGTGATGAAGGACGGCTGCAGCACCTAGACTAAGGCTCAACCACTGAGGCAGTGAGAGTTGGTGTGTGTACTGATGCTGAGAGAGAGGGATCAGGGTGGACACACAACCCCTTCCTCTCACTTTCTGAGACCTTGTTCTGGTGTATAAGGTTTCTCTGGGTTTGCCCTTGGCTTTGGAAAAAAACAAAGCATATTGGGCTTCTGTGTATTGGGCTTGCCTTGGTTCAGGTGGTCTAGCAAAAGTGCCTGCCTTTGCTTCTGCCAAAAATAAAATAAGATAAATCCTTGCTGGGATTCTCTGGTTGACATTGGTTAGTTCTGTTGGGTTTGCACTGCTACCATATTGGCACTGGGTTGTACTGCTGGGCACTACTGCACTGATTCTGCTGTCCTTGCAACCTCCTCCCCGTTGCTCATATTGTGAGTCTGTGCTTGACATCAGTCCTGTTGAGCTGGCTTTTGCCACAATGGCACTGTGTTCTTCTGCTGGGACTAGTAGTTTGGCACTGGGTTGTGCTGCTGGGCATTACTGCACTGATTCTGCTGTCCTTGAAGAAATGCCCCCTCTCAATTTAAACATTTGAGATTCTCAGATTTGACCTTAGTCCTGTTTGGTTTTGGCAGTGCTGCAGTGGCACTGGTTCTGCTGCTGGTCTTACAAAGATGCCCCCCCCCCTCACTTCACTTTCTCATTTCTACAGCAGAGATTCTCTGGGAACTGGGTATGAATTGCTTTGCTATTTCCCCCCATTGAAAACAGCAGAGGATGACGGCACTTTCTTTGCGTGCTCATAGAATTGGACCCTCTGATCCAATCTCTTTGAAAATTGGGGGTTCTTTATGAGGAGAGGCTTCCACAGCTATGTTGCAAATCTGGTGCCTCTCAAATCTGGTGCCTCAAAGAAATCCTCTCCCAGACCACTGAATATACACCATGTATACTGGATATACTGATACTGGGCTCACGATCTCCCAAGACTTCCAAGATGGCGGCGCAATCACTTGCTGCAGCTCAGTGCTCTGTGGATGTGTGTTGTTTGTGGCTGTGTGTGGCTGTGTTATCGGCTGTTATGAATTCCTCCTGTGAGGCGAATGTCTTCTATAATAGATGGGACCTTGTGGAGATTGGTTTACAAAGTAAACAGGTGATAACAGCTGACCTTCCTCGGCGTCTGAACATTCCAGCTGAGATTACGAGGCCTCCCGGCTCCTGGTGGATTGTGGCTCCGGTGAGTGGGAGCAGAAACAGACGAAGGAAATGTTCATCAAGGAAGAGGAAGAGGGGCTGTCGGGCTGGTGTTGTGTATAGGATGAAAAAACAAAGGAGGAGGCTGCCGCTCCCAAGTCTTTTCCTGACAAACGCCAGGTCGGTCGGAAACAAGATGGATGATTTAAGGCTAATGGCTTCTACAAGCAACTTTGTTAAAGACTGCTGTGTGCTGTTAATTACTGAGACCTGGCTAAACCCCTCTATTCCAAGTACTGAGATAGAGTTGGACGGTTTCTCATTACATCGCTTGGATAGGAACAAGACTGTCGGGAAGAGCAAAGGAGGAGGAGTCTGTATGTATGTGAGAGAAGATTGGAGTACGAACTCAAAGATCATAACAAGCCATTGTTCTGCTGAAGTAGAATATATGACTGTAAAGATTAGACCTTTTTATTTGCCACGGGAATTTAGTGCGGTCATTATATTGGTTGTGTACATTCCACCAGATGCAAAAGCTGATTTAGCTTTGAGTTGTTTAGGCAACGAAGTTAGTGAGTTGCAAACTAAGTATCCAGATGCTGTTTTTATTGTAGCAGGGGATTTTAATCATGTTGATTTGCGAGTTGTTCTTCCTAAGTTTTATCAACAGGTGACATGTGCGACTAGGGGTTTGAATATTTTAGATAAAGTTTATATAAATATAGCACAGGGGTATAGAGTTTTGCAGCTACCACAGTTAGGTATGTCTGATCATTTATCCTTGGTCTTGGTTCCTGTGTATATTTCTAAGCGGAAGAGGGGGGTGATTGTAACTAGGACAGTGAGATGCTGGCCTGTGGGGGCGACTATGCAGCTTCAAGACTGCTTTGAACGAACAAATTGGGACATCTTTGAACATCCAGACCTAGAGTGTTATACAGATACAGTTTTGGGGTATATGGCCCACTGTATTGATACTGTTACAACAAACAAGTGTATTCGAACCTATCCAAATCAAAAGCCATGGATGACTGGCACTGTTAGGTTTCTCTTGCATAGGAGATATAAGGCTTTTAAGTCTGGGGATGCCTCACTTTACAGTGTGGCCAGAGCAAATTTGAAGCGGGGTATTAAACAGGCCAAAGCTGCATATAAGGGCAGGATAGAAGAATGGCTTTCTCAGAATAATTTGAGACAAGCCTGGCAGGGGATTCAGCAGTTAACTAATTTCAAGGCGCTAAAGGCTAGTACGAATGGAAAGCAGGAGCTGGCAGAGGAGTTAAATACTTTTTATGCCCGGTTTGAAGTGGATCAAAAGGAAGCGGAATTACTAGTAACATCATCATTGGGGACCGAGCAAGGTGCTCCTTTCGTTGTGAGGGAGCACGATGTTAGGTGTATAATGAAGGCAGTAAATTCTAGAAAGGCTGCAGGTCCCGATAATATCCCTGGTTGTGTGGTAAAGGAATGTGCAGGGCAGTTAGCCGGGGTGTGGACTGAGATTTTCAATCGTTCTTTGTCACAATCCATTGTTCCCACTTGTTTGAAGGCTTCCCTTATTGTCCCAATACCAAAGAGGACGCCAGCAAAGGTTTTAAATGACTATAGGCCAGTGGCCTTGACTTCTGTGATAATGAAGTGTTTTGAACAATTAGTTCGAAAATATATTATTTCCTGCCTTCCTGTTATTTTTGATGAATATCAGTTTGCTTACAGGAAAAATAGATCTACTGAGGATGCTGTTAATACTGTTCTTTATACTGCTTTATCGCATTTGGATAAAAAGGGGACGTATGTTAGAATGTTGTTTGCAGATTTTAGTTCTGCTTTTAATACAATATCACCCCATAGATTGTTGTCTAAGCTTAAAGATTTGAAGCTGTCGGACTCTATATGTGAGTGGATTTTGAATTTTTTGTCAGGTCGTTCACAAAAGGTTAAAATGGATGGATATATTTCCTCCGTGAAGATCTTAAATACTGGCACCCCTCAGGGATGTGTCTTGAGTCCACTTCTTTTCACTATTTACACATCTGATTGTGTTTCCAGCAGTCTGAGTAACAAAATCATTAAGTATGCAGATGATACAACGTTGGTAGGGCTCATCTCTGAGGATGATGAGTCTGCGTACAGGAGGGAAGTTCAACAGCTGTCCCTTTGGTGTAAAGTAAATAATCTTATTTTAAATATAAATAAGACGAAGGAAATTATAGTGGATTACAGGAAGAGTAGTTTGGACACCCAGCCGTTGTTTATTGATGGTGTTATGGTAGAACAGGTGACAGAATGGAAGTTTCTGGGAATTACCATGAAACAGGATCTAACATGGGGGGCAAATACTTTAGCTCTAGAGAAAAAGGCCCAGCAACGACTATACTACTTAAGACTCTTAAGATCACTACAACTGTCAGGGAGTCTGCTGGTTGCCTTTTATCGTAGTTCCATTGAGAGCATTTTATCTTATTGCCTCTGCGCGTGGTTTGGGAGCTGCACGGAAGCAGAGAGAAGGGTGCTCCAAAGAGTGACGAGAAGAGCACAAAAGATTTGTGGATGTTCTCTCCCCTCATTGGTGGATCTGTATAATATGGCATGTAAAAGGAAGATACAAATGATCCTAAGGGACCATACACATCTGGGCCATTTGCTTTTTGAGATCTTACCGTCAGGTAGACGATATAGAGTGTTGAAGGCTAGGACAAACAGATTTAAGGACAGTTTCTATCCAAGTGCTGTGGTTAGGTTAAATGCAGGGTTATGAAGGATTATCTGTTTTAGATGTATTTAATGGTTTAAATGGTTTTAATGGTTTTATGAATGTTTAATGGTTTTATGAATGTTTATTTAATGGTTTAAATGGTTTTAATGGTTTTATGAATGTTTATCCGTTTTAGATGTATTTAAATGGTTTTAATGGTTTAAATGGTTTAATGGTTTCAGATGTATTTAAATGGTTTATGAATATGTGTGTTTGATGTGTTGGTATGTTTGTGGAAGAGCACCTCATTTCGTTGCTCTCTTTTTGTTGAGAACAATGACAATAAATTCATCTATCTATCTATCTATCTATTGGGAAATTCCATTTTTTTTGGTCCAATATACCCAAATACAAAAAAGATGGCACATACCTATTCAAGGACTATGGCCTTTGTGATCTGCTTGCCCCCACAGATGATGTCACAGTGCTACATAAGTGCTAGTGCTATTCTTCATGGCAGATGAGCAGAGAAGGAGGCAAGCCAGCTGACTGACATGGGTGACTATTATTTGGATAGCAGTCTAGTTTCTACCTAGTTTAATTTACCTGAATAGTTTAATTTACCTGAATATCTGCCTCTTTAGATGGGTGGTTTATTTTTGGTGAAGAGGTGGAGGGGTAGGCTTGAGCCAAGCATTGTGTCATTTTCTACTGAGAGCTCATTTGGAATCTTGTGCATAAATCCCAAAGACTGGAGGACAGCTTCTATGAGGTGAGAAAAAGGAGAAAGAATTTCTTTGCTGGATGTGGGTGGGTGGAGCAATTAATTGATGGTAGAAATAAATTGGGGTGGGAAATATGTGGAGAATGAATTCAGAGAAAAATATTTTGAAACATATAAGGCAGAGAAGAAGTAATTTAAAACTGGGTTGTTTTATTAGAACAGTATTCTGTTTCTGACCATGGGCAGCCAGATTCCCTTGGAACATCTCCAGGAAGGCATGGAGGTGATGAGCTTGTTTAAAGATTTGTCCCTAGCATTACATGTTGAAAAACAGAGAGCCAGTTCACCTATATTCATTTTTTCCCCTGCTGTTCTTCTATCATTAAATGCAAAGTGGCTTACATTGAATTTCTAGTGGGGATGGGTAGCTATTCCTTATAGCTTTATTTTTTTTAATGGAAGTTTGTGTTTTTACCAACAGGTTCTGATTTCTCTTTTTGCTGTGTTTTTTTTTTAAAATCATTTATGGTTTTCCTATGTATACACATGGTTTTCATATGTATACACATGCAGAACAATGCCAGAACAAATAATATCTGCTTGACTGCTGCTTTGCAAATACCATCTTGACTTCGCTAGATTCTGCAACATCTGACCACCTAGGTTGCAGGAGTTGATTTCCCTCATTAGAGCACTTCTCTGCAACAGCCCAGAAGGACCCACTTTTGCCTACATCTGAAACTGACAGATAAAGATGAGTTTGCTTTCCTTCATCAGAGTATCAGATGTGAGTGAGAATAGCTTGTAGATTAATGACCAAAATCTTTCTGGAATCCATGACCCTTTGACATTTTGGCCAAGTGGGATAAATCCATCCCAGTCTCCAAAAAACTAAAGTGGAGTGGAACCAGATGGTTCTATCCAAACCAAAGTACAGGGCCAGATTAAGGTCAACCAATGCCTTCAGCACAGCCCAAAATTGGTGCCCCTTTCAAGTTAAGCCCTTCCATTGCTTAACTGATGAGACATTGAGACTCAATGCTGAAGGTGAAATAAGAGGTTAAAAATTAAGTTTTCTTCCCTAGGACAGACCCCACAACTGTGTTAAATATAAACTTTTAAAAATATTTATTTAATACTAAATAGCAGTAAGCAATATAAGCAAAAAAAAAAATATCCTTTGTGGTGCCCCCCCTTCCCTCGGTACCCTAAGCATGCGTTTATTGTGCTTACTGGTTAATCTAGGGCTGCTAGAGTACCGACGTAAGTGACCAACAGTAGAACCCTAAACAAAGTTGTATCCTTCTAGGTTTTTTGAAGTCTATGGATTTAGGTATATCTTTGCTTAGGTTTCCACTGTAAATTTATCAACATAATTATTTAGCTGCAAAATTCACTTTTCTGTAATCAATACATATGCCAAAATATTTGCCCAACACTAGATGTATGCCTATGCTCCCAGTCTGCCCAATCAATAACTGTTTGGTAATATGGGAGGTCCAACTGGAGCATAAGAACATAAGAGAAGCCATGTTGGATCAGGCCAATGGCCCATCCAGTCCAACACTCTGTGTCACACAGTGGCCAAATATATATATATATATATATATATATATATATATATATATATATATATATATATATATATATATATACACACACACACACACACACACACACACTGTGGCTAATAGCCACTGATGGACCTCTGCTCCATATTTTTATCCAATCCCCTCTTGAAGCTGGCTATGCTTATAGCTGCCACCACCTCCTGTGGCAGTGGATTCCACATGTTAATCACCCTTTAGGTGAAGAAGTACTTCCTTTTATCCGTTTTAACCTGACTACTCAGCAATTTCATCAAATGCCCACGAGTTCTTGTATTGTGAGAAAGGGAGAAAAGGACTTCTTTCTCTGCTTTCTCCCTCCCATGCATTATCTTGTAAACCTCTATCATGTCACCCCACAGGCGACGTTTCTCCAAGCTAAAGAGCCCCAAGCGTTTCAGCCTTTCTTCATAGGGAAAGTGTTCCAACCCTTTAATCATTCTAGTTGCCCTTTTCTGCACTTTTTCCAATGCTATAATATCCTTTTTGAAATGCAGTGACCAGGACTGCACACAGTACTCCAAATGAGACCGCACCATTGATTTATACAGGGGCATTATGATACTGGCTGATTTGTTTTCAATTCCCTTCCTAATAATTCTTAGCATGGCGTTGACCTTCTTTATTGCAATCGCACACTGTCTTGACATTTTCAGTGAGTTATCTACCACGACCCCAAGATCTCTCTCTTGGTCAGTCTCTGCCAGTTCACACCCCATCAGCTTGTATTTGTAGCTGGGATTCTTCGCCCCAATGTGCATTACTTTGCACTTGGCCGCATTGAACCTCATCTGCCACATTGACGCCCACTCACCCAGCCTCAACAGATCCCTTACATGTTTTAAATAAAACATTAAATTTAAATAACATTAATTTTAAATAAAGCATGAGCATGTGCATTAATGTTTTAAGTAAGTGATGAGACAAAAACTCAAGGAGTTACCAGACTTCTGCAAGGCACTTCCATGGATACCTGGAATTGTAGATCTGCGTTTAGGTTGACTGTTGGCCTTGTTTTGGTCCATATTTCAAAAACTAGTTCCATGTATTTTCCTTTCTTATTTTTCTGCTCTTTGGATATATGATGCTCTTGGAATCATTTGCATAAATACCCTTTAGAATTCAACAAAATCCCATTACAGCTTCAAAAAGTGAGTTATTTTTAAAATGAACAAGCTTAGCCTGGTGCTTTTGCATATGGCATAACTTTCCTTCCTGTGCACAGCAAGGCTCCAGGAGGAATGTATTATTGTTTCTATTATTTGTGGGTTTTTGTAAACAAGTAATACTGGTCTCTAAGACCTTGGTCAATATTGTGTGTAAGTGTGTGTGCAAGCCAGTGGACAAACAGATGTTTCAAATGAATGATCTTGGTATCTAAGTATCATTGCAATTTCTTTTTATCTTTTATTTTAGGGATGCTTATTTATTGTAAGATATGAGGAGATATGAAGCTATCTTATAATGGCTTGCTGTCATAAACTATTGTATTACCACTAGGATTGATGCAGGGTTCCCTTCAGTCACATAATGGTAAAGCAGGTATTAAAAAACTGTCAGATGGACTAACCACCACTGCCTAGTTCTGTCAACAGACACCTAATTTTACATGGAATATTTTTGTCATGAATTCTACTGGTGATCAGCTGGGGTAACAGAAAATCAGGAGGCTCAAGAAAAATGCATACCAAGCCCAGAGTTGTCTTCTCTCAGTTGAAAGACTACTGGACTTGGGAGATTTAAACCTGAGGAATCCTAGATCCTAACTTCAAAATCCATTGCACCATGAAGCTTCCTAGCGAGGTTTTAATTTCAATGCCTGTAAATTCATATAGTTCCTTTAATAAGGACTTACCTGCAATGTGTGGTTATAGGCAGTTAAAACTTTTCTGAATTAAATCTGAATTAAAGCAACAAGACATTTTTCTTCAGGTCCAACAAAATGGCACGACATGCAGGACTGTAGTGAGGAGGGGGAACTGAGCGACATTACCCTCCCTCACTCTTTGTGAGTTCAATTACTCTTGCAGAACTTGTTGCAACGTGGCTGCCATATTCCATCTTGAGGTTCAGTGTTTGAAATCATCTTGGTGATTATGCGTGGAAGCTTGGCACCATTTATAAGTCTGTCTGCTATGAAATGTGATACAAATCAGTTACTCCTTAAGATTTTTTTCCCTGTCTTGCCTAGGGTTGCCAAGTCCAATTCAAGAAATATCTGGGGACTTTGGGGGTGGAGCCTGGAGACTTTGGGGGTGAAGCCAGAAGACATTGGGGCGGAGCCATAAGCAAAGTCGTGACAAGCACAATTGAACTTCAAAGAAAGTTCTGGCCATCACATTTAAAGAAACTGCACACCTTTTAAATGCCTTCCCTACATTAGAAATAGTGAAGGATAGGGGTACCTTTTTCGAGGCTCATAGAATTGAACCCCCTTGTCCAATCTTTTTGAAACTTGGAGAGCATTTTGAGGAGAGTCATCAGATGCTATGCTAAAACTTTGGTGTCTCTACCTCAAAACACAGCCCCTCCAGAGCCCCAGATACCCCCAGATCAATTCTCCGTAATACCCTATGAGAATCGATCTCCATAGGGAATAATGAAGTGCCCAGCAGACATTCCCTCCCCCACCCCCTGTTTCTGATTACTCTGAAGCAGGGGAGGGCCTTCTCTCACCTGAGGATTGGCATCTCTACTCATGATTTTTTGAACTTCCAACTTCTTCAAAGTAACACAGAGCAACCAAAGGTTCAAGTTTACCTTTCCTATGCAAATGACCTCCGAAAAGCTTGTGCAACCAATAGAGGGTCTGAGCTGCTTTCACGGGCACTGGGAGCAGCCATGTTCTTCTGCCTACTCCCCGCCCCCATTCAGCCTTAAAGACACAGACACACCTTTCCAAGAGAAAGCCTTGCCTCCAGAGGTGGAAAGGCACATGGAGGCTGTGAGGACAGGGCTTCCCCCTGTTGGCCAGCTGACTGGGGGTGGGAAGGAGCCTGGGAAAGCAGGAGAACCCCCACTGGGACCTGGGGATTGGCAAGCCTAGTCTTACCTTCTGAATTCACAGTTATCAGTGAAGTGGAGATTTTAATCTACAATTGTGGCATAGAATAAATTGTGACTATGTAACAGAGGAGATTGGTAATTTTGGATTAATTAATATAGAAGATAAAAGCATGATGCTTGCTATATGGAGACAAAGTGTGTGGCACAGTCTTGTACTCTAACGACGTCATCTCTGGCTGTAATGCAGTTTCCCCCAATATCATTTTCCCCAGGCCATTACACTTTTCTTAGAGTGGATGGACATGATCCCCAATAAAAAAAAAATCTGATGCTTTTGAAAAAGGAATTGAAAGGAATTGCCAAGAGGACTGCAGATTTATAATTCCTTTCAGTGTAAATTCTACTTTCATGGTAATTAGCTATACAAGTAGGAAAGGGAAACAGAGAATGCATGCCAGTGTGACAGATTCTGTTATGAAATAGGATGTCTTTTATATCACTAGAGAATGCCATAGTGTACTGAGGAAGAAGAAACCAAAAGATTTGCTGTTCTTCTCTTTTATGGTCACCATAAGGGTATGAGAACCAATTCATTCAGAATGAAACTCAGCACTGGGAAGGCAGATGGACTCACGGCCAAACTTAAATTGCATATTGCTTGCTTCTATTTTGTTTTTGTTTTTTAAGTATGCTTTGGGAAGTTGTGAGTATAAGCAGAGGAATGACGAGAACCTCTTACAGTGTAATTCTAAACAGAATTATACCTTCATAAGTCCATTGAAGTAAATATTTTTAGGATTACTATATTTAGAATTGATAGATTAGTTTATTATAATATTTGTTTAGGATTGTACTGTTTACCCTTTTCCCTCTGACCATTTTGCTGCTTAGATTCCCTGCTACTTCCTTTTTCCCACAGGGAAAAGATACAGATCATTAACAGTGCCACCTTAAACACAGTTGTACATAAGCATCGAGGCTTAATGATGAGACATCCACTACCACTGCTGCTACATCTCCTAGGAACAACCCCCACCAGAAATGGTGTCTAACGAGGAGGATTTAAAGATCAACACCAATACCTTAAAATGTTCCTGGAAACAGAATGGGAGCCAGCATAGGTAGGTATGGTCCCAGCAGGAACTCATATGCCTATTAGGCCACATCCCCTGATGTCAAGCCAGCCAGAACTGCATTCCTGTGTGTTACTGCTGAAAAAAAGCCCTGATCACCATAACCAACTCCAGTCAACATCCTTGTTGCTGCATTCTGCACCAACTAAAGCTTCTGAACACTTTTCAGGGGCAGGTCCACATACAGAGCATTGCGGTAATCTAATATAGATGTAACCAGGGCATGAATCACTGTGGCCAGATCTTTTCTGCCCAAGAAAGTCAAAGTTGGTAAAAAGCACTCATGGCCACAGCTTCTCCTCCTTATCCAGCAGTAGGCATGGATTCAAGAGCATCCTCAAACTATGGAACTTTTCCTTCAAGGAAACGTAGAATCATAGAGTTGGAAGGGACCTCCAGGGTCATCCAGTCCAACCACCGGCACAATGCAAACTCACAAATACCTCCCCCTAAATTTACAGGATCTTTATTGCTGTCAGATGGCCATCTAGCCTCTGTTTAAAAATCCTCCAAGGATGGGAGGATCCAGAGGCCCAGCCTTTCTCCTCCTCCTCTTCCTCCTCCGTGGCCATGGTGCAGCTGCGGCTCTGCAGGTGAGAGGCCGGGAAGGGAGGGGGCTGGCCTGACTAAGCTTTGCTTTAAGAACCTTTGCTCCAAGATGGCGATGAGACGAGAGCCTAGGTGCTAGGGCTCCTGCTAGTCTGGTAGCTTCTGCAACAACATGCTACCAAGGAACAACAACAACAACGCTGACATTATTGGGAACCAAACAGAGAGGGGTGAAAAATTTGACTTACAGTACAACGGCGGCAGTTTTCTGTCTTCGTGAAGAGTCAACTGGGAGTGCTGCTGGTTGGGCTGGTGCTGGAGCGGAGGCAGGGCGCAGCCGCGGGCTGGAGTGTGGGGAGAGGCCGGGTGAGGACGAGGAGAGGAGCACAGTGCAGCGAGAGCACAGGCGCCAGCGGGAACATAGTGTGGTACAGCTGGAGGCTGTTGTGGATGGAGCCCGGCGTGGTTTGGTGCAAACGATGCGGGCGGGAGAGGCGGCGTCTTCGTGGGAGCCCTCCAGTTTTCATTCTGTTTCTCCCATCCTTCTCTTTCTGCAGGCGCTGCTGGGACGCTGCTGGGATGCAGCTGGGTCGATGACTGGGAACCCATGACCAGGAAGCCCTGTAAGGGGCTCGAGTGGCGTGAGGAGGCCTGGTGCGTTGGGGTGCAGGGGGCTGGCAGTTAGGGAGGACACAGGGGAGGTCTCATTTCCCCCCCCCCCTCGGGTTGCCTGAGCTGTTGAGGTCCATCAGGCCCCAGTCAACAACAAAGCTGCATCTATATAAACTGTGACTGCACTTTAGGAACATCTATGAGCACTGGCACTTTCAGAAGAGCACTTACTATCTACCTCCCTACTGGTAACTTTGACTTCCACTCCACTCTCCACTGAGATAAATGTTTTATATTGCTGGCCACTAAATGGATTAGAATTGTTATTAGTTATTTAATTAGATATATTATTTAATTGCTTAACACTGCATATATATATATATATATAAGATGGAGACAAAACAGTGCTCGGCCTCCTTCCAGTCTGTGTCCCATCCTGAAGGTAACAGGTAGTGGGGCCAAGAGGAATAGCCCGCCTCCATTATCGGTGTTATGTAATGCCAGGTCCATAAATAATAAGACCTCGATCCTTAGGGAGTTCCTGCTTAAGCAGGATATGGACCTGGCTTGCGTGACCGAGACCTGGGTGCAAGATGGGGAGATGGTGGCTCTCTCCCAGATGATTCCCCCGGGTTACTCGGTCTTTCACCAATCACAGACTAGTGGGCAGGGGGAAGGCATAGCGCTATTCATACCGGAGGGTTACTCCTTTCGAGCTCTCCCGGCCCCAACGATCGATGGTATTGAATGTGCCGGACTGCTGTGGGACGTTGGTGTGAGGTTGGTGATCTGGCTGATGTACCGTCCGCCTAACGCACCGGCCAGCGCCTTACCATCCCTGATGGAGGCCATGGCAGGTTGGGCATTGGAATCCCCAGGGCTGATGGTCCTGGGTGATTTCAAAGTCCAAGCCAATGATGCAGCCTCCAGTCCGGCGATGGGCCTAGTGTCTTCCATGACAACACTGGAACTCTCCTAATTTGTTACAACTCCCACACACCACACTGGTCACATGTTAGATTTGATCTTTGCATCCGGGATTTTGGTGGACGATATTGCCACAGAAGCGGTGCTATGGTTGGATCACTTTGCCCTTAAGGCCCGTGTGAAGGCGCCGCCCCAACCCTGTATGGGCAGAGAGCCTATTTGGGCTTGCCTGCGGAGTCTGATGGACCCTGAGAGGTTCCATATGGCCCTGCGGGATCCCTGTTCCCTTGGCAATTCTCTTGATGACGTGGTTGAGGCTTGGCATGGCTGGCTATCCAGGGCCATCAACGAGATCGCACCCAGAC
Source organism: Heteronotia binoei (assembly GCF_032191835.1). Taxonomy (NCBI): domain Eukaryota; kingdom Metazoa; phylum Chordata; class Lepidosauria; order Squamata; family Gekkonidae; genus Heteronotia; species Heteronotia binoei. Next base: position 66,205,295 of record NC_083243.1, read on the forward strand.
GTCCTCTGCACCCTCATGTGAGGCTGGCTCCATGGTACACCTCGGAGCTATGGCAGCTGAAACAAGGGCTCAGACGACTAGAGAGGCAGTGGTGGCATACTCGTGATGAAGAGACGAGAACATCCTACAGAATGTTTATGAGGTCTTATGAGATGGCAATCAAAGCCACAAAGAAGGACTACTTTGCAGCTAGGATTGCATCTGCAAATTCGCGCCTGGCACAATTATTTAGTATAATTAGGAACCTTACAACACTGCCTCAAGGCAGACCAAATACAAGAGAATTAAAGATAGGTGGTGAGGCTTTTGCAAAAATTTTTGCAGACAAAATCACGTCGCTCCTCCAGGACTTTCCTGCCACATTGGATACAGTACAAGATCTTGAGGCTCCTTGCCTGTATTCTGGTTCAGTTCTGGATCACTTTGACACACTTAGCCTGGGGGAAGTTGACGGAATTCTCTCTACTGTACGTCCAACAACTTGTGATCTGGACCCATGCCCCTCTTGGCTGATTAAATCTTGCCAGAGGGAGCTTACATGTCCTTTTCGGGACATTGTAAATAGATCCCTCTCAGAGGGGCAATTTCCAACACCTCTGAAAGAGGCTATGGTCCGCCCTCTCTTGAAAAAGAGTACAGCAGACCTGGCCAAATTGGCAAACTACCGGCCGGTCTCAAATTTACCATTTTTAGGTAAAATTATTGAGAGGGCAGTAGCGCTACAATTGCAGGGTTTTCTAGATGACGCTTCTATCTTAGATCCTTACCAGTCCGGTTTCCGCCCAGGCCATGGGATGGAGACAGTGCTGGTCATCTTGGTGGATGATCTCCAGCGGCATCTGGATCGAGGTGGCGTGGCGGTGCTGATGTTGTTAAACATGTCAGCTGTGTTTGACATAGTCGACCATCGGTTACTGACCCGTCGGCTCGCTGACGCAGGGATCAGGGGGTTGGCCTTACAGTGGCTTTCCTCCTTCCTTGATGGACGGGGACAAAGAGTGGCAATTGGGAGAGAGCTGTCCCATCGGCACTAACTAGATTGTGGGGTGCCGCAGGGAGCAGTTCTCTCTCCGATGTTATTTAACATCTACATGCGCCCCCTTGCCCAGATTGCCCAGAGGTATGGGCTGGGGTGTCATCATATGTGGATGACACCCAGCTCTATCTACTAATGGACGGCCGGCCTGACTGCGTCCCAAAAAATCTGGACCTGGCGCTGCAAGCCGTGGCAGGTTGGCTCAGGCTGAGTGGGTTGAAGCTGAATCCAACAAAGACGGAGGTCCTTTGCTTGGGTCGTGGTGCTCTAAGAAGGGAAATTCCTCTCTTGGTTTTTGATGGTGTGTCGCTGAAAGTGGCGCACTGGGTCAAGAGCTTGGGGGTTCTACTGGAGCCTTCACTGTCAATGGAAGCCCAGATAGCGGCCACTGCCAAGTCTGCATATTTTCATCTTAGACGGGTGAGGCAGTTGGCCCCCTTCCTCGAGCGCCAGGACCTAGCAACAGTGATCCATGCAATGGTCACCTCAAGACTGGATTACTGTAATGCCCTCTACATGGGGCTGCTTTTGTGCCGAACCTGGAAGCTGCAGCTGGTGCAGTATACAGCGGCTAGGCTATTGTTAGGGCTCCTGAAGTGGGAGCACATACGGCCGGGGCTGCGTGGGCTGCACTTGCTGCCGGTTGCATACCGGGTTCGGTACAAAGTGCTGGTTATTACCTTTAAAGCCCTATATGGTCGAGGGCCTGCCTACCTGAGGGATCGTCTCTCCCCATACGAACCCCAGAGAGCACTGAGGTCCGCGAGAAAGAACCAGCTGACTATCCCTGGGTCGAGGGAGGCCAAATTGAAGAACACAAGGGAACGGGCCTTCTCTATTGCAGCTCCACACCTATGGAATCAACTTCTAGACAAAGTGCAGGCCCTGCGGAGTCTTTTTTTTTGTTTGTTTCAAACAATTTTATTAGTAACATGTGGTAATAAATTTCAATTTCTTACTTCATTAATAATTACTTTTTTTTTTAATCTAACCCATATATTACTTTCTACCCACCCCTCCCCCCGTTACTTGACTCCCACTGGTGTTATATACTTAAAATCTTAATATTAAAGGTACCCTTAATTAATAAGAACCAAAATTAATATCCTCCTCCCTCTTGTACTTAGTCATTATCAAAAATTGTCCAATGTCCTTTTATTTTCCACTCTTTTTCTACGTATCTTCTGAACTTTTTCCACTCCATCTTAAATACTTCTAAATCATAGTCTCTTAAGGTCCTTTTTAATTTGTCCATTTCACTCCATGTCATAACTTTTACAATCCAATCCCATTTCTCTAGTATTTTTTCTTGCTTCCACAACTGCGCATACAATGTCCTAGCAGCTGAGAGCAAGTACCAAATTAAAGTTCTATCTTCTTTTGGAAATTCTTCCATTTGTAATCCCAACAGAAAAATCTCTGCAACTTTGTTAAATTCGTATCCCAAGATCTTAGAAATCTCTTGTTGAATCATCTGCCAGTACTTTTTCGTTCTTTCACAAGTCTACCACATAAGGTAGAAAGAACCTTCAGGTTTTTTACATTTCCAACATCTATCTGGCATCTTATTGTTCATCTTTGCCAACTTTTTAGAAGTCATATACCATCTGTACATCATCTTAAAACAGTTTTCTTTAATACTCTGACATGTTGAGAATTTCATAGAGTTCTTCCACAACTATTCCCAAGTGTCCATCTGTATTTCTTTATTTACATTAATTGCCCACTTAATCATTTGAGATTTCACTACTTCATCTTCCATGGGCCATTTTAAAAGTAACTTATAGATTTTCATAATTAATTTTTCATTATCTCAAAGCAGAACTTTTTCCATTTCTGTATGTTCTCCTCTTATTCCTTCAGTTTTAACATCACTTTCCACCAAACTTTTTATTTGTTGCATTTGAAACCAATCATACTTATTATTCAACTCTTCAGCAGTTTTCAATTCTATTTTACCGCTTTGTATTTTTAATAATTGATTATATGACATCCCTTTTTCCTCTCCTGACTCAGCTGTTATTATTTCTGCTGGCACTATCCATAGTGGTTTTCTCTCATCGCCATATTTCTTATACTTCATCCAAACATTTAGTAGATTATTTCTTATATAATGGTGAGAAAAAAACCATCCGCCTTTTCCTTTCCATAGTACATATAAGCGTGCCAGCCGAATTTATTTCCATGACCTTCCAACGTTAAAAGTTTTTTATTCAACAGCATCACCCAATCTTTTACCCACACTAGACAAACCACTTCATGATATCATCTTAAATCTGGCAGTTGAAATCCTCCTCTTTCTTTAGCATCTGTTAAAACTTTCATTTTAATCCTTGGTTTTTTCCCGGCCCATACAAATTCTGAAATCTTTCTTTGCCATTTATTAAATTGTTTACTGTCTTTCACAATCAGAATAGTTTGAAAGAAATACATTATTCTCAGCAAAATGTTCATCTTAATTGCAGCTATTCTACCAAGCAGTGACAAATTAAACTTGTTCCATTTTATCATATCTTTGTCCGTTTTACGCCATAACTTTTCATAATTGTTTTTAAACAAATCAATATTCTTCATTGTTATTTCCACGCCCAAATATTTTACTTTAGGGGTAACTTCACATCCCGTTAATCTCTGCAATTCCTTTTGTTTACTTACGTGCATATTTTTACACAAAATTTTTGACTTTTATTTATTAACATAAAGTCCTGCCAATTCTCCAAAATCTTGTATTTTGGCTAACAACAAAGGTGTTACTTGCATAGGATTTTCATTTATAAACATTATATCATCTGCAAATGCTCTATATTTATAGGAAAATCCTTTAATTCTCATTCCTTCAATTTCTTCATCATCTTGTATTTGCATCAATAAGATTTCAAGAGTCATTATAAACAACAATGGTGAAAGCGAACAACCTTGCCTTGTACCTTTGCTGATTATCATTTCTTCTGTAAGATCTGCATTTATACATAACCTTGCACATTGTTCAGTATAAATTGCTTTTATCATTCTTATAAAGTTTCCCCCAAACTTTGTTTTCTCCATTACTGCAAACATAAAGTCCCAATTCAAATTATCAAAAGCTTTCTCTGCATCCGCAAAGAATAATGCAACTTCCTTCTCTGGATGTCTTTCATAGTATTCTACAATATTTACAACAGTTCTAATATTGTCTCTTATTTGCCTTTTAAGGAGAAAACCCGCTTGGTCTTCCTTTATAAAATTTATTAGATATTGTTTAAGCCATTCTGCTAAGATTCTTGTGTATATCTTATAATCATGGGCCCTGCGGAGTCTTGACCAATTCCACAGGGCCTGCAAGACTACTCTTTTTAAGATGGCCTTCGCTGAGTGCTGAGCAAATGATAGATTTGCTGCTGTTGTATTCCGCCATCAATTTATTAAAAATCTGTAATTTAGCACCATTGTTAATTTTAGTTGGATTGTCGATTTAAATGATGGTTTTATAATGTAGTATTTATTGAATTATATGATTTTATTGTATTGTATTGTATTGTATTATACTGTATTGAACTAATATGTTGTGACCCGCCCTGAGCCTGCTTCTGTGGGGAGAGCGGGATATAAATAAAAAGTATTATTATTATTATTAAGTGCAATTCCTTCCAGAATGGGTGACACTTTGTGTCCCAAGTTAGACTTTTCACTCCCCAATAGCACTTCCATTTTGGGATTGTTGGGATTAAGCTTCAGTTTATTAGCCCACATCTTGTTGGGATTAAGTATCAGTTATTAGCCCATACCCCCTCCAAAACTGTCTCTAGGTACCAGTTCATGGTTTCTATAGCCTCCTATGGATCAGTCAGAAGCATTAGATAGAGCTGAGTGTCATCCACAGGATGGTGACATCCTCACCAAATCTCTGAATGACCTCACCCAGTGGTTTCATGCAGATGTCAAAAAGCATAGGGGGAAAGATGGAGCCTTGAGAGACCCTGTAGTAAAAGGCCAAAGGACTGAGCAGGAGTCCCCCAGAACCACTTTCTGAAACCTACTTTTCAGGCAGGTCCAGAATCATCACAAAACGGTGCCTTCCAACCCCAGCCCAGAAAGATACCATAATTCATGATACTGAAAGTCACTGAGAGGTCCAGGGGAATCAGCAAAGATGCTCTTCCTTTTTCTGTTTCCTGGCATTGTTTGTCCACCAGAGAGACCAAGCCTATTTCAATTCCATTATCAGGCTTGAAACCAGAGTGGAATGAATCTAAGCAATGGCATATAAATTCAAAACCTTAAATGAATTGGGAGTGCCAGCAATGAATATAGGCAGGCAAAATATGCGCAGGAAAATTATATGAGTGCCTTGAGGCATCGATTAATGAAGGAAGTTTGTTTAAACTGGCTACTGCCAGGAAGGCATGGGGAGTGTGCACCCTTGAATCCAATCTGCTGGGGAGTGTACACCCTTGAATCCAATCTGCAGAAATAAGATGTCCAACAAGGTCTTTCTTGCCACAATAACAGCAGCAGCAACAAGTCTTAATTCTATCTGCTAGCACATTTATGATGCCAGGAAAGATCTGACCTGTTCTGTGATGCATCACCTTATGGGGCTGACACAGTTCTTTAATACTTCAGTGAAAAAAGAATGGGACAAATGATTGGCTCATGTAAAAAAAATAGAGATTAAATAAAAAGGCTCATAACATCAACAAAGACATGGAAAGAAGCTGGGCTCAGATCATAATGACTCCATTTTCAACCACTGTCACACATTCATCCCTTCCAAACATTGATGCTATTACTCTTCAGGTAAGAGACAGAGACCAAAGAGAGGATCATTCCCCTGCGTTATAGCCCATGAGAATACAGACTGAAATGTGTGTGCCTAATGTAATTTTGTGTCCTTTTATAGTGGCATTGCAGCTGACAGCTCATCCCAGCCCATTTTGCAAGAGTAGGATGCCACAGTAACTGCTTTGACAGAAGCCATTCTGCTTACCATTTTAACTATGTCTACGAGTAAGGTGACAGTTTAAACTGACATACATCACTTTAAGTCCAAGTACTCAAACATACACTAACATACTTGGTTTGTGGTATCTGACTGACAGAAGAATAAATGTAGCTTGTATGCTGCCAAATTCAAAGATAAATGACAATGAGGCAATATATTTGATGTCAAAACTTTTTATTTCAACATTGGGATTACAGCTAAAATTTAGGAAGCTACAATTAATAAGGAATTATTCCAGTACCTGCCGGTCAATATTGTACTTCAGAAAATGCACAACTAAAAATATTTGATTTTGTAAATAAGTTTTTAATTATTCACAATTTAAAGGGTTTTTTTCCTTTTTTTGTTAATAACTGTCCAACTGTCTGAGTTTCAGAATGCAATGATTAGCTGTTAATCATTTACTATTGTTCTTCATGACTGATGGGAGAAACAAGTACAACTAACTAATATAGTTCATGTACAAAAAGATATCATTAGTTGGTCATCTTGATCCAGATTCAGCATTTTCTATGCAGAAACCCATATGGGGTCAAATTACATGTTACATAGGCTTGAAATTTGCAGGTAAAATCTGCTTTCAAAGGAATGTAAGGATGTCGTCTGACTGGCAGCTGGTGTGTTCTATTGGTTACAGTGTCAGACTAATATCTGGAAGAGCCAGATTCAAACCCCCAGTCTGCTATGGAAGCTTACTGAATGACCTATCTCTTAGGCCAGCTTACCTTGTTGTTGATGTGAGGATAAAATAAGGCTGAGGGGAAAAGGTGCTTTGGGTTGCCATTTGAAAGAATACCACACATAAACAAACTTTGTTTCAGAAACTGTTCCTTATTTAATATAGTCGGTAGTCATCATTTGTGAAATCAGCAAATGCTGGGAGAGGGGGGGGGGGGTCTGCTGCGTACAGGCCCAAAGTGGGAGGCCAAAATGACCCCAGAAAGGTCTCCCTCTTCCCACCATTTCTGCTATATGGAAGGAGGCCTGGCTTGAGCAAGTTGTTCATGGTGCCCAGCTTGGCTAGAGACTCACTTAGTGAGTCACACAGCAGTGGCCACCTCACCTGCTCAGCCTGGACAAATTGCATGACAATGCTTCAGCCAAGTACTGCCACACAAGTAATCTGCCCAGGTAAACACAGTAACACAACAATAAGAATATTTTAGTGATAGCCAGTCATACACAACAAAACACTAATTCCAAATATATATTCCCAATATATGGATACACACATTCCAGAAATGAATTCCAAATATATTGACACATATATGGACAATGGTGGGTAGGTTCAAAGTGCACCATTTCAAATCTTCATCAGGTCCAAGATGAATGGATAAATATATGTGTCACCATTGTCCATATATGTGTCAATATATTTGGAACTGATTTCTGGAATTTGTGTATCCATATATTGGGAATGTATATTTGGAATTAGTGTTTTGTTGTGTATGACTGGCTATCACTAAAATGTTCTTGTTGTGCCTGAAAGCAGTGTATTTTTGATTTGGATTCTCCACACTGCATTCCATTGTTTTGACAGGTAACCCCCACTCACCAGGCAGGACACATGTTAGACCTGATCTTCGCGGCCGGGATTACAGTGAGCGATATAACTGCAGAGGTAGTGCCATGGTCGGATCACTTCGCTCTCAAGGCCCGTGTAAGTATGCCCCCCCAAACCTGTTTAGGCGAAGAGCCGATTATGGCTCGCCCGCGGAGCCAAATGGACCCGGAACGGTTCCAGATGGCTCTGCGGGATCCCTGGCCCTCTGGCGACTCCCTCGATGGCCTGATTGAGACTTGGAATAGCCGGCTCTCTAGGGCCATTGAGGAGATCGCACCTCGGCGCCCTCTGCGATCTCGGACTAAGCTGGCTCCGTGGTACACCCCGGAATTACGCCAGCTGAAACAAGGCCTTAGACGGCTAGAGAGGCAATGGCGGCGTACCCGTGACGAGGCGATTAGAACATCCTACAGGAAGTTTATGAAGTCCTATGAGATGGCAATCAAGGCCGCAAAGAAAACATACTTTGCGGCTAAGATTGCATCTGCAAATTCGCGCCCAGCCCAATTATTTAGAATAATTCGGAATCTGACTACATTGCCTCAAGGCAATTCAAAAGCTAAGGAATTGGAGATAGGCTGTGAGGCCTTTGCGAAATACTTTGCGGATAAGGTCCAATCGCTCCGCCAGGACTGCCCCGCCAATTTAGAGGCAGTAAGTGGACTCGAAGCCCAATGCGTGTCTTCGGATTTAACTCTGGACTGCTTCGACCCGCTCAGCTTGGAGGAAGTCGACAGAATTCTTGGCACTGCACGATCCACGACTTGTGACCTGGACCCATGCCCCTCCTGGCTAATCAAGGCCTGCCAGGAGGAATTAAGATATCCTATACGGGATATTATAAATCGATCCCTTTCAGAAGGTGTTTTTCCAACACCCCTGAAAGAGGCATTGGTCCGCCCTCTCTTGAAAAAACCGTCATCAGACCCGGCCGAATTGGCACACTACCGGCCGGTCTCAAATCTGCCCTTTTTGGGCAAGATTATCGAGAGGGCAGTGGCTATGCAGTTACAGGAATTTCTGGAGGACGCTTCCGTCTTAGATCCATGCCAGTCCGGCTTCCGCCCGGGTCATGGGACGGAAACAGTCCTGGTCGCCCTCATGGATGACCTCCGACGACAACTGGATCGAGGCGGCTCGGTGGTATTGCTGTTGCTAGACCTATCGGCTGCGTTCGATATGGTCGACCATCAGCTGCTGACCCGCCGCCTCGCCGACGCAGGAATTCGGGGGCTAGCCTTACAGTGGCTCTCCTCCTTTCTTGACGGTCGGGGACAAAGGGTGGCAATCGGGGGGGAGCTGTCGCAGAGGCACCCACTTCATTGTGGAGTGCCTCAGGGAGCAGTTCTCTCCCCGATGTTGTTTAACATCTTTATGCGCCCCCTTGCCCAGATTGCACGGAGGTATGGGCTGGGCTGTCATCAATACGCAGATGACACCCAGCTCTATCTACTGATGGACGGCCGGACTGGTGATGTCCCAACAAACTTGGACCGGGCATTACAAGCCGTGGCTGACTGGCTCAGGCTGAGCGGGCTGAAGCTGAATCCGGCGAAGACTGAGGTCCTTTGCGTGGGCCGTGGCAGGCCAGGAGGGGAGATCACCTTACCGGCCTTTGACGGTGCGCCACTGGTACCAGTGCGCAAAGTCAAGAGCCTGGGAGTGCTACTGGAATCCTCTTTATCAATGGAGGCCCAAGTAGCTGCCACTGCTAGATCCGCCTTCTTTCATCTTAGGAGAGCGAGGCAGTTGGCCCCCTTCCTGGAACGCACCGACCTAGCAACTGTGATCCACGCAACGGTCACTTCGAGATTAGACTACTGCAATGCCCTCTACATGGGGCTGCCCTTATACCGAACACGGAGGCTTCAGGTAGTCCAGAACGCGGCGGCCAGGCTGCTGGAGGGACTACCACGGTGGGAAACTGTACGGCCTGGGCTGCGGGATCTACATTGGCTGCCGGTTGTCTACCGTGTTCGCTATAAGGTGCTGGTTATCACCTTTAAAGCCCTATATGGCCGAGGACCTGCCTACCTAAAGGACTGCCTCTCCCCATATGTGCCCCAGAGAGCACTGAGATCCAGCTCACAGAACTTACTGACAATCCCTGGGCCAAGAGAAGCCAGGCTGAGGGCCACTAGGGAGCAGGCCTTCTCGGTGATAGCCCCTCGCTGGTGGAACGACCTTCCGGAGATGGTGCGAGCCCTGCGGGACTTGAACCAATTCCGCAGGGCTTGCAAAACATGTCTCTTTCAGCTGGCCTTTGAGATGGAACCCGACTAATTTGAAGAATGGACAACTAGTCATCTTGTGGATATCACGACTACAGCATTTAGCACCTATTTTATTATATATTTAACTTTTAAATAATTTTTACTGTAACTGATATTTAAAATTGTTTATGTTGTTTTATGATTCATGGGATTCCCATGTCTGTCAGCCGCCCTGAGCCCGCCTCGGCGGGGAGGGCGGGATATAAAAAAAAAAAAAAACACAGTGGCTGCTGTGCAAGTCAAGATGCAACTCACCCACCATGTACGCTTGCTCCATACACAAGCACAGTGCTGTTGAAAGGGGTAATCATGCAGTGGCAGATGGTGGCTCCAGGGAGCTTATATCTCTGCTCTTTCTCCCAGTGTGTAAAGGGGCGATGTGCTCAGGACAAGTCTCATCACAAAGTTGGGTCACAAACTGTGAATACAGGAAACAGTGAATCATGAATCCACAAATGATGGAGGTCCCCTATACTAATAGAAATGTTCATAGGAAAGAACTGATGTGTCAAAACTGCAAAAAACAAACTTAATTTAATACTTTACATTAAATGGTGTTCATGCATGCCTAATAATATAATCTCAAAATGTTTCCTTTATATTGGGGCTTTTGAGGTGGCCACCCTATGATATCTGGAGCAGGCAAATGGCAGACAGGTAAAAGATTACCACCACCTCATAATACACACAATTACACACACTTACTTATCCAGCCTGAATCACCTTCTTCTGAAGAGAGTGTTCCAACAGTGAAAGGGTCATTAAGCTGTTCTTATGTGTATGTGCATGTGGTGACATCTGATTTCTCTTCAGCTCTCTTCAAAATTGTCTTGATATTGCTGAGCTTTGTCAATGAACTTTCAAAAAAACACAAATAATTCTGATAGCATATCCCATTGCTCCCTGGACATTGTCGTTTGATTGTACCACAGGCATAGGCGAAGTTACAAATGTGGATGCTGAAACATCATGGCTCAAACATTTCCCCAATCTAGTTGCCAGGCCAATAGCTAGAATTTTTTTTTCCTGGAGGTGGTGCTAGGGGATCCTAATTTAATTAGTGAAGCATAAACTATAGGAAAGTGGACTTGGGAGACTAGGAAAGGGTATGTCTGGCAGGTTTAGGAGGGGGCTCCACCCCATGATCCCTGTCTAGTTACAGCCCGGCAGCATGGCATTATTTTAAAAATTGCATGGCCATTTTAAAAGTGCATATAGTATCCCAGCAGATACTTCATAGCAAGTAATATTAAAGAATGTTTTGCACATGTGCCTAAAAGAACATTAGGTACTTTTTTGCTGGATGCTAATGATTTATGTAGAAAATCTTATCATCATCATGATTGCCGCATTCCAGCCAAGGCTGGACTCTGAGCAATGTACATCAGATAAAAAAGAAAACATAGATTAAAACAATAGATGGTTTTAAAACAATAAAAATTCCAACCCCAATGGCATCCTGCTAATTGTGTTCATTCTCCCAGACTGTCAGAGCATGTGGGGGAGGAGGGAGGAAAACTTCTGGAGGAAGTGTGTGTCATGATTAGGGTTGCCAAGTCCAATTCAAGAAATATCTGGGGACTTTGGGGGTGGAGCCAGGAGACTTTGGGGGTGAAGCCAAGATCAAGGCTGTGACAAGCACAATTGAACTCCAAGGGAGTTCTGGCCATCACATTTAAAGGGACAGCACACTTTTTCAATGCCTTCCTTCCACAGGAAATAATAAAAGGATAGGGGCACCTTCTTTTGGGACTCATAGAATTGGACTCCCTGGTCCAACCTTTTTGAAACTTGGGGGGTATTTTGGGGAGAGGCACTAGATGCTATATTGAAAGTTTGGTGCCTCTATCTCAAAAAACACCCCCCCCTCGAGCCCCAGATACCCGCAGATCAATTCTCCATGATTTTCTATGGAATAGATCTCCATATGGAATAACAGAGTTCCCAGCAGACATTTCCCTCCCCTCCCCCCACTTTCTGATGACCCTGAAGCATGAAGAGGGCCTCCAAACCGGGGGATCTCCTGCCCCCACCTGGCGATTGGCAACCCTATGTGAAAGCAATGTCACCCCAGAGTCGGAAACGACTGGTGCTTGCACAGGGGACCTTTTCTTACCTAGAAATTAGCAGTGGAGCAAAGCATATGCAGAGAACATCTACTGAAGGGTTGCAAACTTGCGCATGCCAACACTGCCGTCACAGCTCACTGCTCAGGCAAAGGCGTCTCCCTCCTCTTTGCAAACCAGGCAACTGGCGGTGGGCTGAGCGCACAAAGGGTTCGCCGCCTGTTGCATGCATGCACATGGTCTGCTTTTCCCACAGGAGGGAGCACGCAGAGCCCCGAGTTGGTGCTAACTGCTGAGCACTTTTTGTGCAGCAAGAGAGCTGCAAGCTGGGACTGGAGGTCCGGGCTGGGTGGTTCCCACGTGCTCCTCCGCCATTCATTGGCTGCCGGATCCCGCCCCCAACTCCCCCTCCTGTGGGGGCGGGCAAGCAGACACTTCTTTGCCCTGAGCCGGGCGGTCGCTGGATGGGTGCTTTTTGGCCAAGGGTGCATGGCTTAGGTGCCAGCGCCCCCCTCCCGCCAGCCATGGCCCGCTGCTGTTCCTCCGAGGGATGGCACTGTGGCAGCCCCTCCTGCTGGGGGTCTCCCCCTGGGGGGCCGTCAAAGACCAGCCCAGGCAGCTCCTCCAGCAGCAGCGGAGGCTGTTGGACCCGCTGGAGAGCCACACACAGGCCCACCCAGAGGAGATAGAGAGACTGCGGGACCCCTTGGTGGACGCCTCCCCCGGGCACCAGCGCCCGGCCCCAGAAGCCGCCCAACATGGCCCGAGCCGGCAGTAGCAGCAACGATGACAAGGAGCCTCCCTCCCCTTCTCTCATTTTGCCTCAGAAGCAGAGCGGGCGGCGCTGCTGCCTCTTCTCGCCTCTTCACGCTCCTTGGCGCCGTTCCCCCCCTCCCCCCACTTCCAGATTTTTGGAGAGCAGGGGAAGAGGCTGAAAATCCAGGGGTCCCCCACCAGGGCAGGAGGGTTGGGAAGCCTAGTCATGATTCTGGGCCTAGCAAGGCCTACAGGCTCTGTAGAAGCCTGCCTCAGAGTTATTACTGAAAGCCTACATTTCCCATGATCCGCTCTGTCCCTCTGATTGGGTGGCAAGGTTTTGGAGGGAAACTAGCCCAAAGAGGGGTGGGACCTCGGAGGAGAGCATAAAAAGGGCCAAGCACAGACAGGGTGCGTGCTTTCCTGGAGAGTAGGCTTGCCAATCCCCAGGTCCCAGTGGGAGTTCTTCTGCTTTCCCAGTCTCCTTCCCATCCCCAGTCAGCTGGCCGGCGGGGGGAAGCCTGCCCCCAAAGCCACCATGTGATTTTTTTCCCCTCCAGAGGCTTCAGTCTTCGATTGGAAAGGCTTCCTCTTGGGATGGGGCGTCTGTGTTACTTGGAAGAAGTTGGCTGTAACTCATGAGTAGAGAGGCCAATCCCTCACTTCAGAGTCACCAGAAAATGGGGGGGGGAGGAACATCTGCTGAGCACTTCATTATTCCCTATGTGGAGATCGATTCTCATAGGTTATAATGGGGAATTGATCTGGAGGTTTCGGGGGCTCTGGGGGAGCAGTTTTTTGAGGTAGAGGCACTGAATTTTCAATATAGTATCTAGTGCCTCTTCCCAAAGTACCCCTCAAGTTTCAAAATGATTGGACCAGGGGGTCCAATTCTATGAGCCCCAAAAGAAGGTGCCCCTATCCTTCATTATTTCCTATGGAAGGAAGACATTTAAAAAGGTGTGCTGTCCCTTTAAATGTGATGGCCAGAACTCCCTTGGAGTTCAGTTATGCTTGTCACACCCTTGTTCCTGGCTCCACCCACAATATCTCCTGGCTCCACCCCCAAAGTCCCCAGATATTTCTTGAATTGGACTTGGCAACCCTACTGGAGAGGCTGAAGGCAGAGAGGCTTTCTGTCTAGAGAGGTTGCAGACAGAGAAGGAGTGATCTCTGGAACAGGCAACAGGAAGATCCCTCACCCAAGGGATGTGGTGAGTTTTGGTATTAGAGTAGGGACCTTTACTGTTTCATAGTCACTATAGCACTAAATTTTTATCACCCACTTAGAGCACTAATAATAAACTTCTTTTGTTGTTATACTGCCTGGGTTCTCATATCTCCTTGGTCACAGTTAAGAGGAATTTATTAATATGAAAGACAAGGGTGGTTGGGGGCTGTGGGCCTTCCCATGCAGACCCCTACCAGAGAGATGGCAACCAGTAGCAGGCTCTCTGTGTGACAGGTGGGTAGAAAGATAACAAAAAGAAAGATTAACAAAATAATCCAAACTTTAAACATATATTGATAGATGTTGAACTGGCAAAGAATGACAGGGAAAGATATTTTGGGACTGTGGTACATATCTCAATGAAAATTTTGACTCTGTGTGCAGTAGCATTGAAAAAAGGCAAACTATAGGGTTGTCAAGTCCAATGATATTTATGTATAGAACTAGTTTTTGAATATTTATTATTGCTTGGTACTTGGATATCTCTTGAAATATTTTTAAAGCTTACTTCTTAAGTTTTGAAATAGAGTTCTTTTGGTGCTATAATGGCCTTTTCATCAGCTGCTGGGGGGGAAATAAAATTTGTGTTTGTTTTCATTCCAAAATATAGAAAACATTTCAGCATTTCTAACTGAAATAATTCCTGCAGAATATAATACAGAAAAGGAAGAAATCAGTAAATCAGAACAATTTCATGTGCATTTCCAGTGTACCAACCTTTGGGAACTATGAATCCAATAGAACGTTAGCCATTTGCTTCTTGATTGTGTGCTAAAGTGGCATAAATTGATTTTAAAAATCCATTAAATTTAATCTTCATAAATGAATACATTTTGGTCCTGAAAGTCACTGTGATATGTCTCCTCCAGGTGCTGACATGTTTTATCACATCTCAGAAGTGGTCTTAAGGGTTCACATATTATTTGACGACTATCTCTGTTATTGGCCTCTTGCATTGGTAACCACAACTAGCTTGTCTTTTGAAAAAGCTTCTCCAGGCAGTAGTTGATAAGATCACAATAGCTTTACAGTATCGTCTCTAGCAATGTGTACCTCCGAGAAGTCATGGATTGACAGGTTTGTGAAAATTATTCACTTTCCATGTCAATGTATGCATTCTAGCAAAAAGGATTTTTCACTCCCTGTGATAAGACTGTGTGACTTCCTTCTTCCCTTATATTAAAAAACAACATTTGAAAAGAATACGCTACAAAAAGTGACACAATTAAGATTTCTTTGATGATTTCATGTTATATGGTCTTTCAGCAAAGTGGTTGTATCCAGTTACAGATTCATAGAGTTGGAAGGGACCTCCAGAGTCATCTAGTCCCTGCCCAATGCAGGAAACTCACAAATACCTCCCTCTAAATTCACAGGATTTTCATTGCTGTCAGATGGTCAATAAATACTGAGTAAACACAATTAATTCATAAAATCAACAAGCAATTAAAATAATTACAATTAAAAACAGTTTGGTGCTAATATCATTTGATTCATTCCGTGCTGTTTAGGAATGCTGATGTTTCATTAAAACAATTAAAACATCTTGTATGCAACAGAAGGGTCTGTTCAGACAAGCATATTCTCTGCATGTAATTAAGTTCTTGATGCCATTGCATGCAGATAAGTTTTAAAACATACCCGGTTGTGGGTAGGATTCACATGGTTGCATTGGTCATCATTCCTGTGCAAGACAGGGGAGCTGTGGCTCTGTGGTAGAGCCTCTGTTTGGCATACAGAAGATCTCTAGCACCTCCAGTTAAAAGGATAAGGTTGTAGGTGATGTGAAAGACCTCTGCCTGAAACCCTGGAGAGCTGCTGCCAGTCTGAGTAGACAAATGCTAACCTCGATAGTCGAATGGTCTGATTCAGTATAAATCAGCTTCTCACTAATTCTGGCCATTTATTCTTTCATCTTTTCTCTTTGCTTCAGGTGGCTTACAGGAGAATGATTCCCAGGATTTGTTCATTTTTTGTTTTTCTGAAATGTAATTATGGGAGACTGATAAATTAACATATTAAACATCCCATGATAAGTGCACAGCATATTTGATAACAGAATGCACTGTTTTACTAACATTAAGAATCTGGTGGTAAATTCCACTGAGTAGCCCATGCATCACTGCCTGTTCATCACTGTAGAACAAATGTGCAGTGTTTCACCATTTTTGTTTCATTTTAGATACAGAGAATTTCATTTTGTGTAGCTCTCCTGTGGCTCATTGAAGAGCAAAAGATTCCCTTGAACTTGTATTCATAGCACTGCTGGGAGTTTTCAACTGATCTGTCTCCTTGAAATCCCCGAGAAACAATATTAAGCAAACGGTTGTGTTTGACTCTTGAGTAGCTCATATATCTAATTGTCTAGTCTAGTCATATGTCTAATGGTCTATTAAACTTTAATAGAAACACTGGTGGAAACCTGATACATTCACTTCTTACCAAAGTAGTGTTGTGATAGGCACTTTCATCACGGACTCCATGGGCATTGCATCTTCATGGATGCTGCTGCTACATCCTCTGCATTTTCAAAATAAATACTGGTCTCTATTTACAGAAACAAGGGATGAAGCAGGTACTAAAATTATCACTCTGTGGATGAGCATGAGATTTCCACTACATCTCTTTTTAGGAAACCCGAGCATATGCTGTGTGGTATAGTACCTGCATGCTGTACTACAAAAGGGACTCAATGATGCAAAGGCCATGATCCACAGTTTATCTCGAACTCTGATTACATGTTATGGCAAATGCATGTACATTCTGCATGTGTGTACATATATCAGTTTGTAAGAAACAACCAATATGCATTCACTTTACAAATGAAACTGGGACCAGTACTTGTGTAAATGTGTGGTTCTATTCATATATGCATACATTAAATGTGACATGAGAATTACTCAACACATATATAAAGAAAAAGCAGGTATGTACCCTGCATGGATTGTATTGTTAAGTACTGCACAATCTTCACCAACCAATACTCCTTCATTTCTTTTAAAGGTAGTTTATTGAATAAGCTAGACAGTTACAGTGCAAGCAAGTTCTTGCTGAAACTAATGCATGTGACCCCAGCCCACATAGATATGTTCATAGGTCTGTCCATTATATGTTCCAAAAGCTAAGTGCCAAAATCTACCAATAGCATCCCTCCATAAGCATTCCAAGCCCCCCCCACCCAAAGCATGAATAATAATAATAATAATAATAATAATAATAATAATAATAATAATAATAATAATAATAATAATAATAATAATAATAATAATAATAATAATGTTTTATTTATATCCTGCCCTCCCCGCCGAAGCAGGCTCAGGGCGGCTAACAACGTATCAATACAATAAATTATACAATAGGTATTAAAAACAGCATTTAACCTTAAAACATTCCAGTTTAAAATTAAGCATTAAATATTTCTGGTGCTATTCCATCAGTAGATATGATGGCGGATCTCACTTAAGGTGAATCCATCAATTGTTCAGTCAGGCAAAGGCCATCCTAAAAAGGATGGGCTTGCAGGCCCTGCGAAACTGCTCGAGGCTCCGCAGGCCCGCACTTCTTCCGGGAGCTGGTTCCATAGGTGTGGGGCTGCAATAGAGAAGGCTCATATATGGGTGTTCTGTAGTTTTGCTTCCTTCAGCCCAGGGATAGTCAGTTGGTTCTTCCCCGCTAACCTCAGTGCTCTCTGGGGTTCATATGGGGCGAGACAGTCCCTCAGGTAGGCAGGTCCTCGACCATATAGGGCTTTAAATGTAATAACCAGCACTTTGTAATGAACCCGGTATGCAACCGGCAGCCAGTGCAGTCCGCGCAGCCCCGGCTGTATGTGCTCCCACTTCGGGAGCCCTAATAGTAGCCTAGCCGCCGCGTTCTGCACCAGCTGCAGCTTCTGGGTTCTGCACAGAGGCAGCCCCATGTAGAGGGCATTACAGTAATCCAGTCTTGAGGTGACTGTTGCAGGGTCCCGACGCTCTAGGAAGGGAGCCAACTGCCTTGCCCGCCTCAGATGAAAGAACGCCGACTTGGCAGTGGCTGCTATCTGGGCCTCCATTGATAGTGAAGGCTCCAGTAGAACTCCCAAGCTCCTGACCCGGTGCGCCGCTTTCAGCGGCACTCCGTCAAAAACCGGGAGAGGAATTTCCCTCCCCAGAGCACCGCAACCCACACAAAGGACCTCTGTCTTCGTCAGATTCAGATTCAGCCCACTCAGCCTGAGCCAACTTGCCATGGCCTGCAATGCCAGGTCCAAATTCCCTGGGACACAGTCAGGCCAGCCATCCATTAGCAGATAGAGCTGGGTGTCATCTGCATATTGATGACACCCAAGCCCATACCTCTGGGCAATCTGGGCAAGGGGGCGCATGTAGATGTTAAATAACATTGGAGAGAGAACTGCTCCCTGTGGCATCCCACAATCTAGTGTGAGCCTCTGGGATAGCTCATTCCCGATTGCCACCCTTTGTCCCCGTCCCTTGAGGAAGGAGAAAAGCCATTGCAAGGCCGACCCCCTAACCCCTACGTCAGTGAGGCGGTGGGTCAGTAACTGATGGTCAATTGTATCAAATGCAGCCGACAGGTCTAACAGCATCAGCACCGCCACGCCACCTCGATCCAGATGCTGCTGGAGGTCATCTACCAAGGCGACCAGCACTGTCTCCATCCCATGACCTGGGCGAAAGCCGGACTGGTGAGGGTCAAGGATGGAAGCGTCATCCAGAAATGAAGAAACGAAACTGTAAAAGTCTCTGGGAGAGAGATAACATTGGATGGCCTTGGGGGCAACCTGTGCTCTCTTCCAGGGTTGAAATGGATATTTGATGCGTTGCAAACACAACAGGCCAGTGTGCAGGAACAAAAAGATAACAAGCCAAGCAGGACCCAAAAGGTTGCATACAGACATAATTTTTATCCCATTCAATTCATGGCAAGAGGCACTCTTGACATGTATGTGTGTTAATTGTAGCTTCTGAACAATGTTTGGGATAAGTTTTATGTAACTTTGTTGGATTTTATTTTGAGTAGGCCTGTTTAGGATTATAATAATTATAATAATAATAATAATAATAATAATAATAATAATAATAATAATAATAATAATAATAATAATAATAATAATAATAATAATAATTTTTATTTCTATCCTGCCCTCCCCACCTCGGCAGGCTCAGGGCGGTTAACAACATTTCATAAAAACATACAATGGTTAAAACTTTTACATTTAACAATATAAAACAGTAAATATTAACTTAATAACATTAAAACAATCCAGTAAGTGCAGTTATTCAGCGGTGTGGTCTTAACCGCATTGGCGGGTGCTTAATTGCCGATCTTCTTAACAGTCCAGGTATGCGAGTTTAAAAAGGGCAAGACACTGGTTCATAAGGCTGTTAGGGGATTAAATTGCAACAGCCTCTTTTCGATTACTCTGAACTCCTTGGAGAAAGAATGGGATATAAATGTGACAGATGAATGCCCAAATAAATAAAATGTTCCTTTCCCAGTCTGCTATTTGTGTTTAGCTTCCATTAAAATTAGAAGAACAATGCAGAACATTGGGTTGCAATTTATTTGGTTCAAAGGAGGTCCAGAAGTCAGCCATTGCATCATTTCCTAAATACAGCTTGATGGACTTCTGTAGAAGAGGCAAGACCTATCTATAATACAAGAGGCAGGTCTGCGACAATTTGCAGGAGAGGGGATATCCCATTCCTTTACTTCACTAGCTATCCCCAGTTGGCTGGATTCTTTACTCCTCTTTCCAGTTCCTGCTTTTTCTTCACAACCTAGCAAAACCCCCATTCTCCACTGTCTTCAACTATACCCTCTCTGATCCTCCTGGCTATTAACACCTCTTCCTTCTACTCTCCCAGCTGCCACTCCCTACTGCCCAGCTGTCCTTCCCTACCCTGCACAACCCCCTCACACACAGTCTCTGCATTTTGCTTTATCTGGTTTCCGCTTGCCCCCTGTATATCTTTCTGGTTATGTTCAGGCTTACTGCTGCTGCTAGGAACCAAGATTCCACCTGGAGCTCAGGGTTTGTTCTTGAATGTTTGCACATGTGTAGATGTCGCTCTGATATTTTAAGCTTTTATGCCCTTTAAAAACGTTTCTGGTGGGTTTGCCTGGTTTCAAGAAATGTATATTCTAGCCTTGGCTGGCCTTGTTGTGCAAACGTTTTGATCTGCATGGAGTTTGTCTGTTTGTTGTTAGGTGTAAAGATAAAAACACTTCTTTAAATAACTGTAATGAAGTACCTGACATAATAATATAGTTCTCAGCTTTTAAACACAAATTTCAAATTTGGTTAATTTTAATCTAAACATCTCATGAGTCTTTAATGATGTAGTGACACTTCAGGTGAACACCTTGTTTGAAAACAGCTTCCACAAGATGGTTATCATTCTAATACCCTGCAGATGATCCTTCCTACTTTCCAGACTTCAGCTCTAAAATAAATAATGGCATGGCAAGTATAATTCCTTGCATTCTGAGTCGTTTTAATTTTTTTTTCTTTAGGAGTGTTATTATTGTACTTTTTCTAGATTTGCTGCTTGACGTGAGGAGGGAATAATCATAATACAGAAAGTTTCCTTGCCTCTTCAAATGGTTTTTCCTCCTCATTTCACTGATATATATATATTCCTCTGTGTCATCTGGCCATGGCCACAGAGCTGACATTTCACTCCTCCATGGCCTTGCATCACATTACCTCTCTGCTCTCATTTCCCATTGTGTTCCTTCTGCTCCTAACCTGCGCTATTCCATCTCCACCTCTTATATTGCCCAAAGATCTCTTGTGCCTTCAAATGATCCATCCTTTGTCTCTAGCTGCCCCTTTTGCCTGTAACTTCCTTCTCAGGACAACTGCCTAACAGCTGTCTTGCTTCAAATCCATGCTCAAACCCCACTCAGTCTTCCTCCCTTACTGACATTAAGCCCAGCCTTGTGAAAATGTTCTACTTGGGTTGCTTTTCATTCTACATCCTTTGCCTTTGTTGTCTCCCTGACATCACATGTTGGATTGTAAACTCCTCGAGGTCAAAATTCCATCTTCTTAGTGGCTTCCATATGGAGGTTTTGCTCCCATTTTTTATCTAAATGAGAATGTTTTAGAGCACAATCCTAAGGGGGGGAAGTGCTCTGGAAGCCAACTAACAGCTATGTGGACGTAAACGCCAGTTGCACCATTCTAAGTCCCTCCACACTGGCAGAAATGGGTATCTGCTTCTATGGGCACTCAGGTGGGCACCCGCTCCTGGCTTCAGGCAGAGGAGTGCTGCTCCCAGCCAGCGGCGCAACTGGGGCATAGGCAGCCATGCCTGCATGGGAGCGAGTGGAATCAGGGGTGTGTCCAGGCTTAGTCAGCTCCCTAAGAACTTGGGGCTCTGGCACGCCCCCTCCAAGAGGCACAAAGTTATGCCAACAAAAAGGCTGGTGCATTTCATAGGCACCCATTGATCCTGAAAACACAGTTCCCCTCTGCCCCCGCTGCTGCAAGAGCCTGCAAACTCCTTAGGGAGCCATGTAAGTGCTTCACCAATCCCCTCACACCCTGGGCTCAGCAAGCCCCCTCCCAGACACCCAATTGCCACTCTCCCCTCCCCAGATAAATGTCTGCTCTGGTCCTGCACACTTCCTTAGGTAGGGTGCATTGCCTGTCTTAGAGCTCCCTGCCATGTGGACTTAGAGTGAGGGTGAGGCACTGGTGGTGGGTGCTGCACAGAGAGGGCACTTAGACAGTACAGGGCAAGCTCTTTGACATGCAAGGCGAAGAGTGAAGTCTCTGCACTGTGGCTAACCTGTCCCATTTCCAAGTCCCAACAGGTACCTGACCTCCGGAGGATCAGTGCACAAGGCTGGTCGCACAAAGGCAAGTGGGTGCAAACATGTACCCCAACCTTGCCTCCCCCCTCCCCTCAGTCAAGGCTGGGTGGGGGGCCATGCTGCTCATTCCCGCAGCCCCTGCATGCCACTGGAGGCCCCTCTGCATTCCAAGGAGATGGTCTGCCTGTTGCCTTATTCCCACTCCTGGCAGGGCAAGAGGTATGGGGGGGGGGGGCAGCAGCTGCTCCAATGCCTGTAGGAAGGCAGGTCAGTGACTGTCCCTTTAAGACAGTCCCTGGCCAAAATGCTGCCTCATGCTGCTGTGGCTGATGAATTGCAAACAATCCAGGAGCACTGCAACTCAGTACAGGAGGGCGAGCATTGGCTGGTTCCCTCCTGAGGGGGGTGTTCTGTAAAAAAAAATTCCACCTCTGCCGTCCCTGGCTGCAGGTGGCTTGGCACTCCTCCCCAGGTGCTCCAGATATGTTTCTCTGTTTTGCAGGTGGGGATTCAACAGAGAGGTTTCCAGTTATGGTGATTCTGAGCCCCCCCGTCCCCGTCCCCACTCTACTCAGTCAGCTTTTCCTGCCCTCTTCTCAGAGTGGAGCCTTGTGCCCTGCAGGACTTTCCAATTTTCACCTGGTTCCTGCACAATAAAACACAATAGATGTGTCTCTCTTGCCTGGCTTCTGCTTCATGATCCTATCATCCCATCTCCCCCTCCCTTCTGCTACTCTGTCTGTGTGCTCTCCAGGGAATGTCTAAGAGGACAAGCTTGCTTGCTTCAGGGGGAGGTGGGAGGGTGGTGGGGACCAATGAGCCACCTCACTTGTGAGGCTGGACAGGGGAGCCCGAGGGTCATTCCCCCACTCATACCATGGGCGGGAGGGTAGTCTGGGGCCAGATGCATCACCGCAGCCTGCTCGAGCCTGCAGCCTGCCCAACCCCACAGGACTGTTGTGCTCATAGCAAAGAGAAGAGGGGAGTGCGGGGGGGGGTCTCCCAATGCAATGCACTCTGTGTTCTGCTGCCACCAAGGGGAGTTCTGCACAAATAGCAGGGGGTGTCAAGGAAGGACTCCGGATCCGTGCCAGGGAGGGCTTCCCTGTGGGACTTCGTAGCATGCTGAGACTCTGCTCATTCCAATACACACATTTTGCCTCGCTTCTCTGAGTGCAGACTCCTGCACGATGTGTTTCCTAATAGTTTATGGCTCGCTGGGAAAGCACATGACTCTGCTTGTTTGCCTGCTGTTGGCACAAATCTCTGACAGTGGGTGGCCGCGGGACTGGCCAATACTGCAGCTCCACATTTCCCCTTCCCTCCCCCATTCCCACCTCAGCAGCTAACCAGGCTTCTCTCTTGTGTGCATAGACACCCAGCCTCACTCCTTTCCTTTCCCCACATTGGCAAGACTTCTCTCCTTTGACTTGGGCCATGTGCCTGTGATTGGCACAGTTCTCTGTCAGGGGGCAGGGAGAGACAGGTGATCAGCCTCTTCAGGGCTGCCTCTCCCCAACCTGACCATCATGTGCCATGGTGCCTGTGCCAGGACTGGCCAATCTGGCAGCCCTGGGATGCCCTGCCCCTCCTGCCACCTCCGCCTTGGCCACACGTCTGCACTCTGGTGGAGATGCCATGGGGATGGTCTCGCATGCAGAATGCTACTCTTTCCCCCCCACACACACACCCAGGTGGAACTTAGTCCTTAGGGAGTCAACTAGTGGCGGCCCAGTTATGCCTATGTTGCAACAGCCAGCCTCCACATAACTCAGGATTGGGCTATTAGTATCCACACAAAATGGTACCCTAATCATCCACGTTCCTTTTTCTTTCCAGGTTTCAGCCTTGCCTCAGTCACCCAGTTTCCATTTTCTCAGCCCTTCATTACCTATTATTTTATACTTATTTCACAAAAATTGTATCTCACCTTTCTGCCCTCAAAAGGGCCACTTAATATCAATAGTATTAAACTGTACCGATAACATCAGTTAACAAATGTTAATGGCGTGTCACTATAGCTCTTGTACTCCATTTAATGCCACACAATGTGCTACGACTGTAACAATAAAATGAATACAAATATGAGCATACTCAATTTCAGTTTAAAATAACAGTCTTCCTTTTTCATTCTGTAAAGCTGTTGAATTCATGCTCACTTTTTTTGGTAATACTGAAATGTACATTTCAATGAAAAAGGTGCTACATAAGGAAAACTAAAGTGATAAGGGGTAGAGCAAATTTGGAGTAATGTTACATTGTTTTAGTTGGAAAAGCGATTGCTGACCATCTGAAACTTTTTGCTCCATTTGTTTCTATATTAGATCTTGACGTCCTTCATGGGACCTACAGGTCAATCACTGCTTCCATTCTATGGTGACAAGAGATTAGATGTCCTCTGGATGCAAAAGCCAGGGCTTTTAAAATTATCATTGACAGAAAACCACATTATGACACCTAGTCATTCATGCTGTTTTTATATAACCTTTATAAATGGCCCTGTATGTGAATGCTGAGCAATTTTAAATAGAGTTATCTGATTCCTGAATGCATTTTGCCCTTCACTTCACAATTCTGTGATGAGAATTATTATTGACATTTAAGAACACAGTTTTATGGCTGAGATCAAAATGAAAGGCAGGTAAATAAAAGTGACATTATGCCCAATGAAATACTTCCACAAATGCAATACAGGGAAGGTAAATCAGGCTGATCTTTCACACTACTATCTATCTAGGCATCATAAGAACATAAGAACATAAGAGAAGCCATGTTAGATCAGGCCAATGGCCCATCCAGTCCAACATTCTGTGTCACACAGCGGCCAAATATATATATATATATACACACACACACACTGTGGCTAATAGCCACTGATGGACCTCTGCTCCATATTTTTATCTAACCCCTTCTTGAAGGTGGCTATGCTTGTGGACGCCACCACCTCCTGTGGCAGTGAATTCCACATGTTAATCACCCTTTGGGTGAAAAAGTACTTCCTTTTATCCGTTTTAACCTGTCTGCTCAGCAATTTCATCGAATGCCCACGAGTTCTTGTATTGTGAGAAAGGGAGAAAAGTACTTCTTTCTCTACTTTCTCCATCCCATGCATTATCTTGTAAACTTCTATCATGTCACCCCTCAGTCGACGTTTCTCCAAGCTAAAGAGCCCTAAGCGTTTCAACCTTTCTTCATCCAGTCATCCAACATATGTAGAAAAAAAGAAAGAAAGAAATCATACTGGTTTAAATATGTGATTTATGTCTAATTCCTGCTAATAGTAATTGATACCAGAATCTGCCCGCATTTTGAGAATATTTGATGTATACAGGCAACAGTGTAAAATACCCATTGTAGAGATTTATGGTATAGCATGCAGACAGTAGGATGTTCAGATATTGCTTCTGTCCTTAACTAAGCAAAACTGATATCTCAATGGACAATTTTGCAATTATACAATGTATCTGATGGTCCATTAGGGGCTGAATAAACCATATTTTTTAGACATAAATCAAGTTTTTTGCAGTGATGTGTCAGTAAGAACCTTCCTTACATTGAGGAGTAGTTTATAGTTAGAAAACCATAAACACCCTTCCTAAAATTTCATGTGCAATACGCTGCCTGGCCCAAAATGACACAAAATAGATTCCAGGCAGAGACACATCTGGACATGTAGTTTAAAAGTGTGAGTAAGAGCAGCTGGCAGACTAATGATTTCCTCATTCTAGAGAGACACATAATTTAGGACAATGAGTTTCCCAAGAACCTATTGACTCACTTTGGACTGATCTCATCAACACCCAGACTCATATCCAGGGCGAAGCTTTTTGGTGCCCTAGGCGAGGCTACCCTACTTACCCCCCCCCCCCAATTTTTTCAAAAACAAAAGGAATGTAGCCAGTGGGGAATTGCAACTTACACATAATAATTTACCTTTGCAACAAGTGTTGTGGGTTCCCCTGCTTGCAGCGGAACATTGCCCTGACATATATTTGGTCATGGCACAGAGAGCTGGACTCGAGTAGGAGAATAAGGTTGGAGGAGGGGGGAGTGATCTTCTTCCTCCTCTTCCTCTTTATTTTTCCCTTCTTCTTGATGGATCTTACCAAAAAAGAACTTGTAGAAAAAGAAGAAACTCTGCTGTATTATGTTTTTTTCCTCATTCATTTGCTTTTAAGATGAGATTCTGCCTTCAATTAGAAATAGTTTGGCCATTCCTGAGCTAGTACTTGCAATTCATTTTGCGGTTGTCTCAACTTCTGGTAACTGCTGGTGGAGGACCCATTGGTGGCCTTTTGGGCAGCACTGAAAGAGCTCCTGAAGATGTAGGTGGGAACAGGGGAGCTCCTTGGTGACCCCCCAGCCTGCAGGATTGTCAGTGCTGCTGTGGTGGTGTTTGGAGTTGGAGCAGTTCCTGGATGTGGGAGGTTAGCGAAGGGCCAGGGAAGGATCAGAGGGGGAGATGGAGGGCCAAGCCAGCCACTGGGGAGGAGGAGATGTGGGGCAGGAGGGGCACAGTGCTCTCTCTTTCACTCTCCAGCCGCCTGCTGGCCATGAGGGTAGCGGCGACAGCTGCCTCTCCCCCTCTTGCCTTGCCTGCTTGCTGGAGTGCCTGGAGATGACTTGGATTACACCACTCTCCTGGCTTCTCAGGTTTATTTTGCTGTTGGTGGTGGTGCATCCTGCTGCCACTGCCACAAGTTTGGGCAGCAGCTGCTGGAGGAGGAGGACTATGCAAGGAGGTGGCTGACCAAGGGCTCCAACCCGGCCATTGGCTCCTGAGTGCTGGCTCCTGTGCTGGGCTCTCCCTGCTTGCTCTGTAGGTAGGAGCAGCAGGAGCCCACCCCCGTGGCCAGGCGGTGCTCTCAGTGACAGCCTACCTCAATGACTCCCTAGCACCAGCCGTGCTTATTTTCTTGCATCCTGTGAAAGATTGCACTATGAAAGCAAGCTTTTAAAATACTGCTTGTCTCAGAGAGTTAGGGAGTTTAGGAATTAATTTTCCCTTGAGTGGAGAGCTAATGCCCTTCCCGAGGCTACAACTTTGCACGCAAAGTTGAGATTCCCCACCAGCTGCTAAAGCTCCAACAGCATCACCTTGCACTGCTGTTTAAGAGAAGCCAACCTGACCCTAAGGCCCACCACTTTGTCAGCCAGCAGCCTTGAGGTTTGCTGTGTGGTGTCCAACTCAATGCCTAAAAAGGTAAGGACTGAACTGGGGCCCTCTGTCTTCTTGTGTGCCAATGGCACCCCAAGTTCCTGGGCAAGGTCCTCGAATGAATGCAATAATCTGGCACATTGTCCAGACCCGGTGGGACCCACGAAAAGGTAGTCATCCAGGTAATGAAAGGTGTCGTTCAACCCCGACCTTGCCTGCAGTGCCCATTCCATAAAGAACTAAACCTTTCAAAAGCAGCACAAGATACTGAACAGCCCATGGGCAGGGCCCTATCCATGTAGTACTTCCCCTCGAATGCAAAACCCAGCAAATCAAAGTCCTTTGGGTGTACTGGCAGAAGACGAAATGCAGATTTAATGTCGCATTTTGCCATTTCGGCCCCCACACCGCAACCCCGAACCACTTTGATTGCTTGATCAAAGGAGGTGTACCTGATGGAACAAAGAACTTCCGGGATGGCATCGTTCACTGATCCCCCCCCCCCCGGGGTATCAGGTGGTATTCCCCCGGCGCTTTCTTAGGCACCACTCCTAAAGGGGATACCCATAATGTGGGTATTGGCAGGGTCTCAAATGGGCCAATAACCCTCCCTTCCAAACATTCCTTCGCTATTTTGGCCCTGACCACGCGTTCCATCCCTATCACCGAGCGCAGATTAGGGGCTGAACCTAAATCCATGAGTCCTAAATCTGAATCCTAAATCCATGAGTAAAACCATCCATCAGATAATCCTTATCAGCCGCCAAGGGGTAACTAGCCAACAGCCTTCTAAGTACCCTCAGACGAATGGGACTGGGTCCCTTTTCCTGGTGGCTGTTAGCTACCCCCCCCCCCGCCCCAGGGCGCTTGGTGCCAGCCTTCGCTTTTGATTTACTGCAGGCTGAAAAGGCGTGAGGCCCCCCGCACAGCGGGCACTCATGTTTGAATTTGCAGGCCTTCCTGGAACACAAGCCCATGGATGTAAATTCTCAGCAGAGAAGCCGGGGTTGAACCGACTGGCCCGCCACACTGCGGGCCCCTGCGCTATTCTGTTGTCTATGTACCAGGTGCCCGCTATCGGCCCTGTCCCCTGTGTTGGGCTTCGCAGGGGACATCAACTGGAGCCAAAGCTGCTGGTTGATTTGATCCCAAGGGAGCCCCGGATTGACTGCAGCCCTCATCCTAAAGGCTTCATCGTATTGTAACCACACTGCACCAACGAAATCCGTATACGCACGGTGCACTATGTCACAATACTGAAACAATGTCGCAGCCCGTAAAGGCTGCACCCTTGCTATGACCCCCGAGTAAATCAGGAAACCCGGCAACCAGTTGGACCAGGTCCTGTCCACCTTACGACGTTTCAGCTTCTCTTTCTTTTTATCGTCAAGTTCTTCCTTGTCTTTCTTTTTGAGCTCTCTAAAGAGAAGACTGAACACATCCACATATTCGCTCCTCAGGATCTTATCCCAAGTTGCAACCATCAAATGATCCCCCAATGGCAAAGCAGTGTCACCATATGGCAGGACATGGAAGGGGATGGACCCATACGGATTGGGCAGATAATACCAGGTACCCCACTGATAACCCGGCCATCCACCTTGCTGAGACAACTGGTAGTGTCCCCACCACAACAGTACCCCCGGCATCGCCACAGAAGCTGTGGAGCCTTGTGACGAAGTTGTGGCCATCCCTTGCCCAGAGGGTTGTGAAACAGGCCCAACAAAACCCTGGTATTGAGGCACTACACAAGGCGGGCCCCAAGCCCAGGAGGATCCAGCCTGCGCCTGTTGCCCAAAAGGCCCCAACTGTCCTGATGATGCAACAATCGGACCCACCAAGCCCTGCGGGGCGCTAAGCTGGACTGGGCCCCATGGCCAGCTTGGCAACTGGGGTTGTGCTGGGGACTTACCCATTGCCCCTGAAGGGCAAACCGCCACTGCCACAGCCGGATGCACTACTTCCCCTTCCATTCAATGCGTGCCACGCTCCCTGCTGCCTACCACCTCCATATCAGCCTCGTCCTCCCAGTCAGGCTCTTGCTGCATGTCCATACCAACTGTTGTACCCTGCAAAGCAGAAAGGTGACCCAGGACGTCTTTTTCAAAAGTCAATTTGAAAGACCACCCGGACACCCGGCAACACCCCTCCCATGTAGGATCCCCGGCTGCGCCCCTCTACCGCTCCAGCGCATCCAGCTGCCCAATAATGGCCTGCCTAAGGTGTGCCTCCTCGCCCAAGTCACTGGGGGGAGTGGGCTGCTGGGTTCGCATCTTTGTGGGCTGCTTCCCCTTGGATGGGCCCTGACCCTTCTTGGGCGCCATACCACCACTACTTAGCCCGTTCACGAAACACCCCCCCCACACACACCAGATGATTCCCTGGCACCTGGTTCCCAGAAAGGAGTGCCCTGAAAGTGTGGAGATGGGGGGGTGCACCTTGCCCCAACTGTATTCTTTGGATAGCCCCCCCAAAAGGGGGAGGGGATGGGCAGGCAAGGGGTGGGTGGGGGGACAGAGAACAAAAAAGGGGGGAGAAAACCCAACACCCCCTGGTTGCCTCTCACCACCCCTAATAATACAAGGGAGGGGGAGGGCAAGGCCCAACTCCCTACCCCAAAGCCTCCCTGCCCTCGTCCAGCTACCACCACCCGAAGAAAAACCTCCCGCTGGCCTGAACACGGAGCTATACGCTCCGCCGAGTCCTCGTGCCACGCTGCCGCTCACTCCACACTGCACTAAATAGCCTTAGCCCCGCTCACACCACGCTATGGCCCTCATGCGCTCCCTCTCTCCAGCTCCGCTCAGCTCACGAGCGATGCAGCTCTCCTGTGCCAAAAGCCAGAAAGAACTGCATTGCTCAGGGTGGGGCCGGGACTTTATAGCCCCAATGCCACGCCCCCTCAGCTTCCCGTGTTGTCAGGGAGCCGACACCAGCCTTCCCTCCTTCCAGGAGGGCGAACCCAGCCCCCAGCCTAAAAGCGGCGCTTCCGTTCGACTGGGAGGGGGCCGACTTCTTCTGAAGATAGAAGAAGAGAGACTCCATTGTCTTTATTATTACTCTGAGGAGGGAGAATTCAGTTTCTCAGTCAAGAAAGCTACAAAACTACTATACTTGGACAATATTACTGGAAATAGATCTGGCAAGAGTTGACTGGGCAATTAGCTGGACACCCCCAATAAAGCCAAACAGGAGGCGCTATTATTGCTTCTTAGGAAAAAGAAGAATTCCTGCCAGTGAATAGCGGTCGCTCTGAGGAGAACTCAGGTCTAGACTAGAGTGAGATTAAGCTTTGTACAACATCAGGAGTTGCTAGGAAACTAATATCTGAAAGGAGAAACCAGATTTCTAAGGAGAGGAATCTAGGAACAATAAGGAAATGCTGTTCTCCAGAAGAAACATTAAGAAGTAAACTACAATTGCATTTTATTTATTTCTTTTGAATAAATAAATATTAAGAACAAAGATCTTTAACAAAGATCATTTTCTTAAATGTTCTAAGAATTTAAATCTGTATATAGTAGAAAGTTTTTACTTCAGCAATTCCTAAACCTTGACTCCTCAAGTGTTCACTTGTACTTTTTGGTGTGTGTGCAAGTGTATTGGCACTTTCCAGCTCTCCCATTGACTGTGGTGTGTGCTCCATTAGACATTGGCCCATCAACTGCCACTCAAGTTCCATAGTGTTCCACTGGTTGAGTCCACTCCTCTTTCCTGCCCAGTGTTACCTACCAACTCTCTGTGGCATTTGGAAGAGAAAGTAGGTGATGGTGACAAGGAGACAGGGAATGAAGGTGGTAATGCAACCAGGTGGCAAGGCCTGGCTCCACAGGAGTGTTTCCTCAGAGGCCATGGCAGCCACCTCTTCCTTATCACTCACATCTCCCTCCTACCCTCAGCCTTGCCCCAAGGTAGATGAGGATTGGGCCATTGGGGAAGTTGCTTGGCAGTGGCTGTTGCTAGACAACCAAGCTTGGTTCTGCCAGTAAAGAATGAGGCCCCAGCTGAATATTACACCATATAGTCCACCCTCCAAAGCAGTTATTTTCTCTAGGGGGAGAGAGATATGTTGTTTGGAGTTCAGTGATACACCTGGAGGTTGGCTACCCTAGGCCTGGCTGCTTACTACTGTTCAGCAGCAGCCCCCCCTATGACAGCCAGAGTGGATGGGAAGACATCAAGCATGGGTGGGTAAGAAAGCAAGGGTGAGAGTGAGTAAATGTCATGGATGGAGGAGTAATGAATGCCAAGGGTGTGGGGGTAGTATGAGAGGAAGAGGTGGGTGGGGTAGGTGGTAGTTCTAGGTGGTGGGGTGGAAAGCTGGAGGGGTGGAAAAACAGCAAGTGTGGGGGGCACTAACCTAGAACCCTTTTCTAGAGCCCATTGTATTTTTCTTCACAATGGGCCTTATTCCTAGTATGCATATGTTACATATAAAACATATACATACATACATATATTCCCTGCCTGTTTTATAAAATCTTTATTCTGTTTTTGAAAGTTAAACTGCCTCAAGTGCTATTTCACTAAGGTTTTAAATATAAGACAAGACAGCTCCTGTATTTTCCCTCAAGTTCCTGTGCTGAGTAAAAGCCTAAACCAATATGTAAACAAAAGACTGGGACAGTTAAGGCTATTTCAATATAGAATATAAAAATATTACTGTAGGGCAACTCAGTCACTGAGGGGAACTTAAGTTTTGGTGGGAAAAATCTGCCTGAAGGCTGGGGACATACAGGGGTCCACTATAGACCCATTTACCTTAATTAAGCAACACTTAACTCTAGTCACCAAACCTTGTAGCTTTTCCTATCTGATACTTGAAAGGTCATCAAGTCCCATTCATACCTAAAGTCCATCTCCGAAAAACCCATCAAGCCTCTCATATCTTCTTGTCCAGCTCAGAAAGGCCTATTAAGTTATTGTTTTACTGGCAAACACGTCATACTTCCCAGAGGGCATATTCTGCCCTATAAACTATCGCATCCTACTCCATAGCAGTGTGTATAGTCCTAGTACCAAGTGTGTATAGTCCTAGTACCAACTAAGTCTTCCTTTCTCCCTGTTTGTATGATGTATGTGGAGAGAAAGGTTGTTCCTCCTTATACATATTAGAGAGAATTCATACAATGATGCCATTCCAGACTTAATTTGCACACACTGGCTTGGATCCAGCAATGTGGTATAAACCAATTTTATTATTCTGCAATATATTGTAATAATACTTATCTATTATTAAAAAGTTAATACAAATACATTACATTTTTCTCCTCCCTCCCCCCCTTTTCAAGACCCCCAACAGTGTATTTTAATTAAATTGCTAAAAAATAAAAAGTATTTTTATCAATTAAAGAATCTTCATAAAAAAATCTTAAAACAAGAAGAGAAAAAAGAAAGAAGAAACCATATGTTATAGTTATAATCCATCTTCATTATAATCATTTAGTCCTTATAAAAAAATTAAAAAGAAAATATATTCACATAGTCCCACTTTTTGACTATAGTCCATTTATTATTCCTCCAAAGTTCAACTATTGTCAAAAATCGCCAAGTATCCTTTAACCTTCCATTGTTTTTCAACATATATTTGAAATTTTCCCCACTCATTTTTAAACTTCTCTAGATCATATTCTTTTAAGATTCTTGTAAGCTTGTCCATTTCACTCCAATGCATAATTTTTAAAGTCCAATCTCACTTTTCTGGTATTTTGTCCTGCTTCCACATCTGCACATATAATGTTTGTGCAGCGAAAGCATGTACCAAATTATCATTCTATCTTGTTTCGGAAATTTTTCCATTTGTAATCCCAACAAAAAGATGTCTGGTGCCTTCTTAATATTATATCCCAAAATTTTTGAGATCTCTTACTGAATCATTTGCCAAAATTGTTTTGCCTTTTCACAAGTCCACCACATATGGTAGAAAGATCCTTCATGTTTTTTACATTTCAAACATCTATCCGACACCTGATTATTCATTTTTGCCAATTTCTTAGGTGTCATATACCACCTATATAACATTTTGAAACAGTTTTCTTTAATGTTATAACATGTCGATATCTTCATAGAGTTCTTCCATAAGTACTCCCATGACTCCATCTGTATTTCCTTATTTATATTTATTGCCCATTTTATCATTTGAGATTTGACTACTTCATCTTCTGTAGACCATTTCAACAATAATTTATAAATTTTTGAAATCAATTTTTCATTATCACCAAACAGCATTCTCTCCAGTTCTGTTTGTTCTTGTCTTATTCCATCATTTTTAATATCCTGTTCAAGCAAGCTCTTGAGCTGTTGCAATTGAAACCAGTTATATTTATATTGTAGTTCTTCAGCCGATTTCAATTTCACCTTTCCTCCATGTATTTTTAACAATTGTTTGTATGAATTTAACAATTCATTAATATTGGAAAAAAAATATTACTTCTGTTGGCACAATCCAAAGTGGTTTCCTTTCATCCCCATATCTTTTATATTTTGACCAGGTATTTAACAAATTGCTTCTTATATAGTGATGTGAGAAAAAACCATCCCTCTTACTTTTTCCATAACACATATAAGCATGCCAACCAAAAGTATTTCCATGACCTTCAAGTACTAGTAGTTTTCTATTTAATAACATCATAACTGGAGAGCCAGTTTGGTGTAGTGGTTAAGTGTGCGGAATCTTATCTGGGAGAACCGGGTTTGATTCCCCACTCCTCCACTTGCACCTGCTAGCATGGCCTTGGGTCAGCCATAGCTCTGGCAGAGGTTGTCCTTGAAAGGGCAGCTGCTGTGAGAGCCCTCTCCAGCCCCACCCACCTCACAGGGTGTCTGTTGTGGGGGAGGAAGGTAAAGGAGATTGTGAGCCGCTCTGAGACTCTTCGGAGTGGAGGGCGGGATATAAATCCAATATCTTCATCTTCTTCTTCTTCATCATCCATTCCTTGATCCACACCAAACATACTGCATCATGGTACAACTTTAAATCAGGCAGTTGGAAACCTCCCCTTTCTTTTGCATCAATCAAAATTTCCATTTTAATTCTTGGTTTTTTCCCGGCCCATACAAATTCTGAAATTTTCCTTTGCCATTTATTAAATTGTTTATTATCCTTCACTATTGGAATTGTTTGAAACAGGAACAAAATTCTTGGTAAGACATTCACTCTTTGACATATTTTTGCACAAAATTTTCAATTTTTCTTTGTTTATGTAAAAACCTGCCAGTTCTCCATACTCTTGTATCTTACGAAGCAACAATGGTGTTACATGAGTGGGATTTTCATTTATAAACATTACATCATCTGCAAACGCTCTGTATTTATAGGAAAAACCTCTCAGTTTCAAACCCTCTATCTCCTTATCTTCTTGAATTTGTATAAGCAAAACCTCTGAAGTCATTATAAATATCAATGGAGATAGAGGGCAACCTTGTCTTGTTCCTTTACTAATTGTCATTTTTTTCTGTCAAATCTGCATTTATACAGAGTCTTGCTTGTTGTTCAGTATATATCGCCTTCACCATTCTTATAAAATCTTCTCCCAATCTCAGTTTCTCCATCACTGCATCACTTACACATTGCTGGATCCAGTGATGGAGAAACTGGATCCAGCAATGTGTAAGTGGAAATGTAGTGCCATTCTGTTTGCACAAAATCTTACACAAGACCTAATGTTTCTCCTTGTGCAAGTGCATTAGCACAAGTAGAAATATTGCATTGGAGTCATCCCCAATGCATTGTGTTCAGTTTCCTCCTTTGAATGGGAAAGCCATTCAGATGAATGAGCTTTCTGTGTTTACAGGAGCTCCTATGATCACAGATCACTGGACTGAGTTAAAATGGGTTTTACATTGCACTCTTATGATGCCACGTTTAATTATTGTGTGATCATTTGTCAGTGTACCAATAAAAAAGCAAATAAACCCCAGCAACATTTTAAACAAAAAAATTACATTGAAGAAGCAGTAGAAGCTTCTACTGAGCCACTTCGGTGGGAAGGGCGGGGTATAAATCGTAAATAAACTAAACTAAACTAAACTAAACTAAACTAAACTAGAACAGTCGGTGTGAGCACAGCCCATTCTTAAAAGTGAAGGTGTGTGTATGGGATGGGGGGACAGTTTGGCCCCTTTCATTCTGAAATTGTTTGTAGGTAAACATTTGGTGGTGCAGCAACTCTGTGAAAATCTATTATACAAATTGGCAGAAGGTTTCTTGTCATTAGGGAAGGCCAAAAAATCAGTACTATATACAGAGCCAAATTTTCAGTAGCTGACACTGGAAAGGGAAGGTATGCTTGGATTAAAGACAGTAAGAGCTTTTCCAGAGCTACTTCACTGCTTTGAAAATGTAACTGTTGTGTCTGTCTTGAAACATTTCACAGCAAATCATATCATATATAAAAACTAAGACTACACCCTGATGAATAAAGCTTGGCATGAATTTGGCAATTTTGCTGCTGCATTCTGGCTTTCAACTATATATTTCCACAGTAGTTACAATGGGGGAGGGAATGGTGTTCAGTTCTCCTTCCCATGTCATGGTTCTATACACATTAAATGAAGTCTAATCTCTCAGGATCTCATTTACCCTCCAGAGTTTACTCCCTTTTCCCCATACCTCCTTTTCAGTCATATTGATTAGGCAGATGTTTTCATGTAAAAACATACTTCGCTGTTGCGGAACAGTGTTTAGCAGGTGCTATAGTACAGACAAGTGTTGACAGATCAGAATTAAATTAGCACCCAATAATATTTTAACACCTGGTCTGATAGCAGCAATATCATTGAGTTTCACCTTTTAAGAAACTACTTCATGTTTCTCTTGCATTACTTTGACTTTGGCCATAGAGGATGCTATATATTAAAACAAAGGAAAGGTTTGTTTAAATGTTCATGACAGAAATGTTCTTTCTACCATTATCTTTTTTGTCTTAATGGGCTTTGGTCTTAGTGTAATATTTCAAAAATTTCCAGTGGGATGACATTGGGGAAAGAGAAACTGTCTGATTCACATATATGTGCCTCTGTCTTATGGCTTAGGTGACCCCCACCCCCACCCAGTGGAGCATCTGAACTGCCCACAAGGAAAGCTCTGAGGAGAGTAAAGAGACAACATCAAGGATATTTGATTGGTGGTGGTTGTTTCATCCCTACATACCCACAAGTGCTAATTGGCAACCACATGCATAATAATCAAATCTATGTTCTAAAATGAACACTGGAACATAGTAATTAGACCATCAGTCAATCCTATGTTTCACTGATTACCAGTTTAAATTTAATTTATTGCAATCCAAAGGCAACATGGAAATGTGACATGCAAAGTTAAATAGGTGTCAATACAGTTTATTAGT
Organism: Heteronotia binoei; assembly: GCF_032191835.1. NCBI lineage: Eukaryota > Metazoa > Chordata > Lepidosauria > Squamata > Gekkonidae > Heteronotia > Heteronotia binoei. The sequence continues at coordinate 66,241,537 of NC_083243.1, forward strand.
TAAATCCCACTGTTTCACATGGCTGCAGTTCACAGAATGGGTCTCAGGAAATATCTCCTGAATGGTAGAAAGATAGGTATCACCTTCAACTTTTCCTCCCCACTAGCCAGTTTGGTGTAGTGGTTAAGCAGACTGTTATCTTTGATTTACCAGGTTTGATTCCCCACTCCTCCACTTGCACCTGCTGGAATGGCCTTGGGTCAGCCATAGCTCTCGCAGGAGTTGTCCTTGAAAGGGCAGCTGCTGTGAGAGCCCTCTCAGCCCCACCCACCTCACAGGATGTCTGTTGTGGGGGGAGTAGATATAGGAGATTGTAAGCTGCTGAGTCTCTGATTCAGAGAGAAGGGTGGGGTATAAATCTGCAGTCTTCTAGGTTCCTGACCTGAACTTGCTCCAGAAGGTGCTATTTCCCGTTAGGAAAACTTATGTATGTTGACTGATTAACTTCTCAAGGCGCAAACATAGACTCCCTGGGGCCAGGTCAAAATAGTAGGATACAGGAGGAGAAGACAAATCTTTCACTTCATGCTATAGTCCCAATGCAAAATGGGCTTACATGCCCATTGAGGGCGCTTAACATGGAACTCAAAATGCACATCTGGGTTGACAGAACACAGGACAATTCAAACTATTGGTGCTCAAATTCAAACCTGAGACACACATACTCAAAGTGTCAAGTCTGCTGTAGTGTAGAAATGCTTCTTTGGTTCAGGAAAAGGATCCTGGGTAAAAGCCATACTGTATACCGATGCTGCTAGCTTGATCGCTCCTTTCCCTCCCCCCTCCCTTCCTTTTGTTATGTAGTACTGCTTTGAAATGGGAATATGGGAACAAGATAGTAATGCCTTCTCAGGAGGACGCAGGTGGATTGGTGCCAAGAAGACGGCCAAGGCCGGCCAGGCCTGAGAACGAAATAGTAACAGCAATGTGTGAATGTGCCCTGCATAGAGTACCCCTCCCTCAAGAATCCCTTTGATGTATACCTTAAATGCTTGCCCTGATTATGTACTCGCCAGTCTTTCAATTTAACTCTGAAGTCTAACAACATGTTACAATAAACTAGAAACTTTTATCAAAAAGGTCTCGTTATTGAAACATCAGACTTGACATTTTGAAAGACTCCCTTTTTGGAGTTCAACCTTTCCGGCAACTTGAAAAGCCTGATAGCTGACCAGATTCTGGACAATGGAGAACTCCCACCCGATACGGGACTGGAGGGAGCTGCTACCCCTTGGCACGTCTTAGACCCGAGAAGGGCAGCGGAGTCTCCCCCTGAGTTCCAACTGGTGTTATCGCCCCGGCAGTATCAACCGAGGACCTCGACCACCATCATGGATCAGGCCCCACTCCGCCGGGAAGCCATTCTGAACCGCCACATCAGGCCAATCCAGGTGGCCGGAATGGAAGCCGCAAACCCGGGCTCTGGGGAGACGGGCGAGGCGGACAACATCATCGTCGTCCAGGTCAGAGAGGACGAGGGCGACGGGGCCGGGCGCAAGGGAGCCGAGAGTGGGGACCCGAAGCCCAAGGACCAGTATGAGGAGGACTACCAGATGTTCCATTCGATGGTCCGCAGAGAGATCGACGGAGCACTCGGGGGTCTGTGGGACGAGGTCCGTGACCTGACAATTCAACTGGGGAGAGCCCTGGGGGGGACGACATCCCGGAGGCCAGTGGCTGCCCAAGCGGGGGCTCAGAGCCGCCCGAGCCAACCTACGCCGGCCCCAGCAAGAGCCAGCGCCGCACCAGCACCGGCTCCCCCACCCCCGGCCCCTCTGGCCGTGCCACGGAACGTGGGAAGGGAGCTAGATGCCACCTTCGATGGAGACCCGGAGGAGGTGAACTACTTCGGGATCCAGGCAAACAGCTACATGCATTACTGGGGTCACTCCTTCCCTGACGAGTTCAGCCGAGTCGACTACCTGGGGTCGAAACTGAGAGGGGCGGCCAAGAGGTGGTACATGAGCCTGTGCGAGACCAGGAGCCCAATCCTGGATGACGTGCTTTACTTTTTGCAATATACTGCTTGGGAGATTTATTTACTGCACTCAATGTCAAACTTTGCTATATTAACTAAAATGTCCCAATAGTATGTTCCTGTGTGGCAACTCTGCTCTTCCTGAGATCTGTTATCAGTTCTTCCATTGTCTAAGATACATTTTACCATGGCCTGGGGTCAGGTTTCTGAGACAGCCTCCTGGATATGGGAAAGACTCCTATGTTCCTGGCTTTCCAGCTGTTCTGGAGAGCTTTGGGGCAGCCTGAATCTGGGCAAAGAGGGAATAATACCCTGCTGGTTAAGGCATACTGTTTTTTGTTTTAGTTTTGCTTTTAATGTGTATTTTCAATGTGTTGTTTTATGAAATTATTTTGCATTGCTTTTACATAGTTGTCATCCTCCTTGGGCCCTGAGATGCCTGGGAGAAAGAAGAGCATCTAAATATTTCTAAATATCTAAATAAATAAAATATCTAGAACAGGGGTGTTGAACTCCTTTGTTATGAGGGACAGATCTGACAGAAATGAGACCTTGTTGGGCCGGGCCATGGCAGGCTGGGCCACGTGTGTACCTATTTAAGATTAGGTAGCAGAGATATAAACTTTTTAAAAGACACAAACACAACTAAAGATTTTTTTAAAAAAAAAACCTTTAAATAAAACATGCTTAAAACATTAGCATTCATTGGTCTTAAAGGTGCTTTCTTTGTATTTCTCCCATGGGATCCAGGGAACTGGAAAAGGAAGCTCTGGCTCTTTCCCTCCCTCCCCAGGGGACTAGGACGGGGAGGAGCCTCAACCAATGGACAAAATCGAAGTTTTACTCTGTAGCTCCTGTGTGATTGAGCAAGCCTTGCGAAGCAAGTTGAGATGCAGAAGGAAGCAAGAGAGAGGGAGAAGGAAGCAGACAAGAGCCAGTTGCTCAGGGGGGTGATAGAAGCCCTCCAGGGGGTTGATTAGGCTCCAGCCAGCATGCTTAACACCCCTGATCTAAATAAATATCTAAATAAAAAAATACTCAATTTTTCTCCTGAACAGGGATCCAAAGCAATCTTGTTTCTGTTCTCACAACAACCCTGTGAAGTAGGTTAGGCTGAAAGTGTGACTAGCTCAAGGTCACTCAGCGAGATTCCACTGCAGACCAGAGACTTATACCTGGGTCCCCCAGATCCTATTCCAACACCCTTTTTACTCTACCACACTGGTTCCTTTCCTTGCCTGTCAGCGCAGCTACCCCAAGGAAGCTTTCGATATGCACCACAGTGCTGCAATCCACATAGTAGCTTGTGCAATATTTTGTACTAAAGCATGCACTGATGCACTGAGAGTGTAAGAAGCTCTTTCCCAAACATTGCTTTGGAGTTTTGGAGATTCATGGGACTTGGCAACAGCATTCATTCTTCACAAAACTCCTGGCATTTATGAAATATTAATTCTTTATCTAAAATTGTTTCTGAAATCTGGGTGGAACTCTGAAGATTTTTAAAATATATATCTGACAACAAGCTATATTTTCTTTTTGAATTGTTTGGGATATATAGTACAGTGGAAAATCTACAGTAGGATTTCATTCCCTTACTTGAAGTAATTCCTCTGAATACAAAGAGAAAGATTTTCCCCCTTTGCAAACATTTACATCTCTTTTTATAAATGATTGCCGTACTCAAAAATTACAACAGCATACGCCAAGGAAATGTCCACCAACAGCTGCCAACTATTCTGAAAATCAGTTTAGGGGCCTGCATGTAAGCCTACAATCAAATTAAACAAAACTCTACAATGCTAAGGAAATTAGATTATTTCAAATGCTTATCTTCCAATTTGTGCATTTGCTTTACGGATGCTGCTGCATTCTTTCTGACTGTGATTCCATTTAGTATCTCCTACTCCAGAGGGGGGAGGAAAAAAGAAATGTGTGTAATCCAGATACTTTTACTTTTCATAATGGTAGCAACGATAGGCAGGGAAAGAAAGCAATATGGACAACTTCTCCTAGTGCCAAACAGGTGTAGATTTGAATCACCTGCCAAGTGACCCTCATTTCACATGTCAACCATAGTACTGAAGATGAGATGCAGGAGCTGGCAGCAATCAAAGCTGTACTGAACTACTGCAGAGCTATCCTTTCCCGTCCCATTGATTTCTGTTCTTTGCTGAAGTGCTGCATGTCAGACAGGTACAGAGAAGGCAGGGCAAGTCTGCAAGCTTGAAGTGCTCCCTTGAACAGATGGTGGCACAGCAAGAAGTAGAAAATGGTAGTCTAGGACTTAAGCTTCCAGGGAGATATGAATATTTTGGAGGAAATGTCTTGGGGCAGATATTCTAATTCCATTGCTATATCTCCCCACCCCCACCCCCCAAAAAAGGAACTGTGCTTAACACTACAGAAACACGGCTCTTGTGGGAGAAATAACAAGGTAAGTATATCTATATACCAAGCATAGTACCTGCCTTCAGACCACACCAGCATATTGTATAAGTCATGCAGTAAGATCTCTGTTCACAGAATGGTGTGTTCTGTCCCCTGTAGGAAATTAAATAGTGCCCCTCCATCACAAAAAAAGTCCAGCAATCTGTAATGAGTCCATGTTAATACAACTCCTGTAAGCCAAAATGCCCTCAAAATGAGGTTGGGGAATTAGTCAGGTGGGCACCTGGCTCACTAGAGTTCTTTTCCCAATGTATACAAGATACACGTCCAGAGAGTAATGCTTAAAATAATAGGGACTCTAATTTAGTAAAATCAATTATAATTATAAAAGGACTTCAGTTCTTTCAAAATGGATGACGTGGTCTCCTTCTTGAAGTCCTTTCTACGGTCTCACATTATCATCCCCGCCTGAACAGAGAAGCTATTGAGATTTACAAACACCAGCACAACTTTAACAGAAAGGAAGAAGGCATTTTCATCCACCAATCTTGGTACCCAGCTCTGCAAAACACCCTACAGGCTATAAATTGCAGAAAGTCTCAGAACAACCAGCAAATTCCACAGAACAATCAGCATAGTCAACAACCTTATCTTTAAACCCCTTCCAACCTTCCCAGCAATTAACACAGAACAATGGTCACATTCAACAGCCAGTTTCCTTATCACTACCCTTCCAGGAAGCCCCACCAAATAATGGGCACATCCACAAACCAATTGCCCTTTCATCACACCCCCTCCAGCCTACAAATAGCAGCTCTCCAGCAGCCCTGGCCCCACTCAATGCACAGCAGCCAAGAAGGTCTGAGCGCCTGCTCCGGCTGCAATGCCACTGAGGATGTTCTCCGCAGCTGAGAACGAAATGTCTGGAAGGAAAACTTTCTCCAGTAGAACACGGCACTTGATCCCGAAAAATTCTACAAACCCTAATGATGTTACCAGCCGTGAAAACCTGAAATCTTTGATAAAATCAATTATAATTTATTGGAAAAATATAGACTTACATACAAGATAAAATGCTCATACAATCACACAAACAGTCCTAGGAAATATAGATAGATGGATAGGGGAACAAAAAGGGTAGACACAAAGGGTAATGTTTACCTATCGTAGTCTTCGAGGAAGGCTCCAATTGGCAACGAGTGAAGGCGCGGGTAAGGGACCCGAAACTTATCAGGGATGGATCTGTGCAGCGGAAGTTGGGATACTGATAGAAGCACACCTGTGGGTAGCTAGTCCACAGATTATAAGGACTCCCTTGAGCCCTTAGGGGATAGGAGGTATGAGGGAGGAGAAAGGGGAGGCTCTGCAGTGACCATAAGGGCTGGACTATTGCAGTAGCCAATAGAAAGTTCATTGGTGGCACCTAATTGGGTGCTTGCTCTTGACCAATGGACTGTCCTGGATCCTGTGTACCTGAGAGAACTTTCAGGTTGAAACAGACCCGGGGGCGGCTCCAAAGTGACAGTTGGGAAGAAGAATAGAGGTGACTACTGGGTGGGAGACATTTAAGATTAGATGGACTTATCTAAAAGGGTGACAATAGAGAGTCAAATGTTGGCCTAGGTAACACCCGACTTAGACAAAGGACTTGGCTCTTGGCTGGAGATGGTCTTCCTTCTTCTGTCTTCTTCTGGGCACTGGTCTTTGTCCAGAGTTCCATTGAACAAAGAGAGTGACTGTTAGATACTTAACCATTCTTTGGGTAGATGGGTTGCTTGTAGGCTAAAGGTGACATCTGGTGTGTACGTGAGCCTTCTGTTACGATGAAATGGAGTCAAGCCTGGCAGGAAGATGGCTGTGTGTGGTGTTAGCCCTCCACGGTGGATTCCATGGTCAGCGCTTCATAACCGTTCGCCTGGATAGCTCCTTGGCGATGCATTCTCTTCCGCTCCATGACTGGCATGCGGGACGACGGGAAGACGTCCGTTATGCTAGTGGGCACTCTTGTACCAGTCTAGGGTGCCTAGGTAACTTGTGGCTGCTTGTACACATAAGTCCTTTATGTCCCTGGATAGGTTTGCCCACACTCTCTGGCCAGACGTGTGTGAGTTACTTCTCCAGGTGCTCTGGCAACCATGCTGGTGACTACGATGTCCGGAAAGGGGGCTTTTCCTCACACTCCATCTGTATTTTGTGCTTGACTCAGAAACAATTCCTTAGAAGTATTAAAAATCTGGAGATAAGGTATTTTTCTTCATTGGCATTTCTATCACCCAGGAATTCAAATGTTATTTTTAGCTCCATAAATTGTTCCCTCAGGCATTGGCAAAGTCTATGACAAAGGCACACAAGAAAAACTGCTTGGGAAAAAAAATATGAACATGAAGTCTCTCTCTCTCTCTCTCTCTCTGAGAAATTAAAAATATTTCCCTCTTCTTTCTACTAGATGAGCTATGAAAAGGTTAGAAGCCAAAGTGGTCATTTGCAAGTGATAGGACAGAACTGCAAGTTGCTATTTTTCACTGCTAGATATTATAAGATCTACTATTACCTAACAGCACATAGTTTTACAGGCTCACAAGGTCTTGCTGACTTCATTAAATATTTTAATTGCCTATTTTTTCTCTCAACATCATTCTTCAAAGGTTTTTAAACAGTTAAGGTGAGTAGACAACCAGATGAAATTTCTTAGAAGTTGAAAATATTACTGAGATGCACAAATGTATATATATGGTTAGCCAAAACAGATAAATGATGCATGGACAGCATCCCCATCTTCTTAATATAATGGAACGAATCCATTTGGCAGCAGGAACAACATTTTTCTCCAGTCAGTTAAACTGCTGTACTTTAATAGTGATATTCTTGAATTTTGGAAAGAGGGGATTCCATAATGAACTCCACCTGGGTTCTTAAACAACTTTAATCCAAAGCCCATTGAAGTTTTGGTTGAAGTCATAAGCCTGGGCAATTCTCATCTGCCTGTCTTCCTCCCCTAATAACTATATGGGGGAAATCACCACAATATAAACAAACATGGTGACTACAGAAAGCAGTCAGTTTTTGTTCATACTGAGGTATGTGGCACATAAATGATAATAGCTATTGATTAAAGATACATGGACTCCCTCAATTCTATTTGAAATGATTTTGTTCTTTCAATTTTTTTCTGACTTTTAAAAAAAAGAACAAGACATTCACAGAGCTCTGTCACTCCTTGAACCTTCATTCAATGTGAAAGCCAACAGGAAGTTTCTACTCATAAGGTGGCCAGGTGATCCAGAATTTGAGGTGCAAGTCTTAGGGATACCATCTGGTATCTATTTTTTACTTGGTCTTTTTAAACATTTATCAATCTTGTTTGAATTTTAACATTTTTGTATATTTTATGGCTGTATGCCTTTATTGTACATTGTCCAAAGCCCAGCACAAGCTGGGATAGGGTGATTTATAAATCAAAATGATGATGATGATGATCATCATCATCTCTGGCTAATATAATTTGGCAGTGATTCTAGATATATGTTGAGTACTAGAAAGATCTTTGGGAATTAGATTTTGCAGCATTTCTAGACCCGTACTTTCTAGAATCTCTGACAAAATATAAATTCTCAGGGATCTCTGTAATGAAATGTTGTATAGGGTTTCAACCTTAATAAAAGCCTAAAAATACCCCTTCCCCAAATCCTCCTTTTCCTAATGTACAGTACTCACCAAACATCCCAATTTTTATCATCTGTAGTCATTGAAGTTGAAGTCCAGAGTAGGCAAAACATAGATTTTTTTTAAATATCAAAATAGAGAACGCACAAGGGTTTGTAGGGGAAAGGATCTCATTTTCCACTCTTCCCTTCCTTGAAAGCCCCCGTAGCTTCTCTCCTTTTCTTGATTCTTTCTGTCCTTCCCACCTGCCAGCTAACTTACTTTTATCTGCCTTCCCTGACTTCAGATTTCTCTCCTTCCTGACACCCCTCATATCCTGAAAATTTCTTACTTTGTTCTCCTTCCCACCCAACAATGTTTATTTACTACATTTATACCACCCCCTTCTCCACAATCAGGCCCTAAAGCAGCTTACACCATTCTCCTTTCCTCCATTTTATCCTCTTAACAGATAGATTACCTTATGTGCATGTGACTGGCCAAAATCATCCATGTCAAAAAGGGGATTCAAACCTGGTTGTCTCAGTTCCTAATCTGAAAATCTAATTATTACATACCGCAGCGCTGACCATCATGGAATGACTGGAGCAGTAGCAAGCAGCCAGGCCAGGGTGAGTCAGGCAAGTTATATGGTAGCCAGTCACCAGTTGGTTGCTGCCTGGCCTGCCTTTGATCAGCTCTTCCTCAAATGTAAAAAATAGCCCTGAAAAAGGGCTTGCCCTTCTCCCTGCCTTTTGGTAATGACTTGCAAATGCAATATTGTGGTTGCCTATTAATACCTACTAATTCATTGAAAGTCCAGGCCCTACAATGAGGGACCCAAGCATCAAGGAAGCAAGAAATCTTAAAGGAGAAAAGGCAGATCTCATGGCAGACCATGAATTTAAGCAGCTCAGAAGAGATGAGAAGTTCTGGGTATGTAAAACTATAATCAACAAAGGCTAACTCTGGGGAAAATTCTGTCTCTAGTTACAGGAGAAAGTAGCAGAGCCCAAAACCAAAAATACTTTTTCCAGTCTCAGAAAGATAAAGAGCATAGATGGATCTCTAAACTGACTAGTCAAGGAAAAGAAGGAGGTGGTCAGACACTGGATGCGGTTTTTCTCCTGGGTTACCTATTCTATTCCATTTAGTGTGATTGAATTATATATGGTATTACTTCCACTGCTGTCTCTCTGCCTTTGTGTCTAAGATAGCCACAGACCACCTGCTTATTAGCTGGAGAAGGTGGGAAGGAAAACATGGTTCTGGCACCAAGAGTACATGAACAAAATGGATTCTTGTCTGCAACAACTTCATTGAATGAAACATATACATGGTCATAAATGTGAGCTGCAAAGCAAGTATATCTTTATTCTTTTAAGATTTAAGATTAGCTTAACCTTACGGCTGGGCTAATCTTGTTCATGGGAAACAGATCATCTGAATCATTTGTCACACCCTGATCTGATTCTGGATCTCCAGGCTGTTAAAAGTCTCTCAGGATCCAGTCCCATGGACCAGTCCTGGGACTGATCTGTGCTCAGCCATCAACCCCTATGCTTGATTTCCTGATGGACTGGTTGATGTTCTTCTTGGACTGAAAACAGGACAGAGTGTTATATACAAGGTGACAGTTTCCCTGTCTCCCTCTGCCACAGAAAACCTCTGACTCCCCGTGCGTGTTTTTCCTCGGTGGCCTTCTGCAGGGTCAGTGTCAGCATATCTGGAGGTGGGGCAACTACCAGGAACCAGGGCTTTTGGGAGGCCCCATTGCTACCAACCCTCCTGGTAGACATTATATACTTTGACTTTCAAAAGGCTTTTGAGAAGGTAACTCACCAAATATTCCTGCATAAACTTAAGATGGGTTCTCTTATGGATTAAGAAGTGACTAAATGGCAGGAAGACATGAGTTGGGATCAATGGACAGTTCTCACAATGGAGGGAAGTGAGTAGTGGGATTCCACAAGGATCAGTATTGTGGCTTGTACTATTTAATTTATTTATCAGTGATCTGGAACAAGGGGTGTATAGTATAGCAGCCAAATAATTTGCAATGGTTAAACCCAAGGCTAAATGTGAAAAAAGGATCTCCACAAACTGGGTAAGTGGGTGATAATGTGGCAAATAAAGTTCAGTGTTGGTAAATTTAAGGAGATGCACATTTGGAAAGAAAAATGCCAACATCAAGCATTTGCTAATGGGTCTGACTTTGCTGAGACTGAAAGGGTGAAAGATATTGGGGTCATAATGGATAGCTCAATGAAAATGTCAACCCAGTATGCTAAAGCACTGGAAAAAGCAAAACTTAAGAAGTGAGCAGTAACTCACAAAAGCTCACATCCTGCCTCAAATTGTGTTAGTCTTTATGTTGCTACCTGACTCTTGTTCTTTTGCCCCCACAGATGGAAGAAACAGACAGACACAAAGGGTTGGGTAAACTAAAGGCCACTTTATTTATTTATGTATTCATTTATTTAATTATTTAATTTAACAGCAAGGACAACAACATAACCAATGGCATGAACAGAGTCGGGGTCAAAACATCCCTTCCCTTGCTGCATAATGGGTAAGCCACCCTTGCCCCTAGGTAGAGCAATTTGCAAGTAACTCACACCCAGCCAGCACAGCAAATGGACTCTACCCTGGTGTTCTATCCCCAACCACACAGCTGAAATGGAGGATCAATCCAGGCAATCCCAAGGCAATCTGCAGTTCCAGAACTGAATTCAGTACAAGACTTTCTGCAGACCATGCTGATACAATTTGAAGACCCCTTACAAGAGATGTGGGTGATAACTACCCTGCAGAATCTGCAGCAAGGAAACAGGTCTGTCTGAGAATACACTGCAGAGTTCAGGACCAAAGTGTCCAAAGTGAGAGGATTGAATGAGAGAATGAAAGTGGACCAGTTCCAGAGAGGGTTGAACGCTAACCTACTTAATTGAGCGCTTGGCCAAGCTGACCCCAATACCCTAGTGGGCTGGATCCAACTGGCATGCGAAGTGGAGACATGGATGCAAAGAGTGGCACTGCAGCAACAAAAACAGTAAGGGAGTAAGGGGGGGAAGTGAATCTCGGTCCAGAGCCAAGACAGAATCAAAGAAATCCACAGGCACGCAGAATCAAAGAAATCCACAGGCACCCCCCTGGCAGGAGATGATGCTACCAGTGCAACATGGTGGATCACTTAGCTAACGAATGCCTCAAGGGACCTCAAGGCCCCCTCTCACTCCGAAGACAATCAACGTCCCCACATCCAAGAAGGAGGCTCCCAGAGAAAAGAAGACTCCCAGAAGCAAGACTGAGGCCACGATGGAGAGTGACCTCACCCTACCGCTAACCGAATCAGGTCCACCATCCCTGGACACAGACGGGAAGTCTGGGGCAGAATCACCAGTGGGAAACGACAACAACCTATTGGGAGCAGCGTAAAGCAGCAGGTCGGGGAAATATCAGCACCACTAAGGGTGAGAATCACTGGAACTTTGTTTTTTATCCCCTTGACATTGTTGAACCCAAAGCTTAAACACTTCATGCATTTGCGTGCCCTGTTGGACTCGGGATGCACTAAAGACATAATGACTCCTAAGTTAGTAGAAGCATTGGGCCTTTCCTCCTCCCTCCTACCTCAGTCTATTCAACTTGAAGAGCTGAATAGAACCCCCATGAGAAGAGACCCCTGTACACATGAAACTGAGCAGGTGCTCATAGGGATAGGTCCCCACTGAGAAACAGAGACTTTTATAATCGCACCATCCTCCTCTTTTGAACTGGTCCTGGGGTATCCTAGCTAGCCAAGCATGAGCCTTACATCCAGTGGAGTGGGCACACTATACGTTTTGTTGATAAAGTTTGTGATGCTCATGTGTGGAGAACAGAGTGGGGCCTGATTCCTCCTCCCTTAAACAAAAAACTCTGTCTGACCATAGAGGAGGTGGCCAGCATCCCAAAAGAGTACAGGGACTTGAAAGTGGTGTTCAAGGAAAAAGAAGCTGATGAGTCCCCCCCCCCGCCCCCGAGACACCGACTGCACCATTGAACTAATACCAGGGCAACCACTGCCTAAAGCTAACATGTACTCCATGGGGAGGGAAGAGAGGGAGGAACTCCACAAATTCCTAGAGAAAAACCTAGCTAGGGGATTCATCAGGCCCCCCACTTCCCCTCATGCAGCTCCAGTACTCTTCTATAAAAAGAAGTACTGGGGGCTGAAACTGTGCACAGACTATCAGGGCATAAATGCGGTCTCAATGATGACTGCATTCCCTCTATCCCTCATCCAAGACCTGTTAAACACCATGGCTCAAGGGAAAACTTTCTCCAAACTGGATTTATGGGATGCTTACTTTAGGGTCCACATAAGGGAGGGAGATGAATGGAAAACCACTTTCAACACCCCTCTAGGACAGTTTGAGTACTTGTCATGTCATTTGGATTACAAGGGGCCCCGGGGGTCTTTATGAACTTTATCGATGAAGTGCTCAGAAATTTTGGATTACAATGGACTCTGGGGGTCCTTATGAACTTTATCAATGAAGTGCTCAGAAAATATCTGTACAAGGGGGTAATACTTAACCTTGATGACATTTTACTTTATTCTAATGATGTCACTTCCCATGTAAAACTTATTAGAGAGATGCTACAAACCCTATACAAACCCGAGAGGGATGGTGGGTCGGTGGTAGAGCACCTGCTTGGTAAGCAGAAGGTCCCAGGTTCAATCCCCAGCATCTCCAATGAAAAAGGGTCCAGATAGATAGGCATGAAAAAACCCAGCTTGAGACCCTGGAGAGCCACTGCCACTCTGAGTAGACAATACTGACTTTGATGGACCGGGGGTCTGATTCAGTATAAGGCAGCTTCATATGTTCATGTATATTATAATAAACTGTTCGCTAAACTATCAAAATGCGAGTTTCATAAAATGGAACTAGACTATTTGGGATATTGGGTGTTGGGGGATAGCATTGTCATGGAACCTGCAAAAGTGCAGGCAGTGCAGGAGAGGGAGCCCCCGAGAACCCACAAACAACTTTAAAGTTTCCTCGGTTTCACAAACTTCTATAGATCGTTCATTCACAACTTTTCCCAAATGGTCCTTCCCCTCACACAGCTGTAAAGGACAAAAAAGAAGGGGTGAGAAGTGAAAAGACCCGGAGCCAAGTTAAATTGGTCCAAGTGGTGCCAAAAAGCATTTGAAGAGTTAAAAAAACAATTAACCAGTGAGCCAATTTTGCTCAACCCTGATGAACTCAAATCCTTCATTGTACAATATGATGCTAGTGACGTGGCTATTGGCGGGATCCTCCTCCAGCACGACAGTGAGGGCAACCTCCACCCCTGCACCTACATTTAAAAAAAAAATTCTCTGGCTAAGAGAAACTGGTCGGTGTGGGATAAAGAAGCGTATGCAATGAAATTTGCACTGGAAACTTGGCACCAATGGCTAGAGGGGGTCAGAGTGCCCTTTGAGGTGTGAACTGATCATAAAAAATTAAAAGCACTATGCACCTACTGAAAACTAATGGTCAAACAAATTAGGTGGGTGGTATTTCTCCAAGTTTGACTTTGTGCTAAAGCACATCCCAGGGCAACATAATTTCTTGGCAGATGCCCTGTCATGCCTACCCCAACATGACAGCCAGAGGGAGGAGAATATAGACGCACTATTCACCCCCTCCCAACTGGGAGGAGCGGTAATAATGTGTTGTCAAGGCATGCCTACCTGATATTGAGCGGGGAGGGGGGGGACTCAGACTGGAAGCCGAGAAGGAAAACCAACTCAGGCCACCAGAAGTAATGCAAACGGAGGTGAATTTTGGTTTAAAAACAACAAACTCTTATGTCCCAGAATCCCTACACAAAGAAGTGTTACAGCACTGCCATGATAACAAAATTGCAGGACATTTTGGATATGTGAAAACACTTCATTTGGTTCAAAAGCAATTCTGGTGACCGCACTTAAAATAGGACATTTCCACATATATCAGCTCCTGCCCTATATGCTTAATACCCAAACGTAGAGGGGGGAAGCCACCAGGGCTTCTTCAGCCAGTGGAGACAGCCCAATGGCCCTGGTCAGTTGTTTCCATGGACTTCATAACTGATCTGCCTCCCTCTCAAGGGAAAACTGTGATACTGGTAGTAGTATACACTTTTTCCAAACAAGCTCAATTTATACTTTGTTCCAAACTGCTCATTGCCAAAAAACTTGCATACCTGTTTTTCCAACACGTGGTGAAATTGCATTCATTTCCAGATAATATAATAAGTGATGGGGGGGGGGGGTTGTTGTGGCTTTCTGTGAACTGACCCAAATGGAACAAGGGTTAAGCTCCACCTATCATCCACCGACGGATGGACAGATGAATTTGATTATTGAACAGTATCTAAGGTGCTTCATTTGCTATCAACAATAGAATTGGGTGGAATTACCATAGATATATATGGAAGCATTCCATATATATGGAATATATGAAGTCCTCAAGCGGGCGAAGGTTACAAGCATCGAAGCACTGCTGTTGAAGACGCAGCTGCGCTGGGCAGGGCATATTTCTAGGATGGAAAACCACCGCCTTCCCAAGATTGCTCTGTATGGCGAACTTTCCCCCGGCCATCGAAATAGAGGGGCACCAAAGAAGAGGTACAAGGACTCCTTGAAGAAATCCCTTGGCACCTGTCGCATCAACCATCACCAGTGGTCTGACCTAGCCTCAGATCGCAAAGCATGGAGGCACACCATCCACCAGGCTGTCTCTTCCTTTGAGAACACACGCATAGCTGGTCTTGAGGACAAAAGGAGATTGAGGAAGAATCGCACTGCTACAGCACCAACCCCAAATCAGACTTTTCCCTGCAGCCACTGTGGCCGGATCTGCCTGTCCCGCATTGGTCTTGTCAGCCACCAGCGAGCCTGCAGCAGACGTGGACTACTGCACCCTTCTTAAATCTTCGTTCGCGAAGTCAAGCCGAGAGAGAGAGAGAGAGAGAGAGAGAGAGATGGAAGCATTACAATATTGGCCATTTCATTTTCAATCCTTTTTCTAATAATCCTTAACAGAGTTTGCCTCTGTAGAATCTGGCTCCAATCTGATGGAAGTCAACTGTCCATGTTGTTGGAGGGGGCACCTTTGACTCCACATAAATAGGAAGAGCAGCAGGGCACAGGGCACCCTGGTAGCTTAGGGGGCAGAGCAGGTGCTTGCTAATGGCCAACTCCACTCCTGCCTAAGCACCTTGTGCTTGGCCCACACTCCCTCCCTTTAGGCAGTACAAACAAGAGCTGATCACCCCTGTTTCATGGGAGATAGGGTAGGAATTTTTCCACCTTTTCTATATTGGCCCTTGAAAGAGGTGTCTTTTGCCTACCCTGTACTGCTTGTACAGTGGAATTGGCTTGGGTGTGGCTGTTAAATAGGTTGGTCACTTTATGGGTTGGCAGGATTCTGTTTAGTTAGTGTTATGCAGCTCAGTGAGTACCATTAGCACCCATGTTTATGGGCATGGGGTGTCAGGACTGACTCTATCTTCAATAATAATGACTCTCCATTATTATTGAAGATAATAATGGTTCCAGATGAGGAACATGGCTCTGATAGGGAAATCTGACTAGAGACTATTTTCAAAGCTGTCCCAGCAACATAAACAAGAGAAAGGGTAGTTTTTTTGGAATTTACCCCTTGAAACTGTCCCAGGGACTCCTAATTCCCCCCCCCAAAAAAACCCCCAAGGCATTTATGTAGTAATATGCATATTGCTAAGGGGTGAAAAAATGGCACCAAAAAGGAATGTTTCTATAATATAGCAGGTTCAATGCAAGGAGGAGACACAGTTGTAGTGATCATAGCTCTTTTATAAAGTACAGCATGGTAACGGCTGAACTCCAGACTGCCTAACTGGACCAGCGGGGCCAACTTATATACACTTCAAGGTTCCCACACTAGGATGCCATTGGATCATTCAAACCAGCAGGGGGTCCGTGATTGGAGCAGGGTAGCAGAGATTTGGATCCTACTGCCCATTGTTCCTAAATCCCCAAGCTCAGTCATGCAGGCTCCAATGAGCCAGCAGGAATACCCTTTCTTATATACAACCTTAGTCCACATACACAAAAGTTTCCCTTCTGTTGTGGCTTGATTGCATAGGGGAAAGATCAGACATCAGGAAAGGTGAGGTAGATCCATCTACTCTGCACTTTTGCCAGTGTCAAGGAATTTGTGCCAGAGGAGGAGTGAGTACAGGAGGCCGACCAATGGAGAACAAGAGGCTAAACACACACATGCATGATGACAAAGGATTCCGAGACTGCAATCAGATGAGCTGTTGGATCTGGCATCATTGCTGTTTCCTGCCAAATCTGAAATGCACGATCAGTCAGCAGTGTTTGCCTCCCATTATGTTTCCTTTTGTGTGTAAAAGGCATCATAGATCAAATATTGCAGGTGGATGTAGTCAAACCACTTCAACCATAGTACTGTTTAGGGGTGAATGTTTACATGTTCAGCTTCCAATCACTAAGTGTTAAATAACTTTAATTATGCAACATCAGTTGATGTATGTACATATGTGAACTACTGTAGAAAAGTGCACAGTGAACTACTTAAAGCCCATGAATAATGAAATGGAATCCCTGGGAGTATGCTTATTAGAGAAAGGGTATACGTCTCAGCAGCATTGTAGTGGTAACCATCTGATTAACACAACAATTAAGTTAAACAAAAAAAAATCTGGGGCAGTATAAATGCTGCAGCGTAAGACAGAATTGTGAAATTAAGGGGCTTTCTGTCTTCCAGCTCTGATAATTAACTACATACTTATACAGACTTTATGATTTAATGGCCCATAAACAGTGAGAGTTTAATCCTGGCCAAGCTTGCTGTAAAAAGGAAAACATCACGTGTTTAGGAAAAACTTTGTATGCAATATATACCTAGGAGCCTAAATGCAGTGGTCATTGCAGAAAGACATTTATTCCTAGGATTGGCAGATTCCACCCACTACAAATCCTATGTGGAAATACATAAATAACCTGATGCCTGCTATGTAGAAAGCCTACATGTTCTTTTTTAAAATGATGCATCTTCTGTTTGAAAATAATGAAATGTTTTCCACAATGTGGCAAAAATGCAATATATATATATATTGCAAATTGTTAAATATTAGGGCATTGAGAATAATACTTGGAAACCTAAGCCTAAAGACAAATAATTCTACCTCGCTCAATCCGTATTTATATGGTTCAGTTTCTTTTCTTTATTATGCTAATAATGAATTCACAAAATCTTTTTTAAACTCACAATAATCAAATAAATGACCTCATAATAGGCCAATTTAAAATCCATTTTACCTCAGTCCAGTGATCTGGTGATCATAGGAACTCCTGTAAACAGAAATCTAAATGATTTTCCTATTCAAAGGAAGAAACTGAACACATTGCATTGGGGTTGAATCTTGTGCAATATTTCCACTTGTGCTAGTACATTTGCACGAGCAGAAACAGGTCTTGCACAACATTTTGTGCAAACAGAATGGCATTGAATTTCCATTTGCATGTTGCTGGATCCAAGCCAGTGTGTGCAAATGAAGTCTGGAATGGCATCATTATATGAATTCTCTCTAAGATGCATAAGGAAGAACAACCCTTCCCTCCACATACATCATAAAAATAGGGAGAAGGGAAGACTTTGTTAACAGGTTTATAACATGGAACTAATGGCACATCTGCTAGGAAACTCAGTTCACACATAAGTGCCAGACATGATTTGACATGCCCCATTCCCAACACCTAACTTTGTGTGTTGTACTCATCTGCTATACATGTGTTT
The DNA here is from genome assembly GCF_032191835.1 of Heteronotia binoei. NCBI lineage: Eukaryota > Metazoa > Chordata > Lepidosauria > Squamata > Gekkonidae > Heteronotia > Heteronotia binoei. Next base: position 66,259,378 of record NC_083243.1, read on the forward strand.
GTTGTGTGCTGTAATCTTGCTGAGGGGTTCTCAGGATATTTAAATAAGTATTTTGATCCCTAAAGGTAATCATGATAAAGCCACTCTGAGATGCTGCAAAGATTTTGGGGCTATGGGTTTAGTCAGCTTTTCACTTGATGATTGGCAATCTTTGGAATGCCATTTAAACTGTCCTAATATAAATTGCTCATTGGATTTCAGAGTTTCGCACTGTTTCAGAAATGGAATAGATGCACTAAGAATCTTCATTTGTAAAAATTCATTTTTCAAATTTTGAATGGGGTGACTCACAGCAGCTGTCAATCTTATTTTGTTTTTTCCACTCTTTTCTACATTACTGATGTGTTTTTTCGACCCTTCTACATTACTGATGTGTTTTTCCCTCCCCTTTCTACATTACTGATTACTGATCCAATAAGTTCCAGAACAATGAAGGAATGTAACAAGGCATATCTGATCATCCCTGATCCCAAAAGGTGACTAAGGGCTCCTGGTTCACAGATACATACCTATCAAACTCTTACTACAGCATCAAGTGATGATTGACACATGCTAATGGCATATTACAAATAGGAAAAAACCAAAAAAGTGAACATTTCTGCTCATCCAAATTTCAGAATTTTGGCAATACAGTACAGTTGTCCTTCAACAGGGATTACTGAGCATCAAATCCCTATTGTAGCCCCAAAGTGGTACAATGCTGGAGATGGTATTTTTAATGGGGGTGCACACTGTTAGATCTCAAGACTCTGCTAGGTCTTAAGTCACTAAAACTAGGCTTATCTCACCCCAGAAAACCTCTGAATTTTTTTCACTCACTCTAGACACAACCACACCCCTCCCCCTCATGACCAGAGGGCTGCGAATCTGAAGAAAACTGCTCCTGTACACCAAACCAGCCTCACCGATGGAAAATTGAAGGGGGAATCTCATTAGCACCAAACAGCTAATTTTCAAAGAAGCTGAATGCTCTCCTCCTGCATGCATGCACTCTATTCTCTCCCGCTGCTCTTCAAGCAAAAAAGTAGGAGGGTCAAAGAGTGCTGGATTTATATGGCTGGCCACAAGTGTTCTCCTGTTTGGCTGGGTACTCCGTCCAGCCTGTGGTCCACTGCCTTCCCTTTTTTGCTTCTTGAAGGGCAATGAGCATGCTTGGTGCTTGTCAGCACAGTTTGGAGATATCATGAAACTGATCTAAACTTCCCAAATGACTGCCAATTCAGCCCTGGAATTCCAGACTGATTTTTTTAGTAATTTCATTGAAATATTTTTTTAAAAGAAGATTTAAGGAGGTGAACATGAAAGGCGATTTCCTGAATTTAGACTGTAGTTGCTGGAACAGCCTGTCAACTTAATGATGATTGCATTTTATGTAAAACCATTACATTGACCTAGCTTTAATTTCTAGAACAAGACCTATCAGCTGTCATGATGCATAGCTAGTTACCATCTTAACTTATCAATTTTTCATTGCAAAGCTATTGTGAGGCATATAAAAACATATATTTCATATGACTTATATTTCATAAGGCATAAATGCAATCTAAAACCTATTATCTTATATAACAATAGGGAAATTTTCTTCTTTACTAAGGAGAAAAAGTAAGCTAAAGAACAGAAATCTGGGGGGGGGGACATAACTAAAGTCTAAGGCATGAAGAAACAAAGAAAACAAGGAGATGAAGAAAAGAGGAGCTAGGAAATTTTAATTTAAGTTGCCAGACTAGAATAATAGACTAGAATCATAGAAACACAGAGTTGGAAGGATCCATACTGGCCATCTAGTCCAACCTTCTGGCCAATGCAGAATCAGCCTAGAGCATCCCTGACAAGTGTTTATCCAGCTGCTGCTTAAAGATCGCCAGTGAGGGGAAGCTCGCCACCTCCCTCAGTCGCTGATTCCACTGTTGAACAACTCTTACTGTAAAAACGGTTTTCCTAATATCCAGCCAGTACCTTCCTGCCCTTAATTAAAACCCATTACTGTGAGTCTTCTCCTTTACTGCCAACAGCTCCCTGCCCTGTTCTAAGTGACAGCCCCTCAAATACTTAAAGAGAACTATTATGTCCCCCTTCAACCTCCTCTTCTCCAAATTGAACATGCCCAAGTCCCTCAGTCTTTCCTCATATGGCTTGGTCTCTCCATTCCATCAACATCCTTTTTGAAGTGAGGCCTCCAGAACTGCACACAATACTCTAGGTGTAGCTTGACCAATGAAGTGTATAGTGGAACTATGACATCTTGTGATTTGGTTGTTATGCCTGTGTTGATATATCCCAAAATCGCATTAGCCTTTTCTGTCACTGGATTACACTGGCTGCTCATATTCAACTTATACTCCACCCATACCCCAAGATCTTTGTTCGCGAAAATTCCTTTTCAAGTTAATTTGGGGAATTAATGGCAAAAATTAGCATGGGGTCAATAACCTATATATACGAGAGTCAGTATTTCCCAGGAGCCTTTAAGTCAATGATGGGATTTGGGATATAAAGTAAATTATATTAAAAGAAACTCAAGCATACAAGAGAAAAATCAAACATTCAGCACACATTAGGGTTTGTAGAATCTTTCGGGCTCAAGTGCCATGTTCTACTGGAGAAAGTTTTCCTTCCAGACGTTTCGTTCTCAGCTGCGGAGAACATCCTCAGTGGCGTTGCAGCCGGAGCAGGCTCTCTGACCTTCTTGGCTGCTATGCACAGCAGCCAAGAAGGTCAGAGAGCCTGCTCTAGCTGCAATGCCACTGAGGATGTTCTCCGCAGCTGAGAACGAAACGTCTGGAAGGAAAACTTTCTCCAGTAGAACACGGCACTTGATCCCTAAAGATTCTACAAACCCTAATGATGTTACCAGCTGTGAAAACCTGAAATCTTTGATTCAGCACACAGTTCAGAACTAAGAAAAATAGCTAGGAACAGATAGGGATGTTTGCATTGGCAGAAATATCATTGGTGGGTAATACATTACCTGTCCAGGCAAGAAGCAGAGACTTGGCAGCAAAGAACGTGGAGGGGAAAACCCATGAGATGACTAGCATCACATGGACAAGGACCCAAATTGATTAGGAGTGGGAGTGATTCTTCCAGCAATGTAGCAGTCAGGAAAGTGTCACACCTGAATGGCAGAAGGGTCTGCCTTAAGTAGCCAAATTTCTGCCCTGAGACAGGTTCCCATTGTGGGATTACCTGGCCAGTAAATGGTTCCCAGAAAAATTGACAACTCAGAGAGCAATTAATGTTTCTCTAAGTAGAAACAACTAGTGCTTGCACAGGGAAGTACCTTTACCTTTAAGTAGAAACATACACTAAAATAAAGAAAACCAGAATGGACAATTTAGGGTCGGATGGTTTGCTGTAGTGAAACCTCTTGGGGAATAATGGGAAACAGAAAGGATCAGAGGGGAGGAGATGAGTAGCAGGATTTATTTACTTACTTATTTACTTACTTACTTATTTATTTTATTGAATTTATATCCTGCCCTCCCCGCCAAAGCAGGCTCAGGGCGGCTCACAGGCCAATGGCAGTGTAAAAATATACATTATAAAAACCATAAAAACATTAACATAATAGGTGCTATTTAATTCATACAATAAATAACTAGGCAGTGTCCAGGATTATTTTGTTGTCACAGTTTGTATCCAATGGTCTAGGCGATGATATAAATAGGTTGTTTCTTCAGCTACTCCATCTGGTTCCATAATCAGCAATTGAATGCCAGATGGAATAATTCGATCTTGCAAGCACTGTGGAACTGGGAGACGTCCTGCAAGGTCCTAATATCATCAAGGAGTTCATTCCACCAATAGAAACACAGTTAAGTGTAGAAGGCAAAAGAACTTTAATAAAATAAGTAAAGAATCTGCAGCCTCCCTGGGTGCAGCTGTTCTAACTATGATGACACTACTCTAACTTCTAACAAGCTCCACCTGCATCTACCCTTAAAGACATCTTGGAATCTGTGTTGGTCAAGATTGAATGCAGCAGCCTAACCTCTAGCTGGAGCAAGTAGCAATGCTAATATAAAATTGATTTTGAAGTCTTTATACTGGTTTCCTATTTGCTTCTGGTTTCAATCTAAGGTGCATGTTTTAAGCCCTTCATAACCTAGTGCCAGCACACTTTGAAGAACTACTTCTCCCCATCTCCCACTATCTCAGCAAGTCCTTTTTGTTGTCCCTATGTGTGTGTGGTTAGGTCTGTTACCACACACTCTTGGGCCTTTTTGATGATTGCACAATCTTTCTGGAGCAGTTTGTTAGATTGCTAGGTTCATGTACTTCTGACCTTAAGAAAAAACTGTAGAGCAGAACTCCTCAGGAGGATGAGTACAATTAAGTGATCCAAGTTGTTTTAACAGCAAGTTAGCCAGTTGAGTATAACACTGAGGAAGCAGAAGGAAAAATTAACTTGAATCTGGGGGAGCCCATTTGGAAATGGTTGATGCTTACAAAGATCTTGGCTTGAAATCTTAAGATCATGACTTGAAATATCTTTTTCTTCCTCTTTCCTCCTTTTAAAATCCCACTTCAATGAAGAGTTCTAGAGAACTTTAAAGCTTGCACAGTTTTGTGTTCTTTTGATTGGTTCTTATGAATAGGATTATGTGGTTTTGTGTCTGGAGTCTGAAACTTGTTGCCTTAAATACCTCAACGAAAGGACTCTGAAGAACCTCAGAGTTTGCACTGATTCTGCTTCAAAAGTCACATTCCTCTTCAGGTTTTAGAATAATCTGGAAGACATCTGACACTGAGATATATTGTAGTTCTGGTGGTGCAAGCGATTATTCTTAAACTTCATTCTATCTGATGCTTTCTGTTGGGGGAAAATGTAGCTGGAGAAGAAACTCTAGCTCAAGGGGGAATTAAAATGAGGACACATGTATCTAAATGTGCATTCAGATGTGCTCCATATTAAAAGGATCTGCATTTATGTGGTGTATCTGCAGTTCCTAAAACTAAGTATATCTAAATTAGATAAGCAAAGATCACAGAATTCTGGTCATATATAAAAGTTCAGTAATGGCCACATGGGGTGTAATTGTTTGGACTGGAGTTGTGCAGGATTTGGAGAGGGTGTAAAAGAGATGGGTACGTCAAAGAACTAAGAATGGCATGGGGCAGTTTTAATTAATGAAACCATTGAGAATTAGAAAGGCAAAACTACCTTCTCTCTCTTTTCATGACTTTGATCAAAATAAGGGTTCTGCATGGCTATGGTTGAATTTTAAACGAAAAACAGAGATCTATAACCTAGTTTGACCACAAGACACTCTACACAGTTCTCAGAAACATTTGAAACACTAAACAGAAAAATTGAAAACTCAGCTGAAATAAAGGAATGAGTTTTGCAAAATTATATTGCCTGTATTCATTCTAGATCATTTCTCCTCATTTTCTGAAACACAGAAATCATCACATTTTCATAAAGCCACCATAAGGCTGCTTTGAACTTCCCATCATTCAAGCAAGTAGGAACAAAACAAAAACATTAAAAGGTTTGTATTCATTTAATTCATGCATTGTATAGGAATGGGATACCTCATGTTTATTTGCAATTTTGTCACTGCTTTATTGGTTGTCTTAAATTATATTAAGCTTCATCAGTCTGCAGACCTGTTTCAAAGTTTCCCCCAAGTTTAACTTTCCAAATATGTTCTTAATCTTCTACTGAATGTTGTTGGAGAGTATTAGTCACTAAGATTAACTGTAGTATGGAGCATTTTTTTAGTATCCGAAAATAACTATGAGTAATCCTCATTTAGACATGAGTCTAAATCACATGTACTTTTAGAGCTGATGAATAGCATAAGGATAACAGTGTGTGAATTGATTTAAATACAAATTAATTGAATCTTAATATCCTTATGACACCTGATTTATCTTAATATTTAAATTTTTGCACTACGGAATTACAGTCAATAATATTGCACAGTATAAAGTGAAGGGGTAAGAACTTCTGATCTTCTGTTCTTAAATCTCATGTAATGCATTTCACAGATAACAGTATAGTCTTCCATTAGGCCATCAGTATATGCATAATGAGATTTTCATGTGCAACTGAAAAGAGAATATAAGCCTAACTTTGAATATCTACTCCTATTTGATAGAAAGCAAAACTTTCTATCAAGCTTGTATTAAAAGGAAACATTTACAGGTGTCAAACAAAGCAGGAATCAAGTGGCACCTTTAAGACCAACCAAGTTTTATTCAGAATGTAAGTTTTCGTGTGCTCTCTAAGCACACTTCATCAGACGAGGGGATCAGGTATTGTGGGCTGAAATACAAGCAGTTTGTTGATTAAGTATGCAGACTGATCACATGGTAAACCAGTCTGGCTTGGCCATTTGGTCTGGATAGCCAGACTGATCACATGGTAAACCAGTGTGGCCTGGCCATTTGGTCTGGATAGCCAGACCAAATGACCAAGCCACACTGGTTTATCATGTGATCAGTCTGCATACTTAATCAACAAACTGCTTGTATTTCAGCCCACAATACCTGATCCCCTCGTCTGATGAAGTGTTCTCAGAGAGCACACGAAAGCTTACCTTCTGAATAAAACTCGGTTAGTCTTAAAGGTGCAACTTGACTCCTGCTTTGTTCAACTGCTTCAGATGACTGCCCATTTGGATCTATTTACGGGTGTCCTAATTCTTAAAATTATCAGCATATATATGTGGATACAAAAATCCATGGAATAGGCCACATACATTTTCCTGAAAAATTTGGGGAGTTGGAGGGCCAGAAGATGGAAAGATAGAGCAGCAGCAAGTGGGGGAAGGGATGGGCTGGTGAGTTGGGTGGCTTCAGCCATCTACTATGTGAGTCAGGCAGGAGAGGAGCTGTTGTTGCCACCACTGCCTTCACCAATTAAGGTGGGAGGGGGAGTTGTCATGGGAGTTGTCTCAGTGGAATAGCTGGTGAGTAGCTAGCTCTATGACCAATTGGAGGAAGATGGGCAGGAAGCCAGAGTGGTGAGGAGGGGTAGGGATGGGCAGAGAGAGTGGTGAGGAGGGGAGGAGATGCTGGACACATCCAACTTAGTCGAACGGGGCAGTGGGAAGGCAATGGAGAGGCGGAGAACCAGTGTTGGGGTAAGAGGGGAGAAGAAGGGTGTGGAAGGAAAATGAAGGATGTTCTGTATTGGGACTGGAGTTCGGCCTTAGGGCCAGCAGAGACTTGCTGAGCTTGAGACCCCAGAACAATAGTCACCTGGATGCAGGACGGAGGCCTATCAGGGATCGTTGGGCCAGCTGTTAGCCTATAGTTGTTTGTAATGGTTTTTGGGTGGGGTTATTTGCATGCAAATAAGCAGGGCCGTTGGCCCTGCAAGCCAGTTCTGTTTTTACCTTACTATGCTGAATCACTGAATAAAGAGCTGAATTCACTATCTCCTGGCGTCCTCATGCTTCAAACCCAGTACATTTCAAAGGAGGAGGTGACAGTGGGAAGAAATATTGAAAGGTGTCTGAGGGCAGGTATCAGAAGCCAGAGGACAAAAACAGGGATCAGTGAGTAATTTTCCTGAGTTTCTCCCAGCTCCTTGCTTGTAGAATGTTATGTACTACAGTTTTTCAGATATATTTCTAAGTATTTGTAGGGATTCTCAGTCCAGGAATTCATTTATTTGTGCAACACAGAGAAAGAGAGCTATATCAAAGCAAGTGAGCAAAACTGTGCTGGGCTGGGACCACAACTTTGCCTCTGTGATGATTTTCCCATGGTTGCAGTAGAAGGGGGAATAACTCTTTCCAATCAGATGGAAAGATGCTCCTTTTTCCTGAGGGAAGTAAGAAAAGAAAAAAACCCAAATGTTAGTACTGGGGGGCAGGAATGGGAATTCTGCACTATTTATGTATTTATTTGAGGCATTTATATATCACCTTTCTTCAAAAGCATATAAAATATAGTACAATTTTTAAAAGACACAGTGATAAACAGTAGACATTTTATTATCTGCCTTCTCAAGGATTGGTGGTCCCTGTCCAGGATATCTCTGTCTTCCCTAAAGTCATGTGAAGTAGCCCCAGGGAAGGAGAGGGGGGCTGCTTCAGCTGGTCTCCAGCAAGCCTTGGTTGTTTCCTCAGGTGATTATAGCATGACCTTTCTGGCCTAGACCTTTTCTCTTTCCTTCCCCTTTCCAAGAAGCAATGAAAGCATGTGGGGGGAGGGGGGTTAGAGATTGACAAAGGTCTTGCTGGCAAGAAGACAGAAGCAGCTGAAATCCATCTGAGCTAACTTTGTCTTCCTCTCCTTGTAAGTACTTGCAGACTGGGTGGGCACCTGCCAAGGAAGACAGAGGTAAGAAAGAGGCCAGTCAAACCTCCTGCTTTCCCTCTGTACTGCTACTGCTGTAGCCACTATCAGGAATAACAACGATAAATAACTGTGTGTAAATCACAGTAGGCAGCCATTTTGGTCTGAAGCAATAGAACAAAGCAGTAGACAAGTGCATCTTTAAGACCAAGTAAGTTTTATTCAGAATGTAAGCTTTCATATGCTCTTAAGCAGACTTCATCAGACAAGTGAGAATGGAAGCAGAAATTCTTAATATAAGTGGGCATTATCACTGAGGGGTATCTGGATATACGGACCCTATTCTAAGACCCTATGCCATCAGTGCCCCTAGTTATGTGCGTGACACTACAGATTTTCGGAGGAAAATGCAAACTTTGAACAGCCTTCCAAAGAACACTATCTTAGCTACCATGGATGTGGAATCTTTATATAACAACATCCTACACCAAGATGGATTACGAGCTGTAAGTAATATAATCTCTGATAAAAACACAGCTGACTTGGCCACAAAGCTGTGCCATTTTGTTCTCACCCATAACTACTTCAGGTTTGGCAATGAACTTTTCCTAGAGATCAATGGTACAGTCATGGGCACCCGCATGACCCCACAATATGCTAACATCTTTATGGCTGACTTGGAGCAACACTTCCTAGACTCCCACCCACTCATATTTACTTTATACCTGTGATATATTGATGACATCTTTATGGTCTGGACACATGATAAAGAAGCCCTGGAGGCATTCCACAAAGCATTCAATGACTTTCATCCTACCATCAACCTGACAATGAACCAGTCTATGCAAGAAATACATTTTCTGGACACCACTGTAAAAATAGATGAGGGACGCATAGACACTACCTTATACAGGAAACCTACTGACCGACAAACATACTTTCATGCCTCCAGCTACCATTCCAAACTTACCAAACGATCCATTGTATACAGCCAGGCTCCACGCTACAGCCGCATTTACTCCAATCCTACTGACAGAGATTCTCACCTGAGGGATCTACAAAAAACCTTTTTGGAACCTGATGAAGTCAAGAAACATTAACAAAGCCAGAATTATATCCAGAGAAAACCTGTTACAAGACAAACCCCAAAGAGACAATAACAAAACACCACTAGTGGTCATACACAACTCTCAACTGAAAACAGTTGAACGTATCATCAACAACTTACAACCTCTATTGGATAGTGACAGCTTTCTTTCAAAAGTACTGGGGGGTAAACCTTTCCTTGCACACAGACAGCCCCCTAATCTCAAACTACTCCTCACCCACAACAATACAACATCGCATCTGAGCAGGAACATCAGGACCAGAGCTTGCATTAAACCCAAGTGCCAACTTTGCTGCCACATACACCCAGACAACACAGTCACTGCGCCTAACAGCATTACCTATACCATCTCAGGCTCATTCATTTGTTCATCTTCCAACATTATATATGCCATTAAATGCCAACAATGCCCCTCAGTTCTCTACATAGGGCAAACAGGACAAACCCTACGCCAAGGGATAAATGGACACAAATCTGACATCAGGAATTACAGAACTGAGAAACCTGTTGGAGAACACTTTAACCTTCCTGAGCATTCAATGGGTGACCTCAAACTAGCTGTTTTACTGCAAAGGAACTTCAAGAACCACTCTCTCTCTCTCTCGGCTTGGCTTCGCGAACGAAGATTTAAGAAGGGTGCAGTAGTCCACGTCTGCTGCAGGCTCGCTGGTGGCTGACAAGACCAATGCGGGACAGGCAGATCCGGCCACAGTGGCTGCAGGGAAAAGTCTGATTTGGGGTTGGTGCTGTAGCAGTGCGATTCTTCCTCAATCTCCTTTTGTCCTCAAGACCAGCTATGCGTGCGTTCTCAAAGGAAGAGACGGCCTGGTGGATGGTGTGCCTCCATGCTTTACGATCTGAGGCTAGGTCAGACCACTGGTGATGGTTGATGCAACAGGTGCCAAGGGATTTCTTCAAGGAGTCCTTGTACCTCTTCTTTGGTGCCCCTCTATTTCGATGGCCGGTGGAGAGTTCGCCATACAGGGCAATCTTGGGAAGGCAGTGGTTTTCCATCCTAGAAATATGCCCTGCCCAGCGCAGCTGCATCTTCAACAGCAGTGCCTCGATGCTTGTAACCTCCGCTCGCTTGAGGACTTCAGTGTTGGTCACAAAGTCACTCCAGTGGATGTTGAGGATGGTGCGAAGGCAGCGCTGATGAAAGCGCTCGAGGAGTCGCAGGTGATGACGGTATAAAACCCACGATTCGGAGCCATAGATGAGGGTTGTCATCACAACCGCTTTGTAAGGAACTTCAAGAACCAAATGGAGAGAGAAATTGCTGAATTACAAATTATCATGAAACTTGGAACAAACATCTCCCCAAGACTGAATAGGGATATTGGGTTTTTTATCTCATTACATATGCTAAACCAACTCTCACTGAGTATAGCTGTGCATCTACAGTGTTCCAATGTATTCCAATGTATTTCTCTTTTAGAACAGTGTATCAGAATAATGGGGGGGGGGGGGTGTTGACATGTTCAAATGAGGGATGTGGGCTGTTTGTCTCATTACATATACTAACCCAGTTTCCACTATACTTTAATGCACCCTGTTTTTCTAAGGGCTAACTTATATTATTTCTCCTTTAGAACAGTGTATCAGAATATTTGTGGGGGGGGGGTTGTTTTTTTGTATTGACATACTCAAATGGGGGATTGTGGCTGTTTGTCTTATTGCATATACAAACCCATCCTATGGCAAACTATATGGATGTTATAATCTCTTGAGAAACCATGCCCTCTGTTTAAGCTAACAAGGCCAGAATGTTACCTAGATTTATGGCACCCCTACAACAGTAGTCTGCTTTTTATCACCCTCCACTCCAGTGTTTTTTCAATAAACAGATCCCTATTTGTGATTCTTTTAATCTGCTAAAAACATTCCCATGATTCCACACTGCCCACTTATATTAAGAATTTCTGCTTCCATTTCCACTTGTCTGATGAAGTCTGCTTAAGAGCATACAAAAGCTTACATTCTGAATAAAACTTAGTTGGTCTTAAAGGTGCGCTTGTCTACTGCTTTATATAAATCAGTTAACCAACTGTAGAAACCAATAAACACAATATTAGAAAGTACAAAAGGCTGTGGATTTAATTCATATATAAGTTCATAGAAAATAATTAATTCAAAAGATTGTGGAAGGTGAAAATCAATTTCATGAAATGACTGGAAATATCTAATATATACATGTACACAGAACAAATCTTAACAAATGTAAGATTTTTTTTTGTACCAAGCAAAAGTTTCTCTTGCTTAGACTTGAGAAAAGTCCAAAAACTTGTATGCATCAGTCCACAAAATCTTCTATTTTCTGATGAGCAGGCTAGCTACAAAAAAACCATGTTTCACTGAAAGCTTTATCAAAGAACCAATTTCCATAGGTTCACAGAATACTATTGTTGCAGAAGCACATGTAACACTTAGAAAACTCAAATATAGGGAACACAGAAAATAATAAAAACAATTTATAAAATCTTACAATGTTGGTTATCTGTGACAACAAACCAGGATTTTTCAAAGTGACATGAAAGTTTTTGACAAAGGTGAAAAAATGATTGCAAAGTAAACCCATGACAGAATTCAAAATGTCTAAAGAAGCACACAGGTGTTCCCAATATGCATGTACAAACCCTCTTAAAGCAAAACCCCCAAGCACAATAAAGCAATATAGCACAGACCAATGTGTAAATGACAGCACTATTACACAAAGCAGGATAAATCATAAGATTGGCTTAATTCCCAGGGTGATAAAGTTTTCAATAGGAATATCCATATTGCTTTGTTTTGTAGCAATAATTTCCCCACATCTATAGAATTTTGTCCCCAACTTTCATACCTAAAAATCAAACACACACACACACACACACAACCATAGGGAATCCACAGCATCATTATTTAAATTGGCAAAATGCTCAACAAGAGGGGCATCAAAACATTTATTGTGAATGCAGCACTGGTGTTCTAGGATGTATGATTTAATCGGTCTAATGGTACATCCTATGTACAGTTTTTTACATGGGCAGACCACCATATACATGATGTGCTTGGTGTTGCAGTTACTGAACACTTTGAACATGATTCTGGTGCCACTTATTGGATCTACATATTCCCTAATGCAGTGGTGTCAAACATGCTGCCTGGGGGCCAAATCTGGCCCCCGGAGGGCTTCTATCAGGCCTCTGAGCAACTGGCTGCTATTTGCTTTCTTCTTTCTCTTTCTTGCTTCCTTCTGCATCACAGCTTGCAGGCTTGCTCAATTGCACAGGAGCTACAGAGCAAAGTTTCTGTTTTCTCCATTGGCTGAGGCTCCTCCCTTGGGGAAGAAAGGGGGGCAGAGTTTGCTTTGCCAGCCTTTCTCAATTGCACAGCAGAGCTACTGAGCCAAGCCTCTCTTCCTTCTATTGGCTGAGGCTCTGCTACCTAATCTTAAATAGGTACACATATGGTCCAGCTCAACACGGCCCGGCCCGACATGGCCCGACAAAGTTTCATTTATGTCAGATTTGGCCCTCATAACATGAGTTCGATACCCCTAGCCTAGAAAGTATATACATAAATTTTGACAATAAATATAAAAACAATATGCTATTGAAAATATAATTCCTCCGGGGGAAAACAGACAAAAAAATTAAAAACTTTAAAGCTCAGCATTTTGGTAAATCATTTGAGAAGAAAGTCCTTCCACACAGGCCACAGCACATGTGAACTGGCTTGTTGTCCTTGGCATCTAGCATTTCATATTCAGCCATTGTATTGTTATTGATGTCAATAAAATCATCAATGAGCTAACTGCTTTTCATTTCCATCTTTGAAGCACAGCTGGTGCTTCCAATGAGTCATTTCCAACTGATGTATAACACTCTATAGGTCCTTCCGATTATAGCCTATGCATGCAAGTAATACAAACCTTCCTCTTTTTTATGAGCTACACTAACACCAGTCTCTGATCTTACATACCACTCTCTCCTCTTTTAGAACCAAGCTGAAAATTCTCATCTTGAATAGCTTTAAAATTGCTCATAGCAATCAATGACAACTGAGGCATCACTAAAGAATTTCTTTTATCTCCCAAGCTCCAATTTAGATCAGTCATTAAGCTTGAGTAAGCTTGAGCTGTCAGAACATTTTCCCTCATCACATGCTCCAAGCACAAAAAGTCAACTTCAAAATCAAATTTGTTTTCTTTCCTACTATACTTTGTAATGGTTTAGTATGAACAATAAACTTAACTGAAATAGTACTGTCAATCTTCAGTAACTCCAGGAATGACTAGAGCTTTTCATCTAGGGAAGGCTGCCGTACCTCAAATAAGATGCATGGCAACCCCTTCATTCATGTTATATCATTTTTCTACCTCCTGCTCCATCTTGTTAGTAATATATATTCAGATACATTTCAGTGCAGTATTTCTTTTTCTTCTGAATGCAGTTGAAAGTGAAATCAGTTAAAATGGGCGAAACAAAAAGAATAAATGGAATACTAATTAGAAACTCTGTCTAACTCACTGCCTCAAAGATTAAAGAACACACTTCAGAATCAAGTTTCAGGTATCACACAGTTGCATGAAACAGAAGGAGGTGCTTAAAATGGCTTCCTCCTGCTGAAGTTACTAATACTAATAGCATTTGTATCCCACTACTTTTTTCCCTTTAGTTCAAAGCAGTGCCAGTGCTAGGGTGCTGATGCCAGGCTTGTGCACCAGGCAAAATATGCCCCCCACCCCTGATGTTCTGCCTGCCATGCACTCTTCCACACCCCCACCCAAGCACGGTGGCAGTTGGCCCTAGTTGGTGCACTGGAGCATGGCTGGCCCTTCCACTAGACAAACTAGGCGGTTCCCTAGGGTGCCAGCAGGGTGGGGGCACCGAATTTGGCCCTCCCCCATCCCATGTCATAGACAAAACGCTAGTTTGCCTCTTCCCCCACCCATCCGCCCATTCACCTCCTCCTTGCTTGCCTCTTCTCGTCCTCTGCTCACCTGCCCTGCCTCCTCCCCACCAATTCCCTCCATCCTCTCACCTGCCCCACCTCCTCCCCATCCCTTCTTGTCTTCTGCTTGCCTGTCCCACCAACTCCCCGCTGATTCCCTTCATCCTCCCGCCCATCCCACCTCCTCCCTGTCCTCTGCTCACCCATCCTGCCTCTTCCTCATTAATTTGCGGGTCTACTCATGAGTAAGTGGCAGGCCCAGGGACTTGGGGGTGAAGCTGTGCTGCCTTGGGCACCAAAAGGACTCAGGCCAGCCCTGCACGGAGTGTGCCCACCATCACACCACATTGCCCTCCTGCCCTCATTCCTGTTCATTCCTGGCTCCTCTGGCTGCCAATACAGGCAGATGAACAGGAAGAGGCAGCACGGTAGCAGGGAGGAACAGGGAGCAAACAGGAAGAAGCAGGTGCGATGCTCCCTTCCTGCCATGCTGCCTTTTATCTGTGCTGGCAGCTCAGCCTCCCCCATAGGCTGTTGGGGCCACCTGCAGGGAGGTGGTGAGGGTGGGAGGGAGTGTACTAGGCCTGGTTTGGAGTATAGGAGACAACATGGGAGTTATACTATGCTACATCATGGCTCAAAGGATGTCCATTTAGCCTCAACAAGGCCCAGGGCATTTTCTGCTCTGGTCCCAGACTGGTGGAACATACTCCCACTCAAGATCAGGGTCCTGTAGGTTTTAATGCAATTCCACATGGCCGGTGAAATGGAGCTCTTCTTCCAGGCTTTTGGCTGAGGTGGCAGATGTCTGTACATCTTTGGTCTCCCCTGACTACATGACCTATGTGAGCTGTTCCCCTTACAGACTGCTGTGGTATTTGCTTAATGAGCCGGTGTATCATCTCATGCCCAGCCTGTGTAAAAGGTGTTTATAGACACCAGACACTGAGTTTTTTTCACCATCTACTAGTCTTAAAATTTTAACCTGTATGAAGTTATATTTATTGCATTTCTTGATATTATATTTATTATATCTGGTTCTAACTGCTGCCCTGAGCCTGCTTGCAGGGAGGAAAGGTTATAAATATAATAAATAAATCCTTACTGATGATCTGGAAAAGAGCATTAATGCAACTATTCCAAGGATCCAGTAAGACAAGATCTTCTTCATTTCTTTCTTTCAACATGGTGTAGTAGTTAAGACTGGCAGACTCTACTTTGGAGAACCAGGTTTGATTCCTCACTCCTCCACATGCAGTCAGCTGGGTGCCTTCAGGAGCTGTGCTGGCTGCTATTGATGTCATGGCTTTGTGTGCTAATATTCCTTTAAAAGATGCCAAACATACAGCCCAGTGTTACTTATATTCATGCTCTAATCTAGATCCTCTGACTTATTTTTTGATGGACCTTATAGATTTGATCCTTGGAAAAAACCAGGATCTTTCTTTCTCTAGATCAAAAAGGTTGTGATGGGCAACATCTTTGTTCCAAGCATTGCATGCTTATTTACTCTCGAGTCACAGTTCTACTGCAACTTTGAAGTAAATCCCTATTATGAAGATATTATTTATAAGCACTTTATTGATGATGTGTTTTTTTTTTTTTGAGAGGGGATAGATTGCAAGAGTTTATACAATGGGCAACTCTAGACATACGTGCATTAAATTTTCATTTCAACAAAACAGGGATTTGGTGACTTTCTTGGATACTATAGTTTTCAGGACTATGTAGCACATTTGCAGTTCAGAACTTTAAGAAGGCTGTTGATAGAAATACTTATTTGTGTTATCATTCCTGTCAAACAGCAACCACCACCCCCAATCTTAGGAAAAACTTACTCTTCAGCCAATTTCTGCATATTAAAAGGAACAGCATATCTGAGGTGGATTACTTGAGTGATAGTCGGACTCTGTCACATCAGTTTAGAGAATGAGGTTATGCTGAACATGTGATCTCTAGGGTCAGAGATCATGCTACCTCTTAAGATAGGAGGAAGTTAAAAGAAAAAATCAGACAGATATTTCAACATATTACCTGTGCATTTGAATATTTTTCTAGGTCCATGGCCATCAAAACAGTTATTGAGTGACACTGGCATGTTGTCTCAGACATCCCAGGCCATGGGCTACCTCCACAATTAGATTTTAAGAGAATGAAAAATCTTCATGACCAGTTAGCCCAGGGGTGTCGAACTCATTTGTTATGAGGGCCGGATCTGACATAAATAAGAGCTTGTTGGGCCGGGCTGTGTCAGGTTGGGCCAGGCCATGTGTGTACCTATTTAAGACTAGGTAGTAGAGATATAAAATTTATAAAGGACACAAACACAAATATATATTTTTAAAAAACTTAACACATGCTTAAAATGTTAGCATTTGTTGATCTTGAAGATGCTTTCTTTGTACTCCTGCCCTGCCTTATCAGCAACTCGATCAGCCCCCAATCTTTCTTAAAACATCCAAAAGCCGGAAGAAAAGGGGAACTGACAAGACCAGAGCCAGCAAGCAAAAATGCTCCTGCCCAGCCACCTAATCTTCACTTAAGGAACGCCTAAAAAACAACTGAAACTGATAAGATCTAAGCAGGAGCAAGCTAAAAGCTCTCCTGCCTAGACCAATCGCCAGATGGAGACTGGCACAAGCGGGAAAGGCACACTGCTGCTGCAGCCAGCCCCATCCCCAAGCACAAGCCCATTGGGCTGTCAATCTTCCTATGTTCCCCCAAGGGTGGAATATGCGTCCCTCCGTCCTTACAGCGAGGCTGCAGGCAGTTGGGATGAATTCTTCTGTATTATTTCTTTTTGATATTGGTATAAAGGCTTTTTTTGAGCAGGAATGCAGTTCCAGCTGGCTTGGCATCAGGGGGTGTGGCCTAATATACAAATGAGTGCCTGTTGGTCACAAAATTGTCACCCTGAGAAAGACCCATGAAATATATTCAATTCATATGGTCAATTCATATATCCAGACATACAACCTTTCAGCAATGCATTATACCATTCTAAAAAGGCTGGCCATTCTAAAAAGGCTGGCAGAAAGCATTATAAAGGACAGAATGAGTAGGCACACTGATGAACACAGGTTATTGAGGAAGACTCAGCATGGGTTCTGTAAGGGAAGATCTTGCCTCACTAACCTGTTACATTTCTTTGAGGGGGTGAACAAACATGTGGACAAAGGAGACCCGATAGGTGTTGTTTACCTTGACTTCCAGAAAGCTTTTGATAAAGTTCCTCATCAAAGGCTCCTTAGAAAGCTTGAGAGTCATGGAGTAAAAGGACAGGTCCTCTTGTGGATCAAAAACTGGCTGAGTAATAGGAAGCAGAGAGTGAGTATAAATGGGCAGTCTTCGCAGAGGAGGACGGTAAGCAGTGGGGTGCCGCAGGGCTCGGTACTGGGGCCCATGCTCTTTAACTTGTTCATAAATGATTTAGAGTTGGGAGTGAGCAGTGAAGTGGCCAAGTTTGCGGATGACACAAAATTGTTCAGGGTGGTGAGAACCAGAGAGGATTGTGAGGAACTCCAAAGGGATCTGTTGAGGCTGGGTGAGTGGGCGTCAACGTGGCAGATGCGGTTCAATGTGGCCAAGTGCAAAGTAATGCACATTGGGGCCAAGAATCCCAGCTACAAATACAAGTTGATGGGATGTGAACTGGTAGAGACTGACCAAGAGAAAGATCTTGGGGTCATGGTGGATAATTCACTGAAAATGTCAAGGCAGTGTGCGTTTGCAATAAAAAAGGCCAACGCCATGCTGGGAATTATTAGGAAGGGAATTGAAAGCAAATCAGCCGGCATCATAATGTCCCTGTATAAATCGATGGTGCGGTCTCATTTGGAGTACTGTGTGCAGTTCTGGTCGCCGCACTTCAAAAAGGATATTATAGCATTGGAGAAAGTCCAGAAAAGGGCAACTAGAATAATTAAAGGGCTGGAACACTTTCCCTACTAAGAAAGGTTGAAACGCTTGGGACTCTTTAGCTTGGAGACTCTTTGGCTTGGAGAAACATCGCATGCGGGGTGACATGATAGAGGTTTACAAGATAATGCATGGGATGGAGAAAGTAGAGAAAGAAGTACTTTTCTCCCTTTCTCACAATACAAGAACTCGTGGGCATTTGATGAAATTGCTGAGCAGACAGGTTAAAACGGATAAAAGGAAGTACTTCTTCACCCAAAGGGTGATTAACATGTGGAATTCACTGCCACAGGAGGTGGTGGCGGCCACAAGCATAGCCACCTTCAAGAGGGGTTTAGATAAAAATATGGAGCAGAGGTCCATCAGTGGTTATTAGCCACAGTGTGTGTGTGTGTATATATATATATATATAATTTTTTGGGGCCACTGTGTGACACAGAGTGTTGGACTGGATGGGCCATTGGCCTGATCCAACATCGCTTCTCTTATGTTCTTATGTGAAAAGGGGCTGTTAAGACAACACTATATAATATATATGCGAAAGGCTGAATTTTTCAGAACTGTTGAAAATGTTCACCAAAAACATGTGAGTAGTTTCAGATCAGTCCTATGCAAATTGAAACTGTTCATACATGTAAGGGCACTTTGACACTGCTACCTTACATTTACCTTAACTTTGCTGCCTTATGTTCTCTGAAGCAAGGTGGGAACAAATCTTTTCCACAGCATTTTTTAAAGGAAGAAGGAAATGAAAAGTCAGCCCTTAAAAGGAATGCACTGCAAAAGTCCCTGCTTCTCCTGCAGAGATGATGCAGCTCCTTCACACAGCTTATCTGTTTCTAGAAGAGCTCTGCAAAGAGAGCTGAGGTCTGCAGAAGCAATCCTATAAAAAGCAATAGTCTAGGGCTAGGCAGTCAGCCAACAGATGTATCACAAAAAAAGATAAACATTCCTCAAAGGTAGTTTAGTAAAAATGGAAAATGCACAGAAGGAAAATGGATTAAACAATTTGTGTAAGAAGGGTACGAAACAACATGTTGCACTTAGGCAGTGGAGCAGAGGCAAACAACCTATTTCAAAATGGTCTAGGACAGTGGTTTCTCAGCACGATGTAGCAGATTAACCTGATGCATGATTTCCTCACTGGGTGAAGATCCCAATCCTGGATCAGCAGGACATGGGTCACCAGTATGGATGCTGTACTCTTCTCCACAAATGGGTTTGCTAGACAAACTTACCACATTTGATGGCAGCAAATGCCAGAATTTGACTGTTGGTGTGGCAAATATCCCAGACTCCTTACAATGTTTGGTGTTCAGTAGCTTTTTTGCTTATTCAGAGAAGAAATCGGCATCCTGGTGAATGAGGTTATTCTGGCTCCAGAAGGGAGAGTGTGTGGATCTCTGAAACATGAATACACAAACTAGGGAGAATGCTGAGCCAGAAAGGAGGGTTTTTCTTTTTTTGGCTGCTTCTAGGGGCACTGGCAAGATGGTGGGTGGAGGGGAAAAGGTAAGGAAAAAATGAATGTATCCCTGCCCTTCTGGACATGCCATGTCATACATGGAACAAATGAGTGCATGAATGCACCAACAAAACACATGGAATAACAAAACATATATGTCACCAAAGATTTCAGGTTTTCACGGCTGGCAACATCATTAGGGTTTGTAGAATCTTTCAGGCTCAAGTGCCGTGTTCTACTGGAGAAAGTTTTTCTTCCAGACATTTCGTTCTCAGCTGCAGAGAACATCCTCAGTGGCGTTGCAGCCGGACCAGGCGCTCTGACCTTCTTGGCTGCTGTGCATTGAATTCTACAAACCCTAATATATATGTCACACATGGAATAAATGAGTGCATGAATGCACCAACAAAACACATACTATTCTTTTTTATTATAAGTACCCTCTGTATCACCATGACCATGCCAGAGGGATGTAGGATCTGAGTGCTTGTGAGGAAGAGATATGCTGCTAACTACTTGCATGGAGAAAAATACAACTCCCATGGTCGTTACCTAACCACGTATGCATTAAACAGCACACACAGCTCTGGTTGTGTGTTGTTATGCTAAATGTCCAGTGAACTGCAATGAATGGCTTGAGAAATACTTGATCCAGTCATCAATAAATTATGGTATATATTCATTTTTTATTTATTTATTTATCTGAGATTTATATACCGCCCTTCCCACTAGGTGGCTCAATTGACAATCACAATGCAATCTGAACCCACAAGAGCCTGGCCATTCCTATTCAATATTTACAGTCTTCAGTGGAAAATAATTATCTATTTCTTATTATCTACATCTGAAAATATAGGTGAAATTTTTCATTATAAGCAGGGGTGGCCAATGGTAGCTCTCCAGATGTTCTTTGCCTACAACTCCCATCAGCCCCAGCTATTGGCCATGCTGGCTGGGGCTGATGGGAGTTGTAGGTAAAAACATCTGGAGAGCTACTGGTGGCCACCCCTGCATTATAGAGTCTAAAATGAGATATATTCTTAAATTTTGCCAGATCTTCATACTCATTAGAGTCCAAGTCTTATATTTCAAATTTACAAACATTATCATAAATTTACCATTTATATAGGAAGTTGTAAATGCTTAAAGTGCTTCACATACATTTTCTCAGTAATCTTTACAACAAACCTATAAATAGGTCAGTAAATCAGCCTAACGTTATAAATGATAGGGGACCAAAACTGAGAAAAATGGTGGCCTAATGCTACTTTGTGAGGTTGTGGCTTAGGTGGACTTTAAATTGGGAACTGATGAACAGCCAGAATGGTGTAGAACTACATACTAGGATCTAGACCAGGACCTGGGATTCTAAAGCCCACACTGCCATAAAGTTAGCTGGATAGGCTTTAGGCCAGTCCATCTCTCAGACTAATTTACCTCATAGGATTGTTATGATGCTATAATCATGACTGGAGACCTATGTATGCTGCTGTGAGCTCCCCAGAGGCAGCATTGGATAAAAATATAATAGACTAGAAATAAGACCTATTGTGAAAAAAAAATAGAAAGACGCTCAGGGGGAATGCCCCTCCTTGTTGTCTTCCCACCCACCCAAGTGAAGGCATTCACTCTCCTCCACCTCAAGGGGAGCTGATATCCACCATCTGGAGACCAGTTGAAATTCTGAGTGATCTCCAGCCCTCACCTGGAAATTATGTCACAATAACAGTATTGATGTATAGGCAACGTAACAATCAAAATATTCAAGGAAATAAACAATATTTCACATGATAAACATATTATCTTAGTATAATTAATATAGTAACCCTTTCACACAATAAGTAATGCAATAAGCACAGCTTTAAAAGTCCATGACAAATAGCTTCCATCATCCTGTGGTATACTGAAATGTACTGTCTCTTTAAGCTGAAAAGCTTCTAGGCAATTCCATGTTTGTAGCTTAGAAAAAAGTTCCGATATTCTGGTGGTCACTGCAGATTCCAAACAAGTAGAAAAGGGCAGTAATTCCACAGGAGAAAATAATTCACAAGAGAGGATGAGAGAACTTGCCAAATCTAGACCTTTGTGGCAGTTTCACAATCTTTGTCTGCTCTCTCTCTCACACATTCAAAATTTCTTTCACAGAGCCACAGTATGCAATATTCTTATGTAGGATCAATGCTTTCCTCTTATCATTCTGTTCTCAGTTCTTCTGTTCTCGGCTGAGAACAGAATAATAAGAGGAAAGCATTGATCCTACATAAGAATATTGCATACTGTGGCTTCATAAAATTTACCATTTATATAGGAAGTTGTATATGCTTAAAGTGCTTCACATACATTTTCTCAGTAAAATGAGAGAGAGAGCAGACAAAGGTTGCGAAACTGCCACAAAGGTCTAGATTTGGCAAGTTCTCTCATCCTCTCTTGTGAATTATTTTCTCCTGTGGAATTACTGCCCTTTTCTACTGGTCTGACGTGCCACCCCTCCTCAAATCCTATCCTCTCTAGGCTGCACCTCTCAATTCTCCAGGAATTCCCCAACCTGGAGCTGGCAATGCCTACGTCACACTGGCTGTCCTGGGGGGGGGGGGGTGGCGTGCTGCTGAACAGGAACAAGCAGCCAAGCCTAGTTGTCATGCCAGTCAGCTGGCATCAAGTCACCCAGAGGTGGCCAACCTCCAGGTGGAGCCTGAAGATCTCCTGGGATCACAACTAAACTCCAGATATGTCATCCCCTGAAGAAAATAACTGCTTTGGAGTGTGGACTCTATGGCATTCTATTCAGCTGAGGGCTTTCCCTTTACTGCCTAGCAACAGCCTCTAGCTAGCAGTTTCCCCAGTGGCCTAATCCTCAACTGTCGTGGGGTGAGGCTGAGGGAAGGAGGGTGTGACAGGAAAGAGGTGGCCACCATGGCCTCTGAGGAAATGTTTCATGAGGCCAATTGATGGAGAGGACACAGAGAATTGTTGGAGATGTTTCTGTCTCTGAAGTAAGACTGTTTTAGTGGCTTGTTCAGTGTTCCTGGGCCCAGGGACAGGGGACAGAGGAGTCAGCCAAAGGGAACCCAGAGGTGGTAATTGATGCATGACTGAGCAATGGTTTATGAAGTGCAATGGGAGAGCTCTATTTGGCCAATACCACTACAGTATTATTATTATAAAGGATATCCCAGCTCACATTCTAGCATCTATGCTACACAAAGCTATCAGAGGTAGTTAAACCAAAAGTGGGACGCATAGGAGAGTTACACAGTAAGGAACATCAGCCATGCATGGCCTGCTTCGGCAGGGAGGGTGAGGTATAAATAAAAATTTATTATTATTATTATTATTATTATTATTATTATTATTATTATTATTATTATTATTGTTGTTGTTGTTGTTGTTGTTGTTGTTGTTGTTGTTGTTGTTGTTGTTGTTATCTTACCAGGGGCTTTTTGAGCTTGTTTTAACTGCCTACTTAGGAGTCTAAAAAAAATTGGGGGCATATGGCAGGGTACAGTGCATAGGCAGATAGGCTGCATTTGGCCTGAAGAGTCACAAATGTCTCTTAGTGAGATAAGCATAAGCAAGGCAGAATGGTTCATGCTGCTTTTGGCATTTCCCTTGCATTTGTGTCTATTCTTGAACATTCTGATTTGAAACCATTCTGAGTCTCGGCAAGTTGTTGAAATCTTTTCAAAATCTTGCTGAGAAATGCTTTCCATGTGGCGCTGATGAGTGAAAATTCCATGATAGTTGCAGCCTCACAGCTGCCTGTTTTTATACATTGTGATAATGATGATACCATACTTTTTGTTTGTTTGCTTTTATAAAGAATAGTGCCTTCTGTTTAGTCATAAAGAAGATTATGTGTCATGATGGGCTGCCTTTTCTACATCCACTGGGATGCCATTATTTTCTTGTGTTTTCCTAGTTTCCGAGGAATATATAAGGGGTCATTGTCCATGTGTTTGCAAATATTTTAACAGTATTTGTGGTGTATATCTGGGTTTCCCAAATATATCCAGGATTTTGTCCCAAAAAATCCCAGAATAAGTCCCAGAAAATCCCAGGAGCCTTTGGAGCCAGTGTTTGCAGACTTACAGAACTGTTTATTCCAAACCCCTCTCCCTCATTTCTGTATCTCCCAGGGCTTGGTATTGGCTTCCCAGGCTGATTTAGATAAGATTCTGTCAGTTTTAAGTGGGGGGGGGGTTCTCAAAAATGTGTTCTTTGCTGGAGTTGGTTTGTATGGCTTTTTTTGTTGATTCTTGTGTTTTACATTGAGATTCTCACATTTTACATAGGTTGAGATTCTTTGGTTGAGCTTGTATGGGGGGATTCTCAGCTTGTATGGCTAAGCTTGTATGGGGGAGATTCCCAGGTTTTACATTTTTCCAGGTTTTTTCCCCTCCAGAGGCAATAATAGAGGATGGTTGGGGATACCTTGTACAGGGGCACATAGAACTGGACCCCTTGGTTCACTTGACTTGAAATCTAGAAGTTATTTAAAAGACAGGCACCAGCAGTTCCCCTAAAATTTTGGTGCCAGTATTTTTAAAAACACTCCTAGCCCGCCCCCCCCCCCCCCCGATTGCTTATGGTGACTAATGGAGCTGGAAAATATGGGGAATCAGGGGGAGGGGGAGAGAGATCTGAATACCATATGGTATTTAGAACCTGAGAAACTGAGAATACCAATATTTTCCAGCTCCAATAGATCTGGATAAAAAATACTCCTTTTTTTGCTGCACAACTCTATTTTCTACTGCACAAGTAAAAGGTATATGCACATAAGAAACTACCTCATAGTGAGACAGTCTATCCATCTATCAAGGTTACTACTATCTACTATGACTGGCAGTAGCTTTCCAGAGTCTCAAGCAGAAGTCTTTCAGTCACCAACAACCTCTTCACTGTGATGCCAGGTCTTGAACCTGGAACCTTTTACATGCAAGGCAGATGTCCAGCTACTGAGCTATGCATCATGGAAAGGGACACTGATAGTTTACCAGTCAATCTGTTTGTCTAGGGGTCTAAGGAGGTTGTAGACATAGGCAGAGACCCTTTGGATCCAATGTACTGGTTAATAATCATAGCCCTTAAGTTTATTCTTATACTTTCATACTAAACATTATTTCAACCTGTTCCACATTTTCAGACAAGGTGGGGGGGGGAATCAAATAAATGTCTTTTCTCCAGGAAAGCACATACATCAAACAAAAGTCATATTTGATCACAAATGCTCATAAAACTTAACTGCGCTGTTGAGGCTGAAGGATATCAATATAAATTGAGATGACAGACTGTACAGATTTGAAATAACAAAGAAAGCTTGCAGTGCATCCCATTAAGTACTCTTTTCAAATAATGGCAATACATTTCAGTGGGACTTGCACTTGACTGGTATACACCTTTGGGCTGAATTCATCACACCTGCCTACTGAAACCAGTGGGACTGCTGTAGAAATGCACTGGAGTAACCTGTTTGAGGATTAAACCCTTAGAAAATAAGTGGAAAGTGTAATCGCAACAAAATTTGATTTGCACTTCATATTTAATGAACACAGATTGTCCCAGTAGGTGTTTTTCCAATGTAATTATTCTGATTTTATACATTGACCTACTGGAATTAAAAGTATAATAAAAATATTAAGACACTTGCAGCTCTTAGATTAGTTTATAATTAATTTGCAGTGTGCATTACATAAAAATCTGATTGGTAATCCAGATAAATTAGTCCTGTATGACCCTCGGGCTTTGTTCCTCATTGCATACCTATCATAAATGCAAGTACATTCATTTTCCTTTATTGGAAGACAAAAATATTTAATTTTAACTGGGCAAGTTCCTTCCAACATGTGCAAACTTTTGAGCAGATATATAATGTTACCTACAAAGCTTTGCATATACATTTTAAACTTGCATGTACACAATTTTGAATTCAACATTATTACTTTACCCATAAAGGGTATAAATTACAGAAAAACTGGGTGACAATATTGTGGGGAAAAGAGTTTTTAAAAAGTTGTATACCCATTGGAAAATGTCTCAGAAAAAAACTTTCACAAGATCATATCAGAACATGGATTTTAATATGGTTTGCTATTCTAAATTAAACCAGGATCCTTGTCATTTATTTTAATCAGCTGACATTTATTGCAACCCGTAAATAGGTTTCATAGTTAGAAGTGGAAAAGATATTTTCCTGAGGCTACATGAAATAAACTTATGGCATGATCTTATGAGTTATGATGCTGGCAAATAAGGCTACTGTGCTGCAGAGTTAGCATGCTTAAATCCTATTGACTTCAGTGGGATTTAAGCAGCTGTGCACAGGACTGCAGTTTAATTGTTTCCAGGGGGAACAAGAATCCCTGCTCTAGGGCTAGGTGATGACCTGTGGCACTGAGCTGGCACAGAAGTCAGAGGATCAGTGATCTTACACCAGCAACAGACATCATTACAATCAATAGTTCAAAACTAGTCAGGCAAGCTGTCATTTAAACCACCATCTGAAAGTCATATGCCAAGCTATTTTTTATATCCCATTTTATTAATATTCAAGACAGTATACACAGAACCATAAATTAATGTAATTACAATGAAATATTTTAAAAATCCACTTAAGTGAATCAGCAACACTGCAGAAAGACGTATTCTTGGGAGAATGACTGGGCTTTAATTATAATGGTTGGCACCATCTGGACCACTCTGGAAAGGTGTTCTCAAGGCAGAACACTACCATGGACAAATACCTAACACTACCCATTTAACCTAACACTAACACTACCCACCTAACCTCTCCAGAGAAGGGCTTCCTATCATGATTTCAAAATGGTAGGAGGCAATATTATTGAAGTAGGAAATTCTTCAGGTACCCAAGATCTCAGGCATTCAAAGGTAAAAAAAACAATTCATTTACATGCCTGGGGGGGAGTGTGTGTTTGTGTGTATGTGTTTGTGTGCATGCGTGTGTGAAGTGCCATCAAGTCACAACCAATTTATGACAACCCCATCAAGGGTCATTCAAGGCAAGTGAGAAGCAGAAGGAGGGGGTTGCCATTGCCTTGTTCTGCAGAGTCTTCCTTGGTAGTATCCCTTCCAAGTAGTGACCCGGCTTAGCTTCTGAGGTCTGATGAGATCAGGCTATACTGTGTCATCTTCCCTCCTGAAAAAGAATAATCAACACAAATCACTTAATATTGGGAAAATATAGATAACATTCAGTATTATATATAGCAAGTTACAACAGGGGCTGTAGTTCAGTAGTAGAACATCTGCTTTGCATGGAGAAGGTTCCAGGTTCAATCACCAGCAACTGGTGATCAGGTGGTAGGTGATGAGAAAGGCCTCTAGTTAGGATTTTAGAAAACTGCTGCCAGCTTGAGTAGACAATACTGACTTGGTGTACAAATAGTCTGATTCAGGATAAGGCAGCTGCATGTGTTCAATAACTTCACCACTGTGTTCTCAATAAATTGGTTGTCAGCACTGCTCTCCAGTTTGGAAATACTTTATCTATTTGTATTGTATGGATAATTTACATGCCATTGTCAGCTACCGTCAGAGATTACTCCACAGTGTAAAAGAACTATGTGAGAGGTCTTACCTCAAACATTATAGCAATGGTGTTAATCAAATACCACGTGTAGATCAAGCACTCTTTCGCTGATAATGGCATGATATAGTCCCATTTAAATCAACAGAAAAAGCTACTTGCCACTAAAATAATGTTTCATTGCCTGCAACAAAAGGTGGTTTCAATTAAGTTTAGCTGGATGAAACCCAAAGTGTGATTTTTGTCACCTCCTTGGAAATTTTGTCATCATGGTTGCATTGCCTCTCCCCTAAGGTCCAGCCCCCAACCCTTCCTCCAGTTGCCAGGCCCTAGTCACATCTAGTAGACAGTACACATTTAGAGAAGGACAGACCATGCTAGGCCTCTTCTTAACTGAGCAAGAGCATTGTTTCATGTCAAGGAACATGAGGTTGTAGCTTCCTTTTCCCCAAAGGTCAAAGCAGCACAAATTCCATGCTTCCCAAATGATGCTCCTGAGGATGCTCAGAGATATCATTTTCAGTTAAGAGGGGAGGAAAGGGCAAAGCAACATGATCACTCCCCATCACATTTCATTTGATTTGTTTTTTGCTTGTGAAAAGAATAGGCAGCTGGTAGGGAATGCTGGCTGGTGGAAGTGGGAGAGAATCTCAATGTGAAACAGAAAGACATTTAGGCCCACAGTGGGGATGAGGATTTTTAAACTTGTAGGAGTTTATAGTGAACCAATGTGAATCTCACCACTCCAGGGTTTCTACTCATTTGGCCCCTCTGATGCTGTGTTTAGTAACCATTCAAATAATGCATTGCTCAAAAAGCTGGCAGAATGATTTAATGGTATGGTAACCATGGTAGCAACCAGCCCCCTCCCACAATTGGCAAGATGCCTTGACACATACCTGATACAGTGTGGGAGCAACTCTAAAGTCAACAGCAAGCACACTATTAGAGGGATTCAAATTATCTTTAATTTGTAAGCTGAGTTTTCCTATCCAGGCATACACTATATTAGTCAGTGTTAATAAATCTATATTGCAGTATGCAGCAAAAAAACCCCAATGCACAGAAAGCAAAAACCTCCAAACATAGTGTTGCTAAGCAGTAGTCACTATAGTCAGACTATCACAATAAAGACAAAATACATGTTACTATTAATCAAATCATATTTCTCTGTAAATCATCTATCAAAAGAGCAAACTAAAACGTATCATGTGAATGAGGTTAGAGTATTTACAAGGATGGCAGCCAGATAAATGAGGCACTGGTGGAAAGTGGCAGTCTAGATTTGCAGGGGGGAAATCCAATTTCATAAGAAGGAGGATCAACATATCTCTAAAAATCTCATTCAAAAGAAAATCATCCACCAGAACCATGCATGTACAGAATAATACTGGAACAAAGTCTGATTCCAGTGGCACCTTTAAGACCTACAAAGTTTGATTCTGGGTATCTTTCATGTGAATGCACACTTCTTCAGATACTGGGTACAGTTGATCCTTTCACTAAAACATTGTAACTGACCCCCAACATATCTCATAACAACCGCCATCCATAGTACTAGATCTACATATATAGAAAGCAGCAGCGAGTGGCTAGGTTTCATCTCTATGGAGGAACCTGGTTCTCAGTATCTTTTAGGCCAAGTAAGTGGGCAATAGAATGTGTCAAAAGTCCAGCTCCTTTCTCCTCTTATTTATTTATTTATTTAGAATTTATATCCCGCCCTTCCCACGGGTAGCTCCATAGATAGATAGATAGATAGATAGATAGATAGATAGATAGATAGATAGATAGATAGATAGATAGATAGATAGATAGATAGATAGATAGATAGATAGATAGATAGATAGATAGATAGATAGATAGATAGATTTCTACCCTGCTTTTCTCTCCAGAAGGAAAGCTACCATCAATACACTTCTATTGACGATGTTCTAGTGCTTTTCTCTCAGAAAGGAAATAGGTTACTGAAGTGATGTTTATTTAAATTGTTCAGTAGCCACATTCTGAAAATGCCCCCAGAAGCTTAGAACAAGAACAAGTACAACCACGGAAACTGGAAATCAGCAGATAAAATCCATAAATGTAAGTTGAATAACAACGTGGTTGGATACTAAGATATGTGAGTTTTGTTCCACTCTTGGGGCAGGTATTTCTTGCTTCTTTCTTGCTTCTGCAACCACCAGCCCTGTCCAATACGCTGCTCTTAAGACCTGGTTAGACCTTCAGAAATGCTTTGAGATGCAAAATGGGTGAGGGGGTCATCTCAGGTGGGAACTAAGAAAGAAATTACCCTCCTCGCACAAGAGTATTAATTTGCTGAAAGGCAATTTAAAATGCAAGTTCGCAATAAACAGTTTCAATAGGAGCAATAAATAAGAAAAATAAGACATTTCGAGAAAGAGCAATAATAAGCATTAATCAGACAAATGAAAAGGTTTTCACCTGAAGATGAAGACCATAAGCTAAGTGCCAGACAAATTGCTGTGGAGAGGGCATTTCTCAGCTGGGGTATCACCACAGAAAAGGCCCTGTCATTCTGTGTCCCTCTTATTTCAGAAGGAGAGGAACATCAAGGAGGGCCCCAGATCCAGATCTTAACTGGCGAGTAAGTTGTTGCCCCCACAGACGGAAGAAAGAGACGGATACAAGGGTTTGGGTAAACTAAGGTCCACTTTATTTATTTATTAGTACAATAACAAGGGCTATAAACATAACAGGCAGCACGGCAGGGCCAGGGGATGAAACACCCCTCCCCTGCCGCATAATGGGCGAGCCACCCTGCCCCTACATATAGACAAATGAATGGCTTGTACCAGGCTGGCATAGCAAAGGTCATGCCCTGGAGTTCCAACCCGCAGCTGCACGGCAAAAGGGTGGATTGATCCAGGCAAACCCAAGGCAGTCCGCTTCATAACTCAAACAGTCTGCATGGCCCAGGAATGATTTAGCTAGACCCCATGTCCCAAAACTGGAGTGCTAATGGTGCTCACCGAGCTGCATAACGGAAGTTAAGGAAAAACCCAGCCACCTCGAGGCCAAGCCTCTGCTCAGGCCGCTGTGCCCACTGAGCACCCAGCACTTCCTTAAGCCCTTGTTTCAGATATTCCAAAAAAGGTGTCATTCCCTTTATCAGAAAGATGGACTCCATCTTGCCTGTAGAAATCTGTGCAATCAGCACAGATCCCAGGGTGTGGGAGAAAGTGGCCCGACCCCCCCACACACACACCAAGGGCTTTTTTGATTTCCAAAATAGCTTTGCAGCAAGCTCTCTCAATCGCCCATGGGTCCCATGCCCCACGCCATGCCTGGCGCAGGATCATGGCAGTCCACACAATCAAAGCCTGAGGCTGACGACTCTTAATGACTCTAAAGTCATCCTTGGCCTGCAGCACAAGGGCTTTTCCCTTGAGCAATTCTAGATCATTCTCCCCCAAATGTATCACCACAACATGTGGTGGCAAAACATAAACATTTTGAAACAATAGGGGCAACAGGCCAGACCAGTGGAGACCCCACCATCCACGCCATTCAATGGTGGCACACTTGCTGAGCCCCAGCTGTGACCTGGCTGAAGTCCTCCTGGCTCAATGGGCAGACCAAAACACGAAGCTGTGTCCACATATGAGGACGCGTTGTCTCTCTCCACGGACCACAGCACCCCTAGCCAACTGCAAGCCTTGCGAAGCGTCTACATCAGGAACCTCTACTGGAAGAGGCGACACTCCAACCGTCTCATTGGGGGAAGACCTGTTTTCAAGGGAAGACAAGCATTTAAGGATCTCTTCCTGGAAACGCTTCTTGGCAGTCCGTTTGTCCACTTCGGACGTTGCACCCTTTTTTTCCACCACAACTGAGACTGGCTGCCTACCACCAGCACCCTCCAAAGCAACTAACCGAGCTAAAACGGATTGCTCAAAAGTGTCATCCTCAGATGATGGTTGAGGTCCCAGGTGCTTAGGCGCAGGCCGCTGGGGTTTAGTTGCAGGGCTCTTGCCCTTTGATTTTCCCTGTCCTTTAGGCATAGCTTGCCTACAGCTTGCACACAGCAATAACAGAAGTGGGTATCGCTTACCCAGTGACAAGGTGAATGAGCACTGAACGCTTCCTCAAAAAGGCCCCCAGACAATATTACAAAATAGCTGCCAACCTCGCCCGGCAACAAGGGAAGAACACCCAAGTCACCTAAAATTGCCGCCCAAGATAACACCAAGATAGCCCTAATAAGGGCGACAAAGGCTGGCTAAATCCTCACTCAGGCGGGCTGGGGGACCACCCAGTCCATATAAAGGTGCCCAGGAGGAGTAAAAAGGTTCCCCCAGAAGGATGGAGACCCGAGCCCTAATGAGGTTGGAGCCCCAAAGTTAAGAAGGGGGAGATCAGATGCTGGTCGCGCAAAAGCACCACAGCCAACAGCCACCCTCCCCAGAGGGATGAGCCCCAACCAGGCAGGAGGAGAGCAGGACCAGGATTCCAACACTGGCCCCGCAGAGCACAGCAGCTGGCAAGCTACCCATGTGTCCCAAGACTCGACCACCGGCACTCCCACACACCTGCGATCTTCCTTGGACCCGCCTCCCCACATGCAAGCTAGTAGCCTCTGGGACAGGAGGCCGGGTGGAGCGGGGGTAGGGTGGGGAGCATTGAACACCAGCCGCCCTAAGTGCCGTGGCCAGCAGCAAACTGCTGTGTCGCAAGACGCCTCTGCCAGCTCCCTCGCTCATCATGCGACGTTCCTCCACCTCTGACTTGCGCCTCAAAAAAACCACCGTGGCTCGCCTGTAGGCAGCCATGGTGAAAGCACCAGCTGGGAGGTGAACGCCTCAACAGACAGGTCACGGGCCTCACGTCGGGCAAGAGCTAGAAATTTCAGCTCTGCCTGCACCGAGCATGAGGCACCAACTGAGGAATGAGAACGGAGACAGCCGTTAGGGCATGTAGGCTCTGCCCCCATCTCCCATAAAGCCTTGCCCCCTCTTCCTCCTTTCAAGGAGGCAAAACAGCCCTTGGAGGCAAGGCTGCTGAGCCTGCCTCCGGTGGGAGCCGCAATATCAGAAAAATACAGTTTGAAGTTCTAGGACAGACATCAAAAGTAGCTTCATGTTAACATCTATTTTTTTATATAGTCTTGGTCTCTTCAGAACTGCTAGTGTGTATTTACCCACCTAGCCTAACAGATAATGTAATAACAGCACCTTCAGGAAAATGGATTTACACACAGCCAGCCCTAGCCCTTCTGGTACCCTAGGCAGCACAGCTCCACCCCTGCCCCGAGTCACTGGGCCTGCTGCCTACTCATGAGTAGCCCTGCACTTGCCGCCTACTCGCAAGTAGCCCTGTGAGTGGGTGGCAAGCGTGGGGCAACTCACGAGCAGGCAGCAGGTGCAGGGCTACTCGTGAGAAGGGGTGGCAGCAGGGCAGAGAGGCAGGCAGGCAGATAAACTAGGCACCCCTCAGAATGTGGCGCAACTTGACCCGGCCCGACTGGCTTCAACGTGGCCGACTTCTTATCCTTCTTTAAAGCATGCACTGGAGGAGGCTTCTCCCCTCCTTTCTGGAACTGGAAGAGAGGGGGAGTGAAGCTTCATCCAGCATGATCTTCAAAGAAGGATAAGATGCTGGCCGTGTCAAAGCCTGGGCATGGTGTGCTCTGATTGCAGGGGAGACATGGGGTGGGTGGAAAGGAAGGAAAGCAGGGAAAGTGAGGTGATGGAGGGGAGAGAGGCAGGCAGGCAAACTAGGCATTTGTCATGAGCACCGGGAGAGCCCAATTCAGTGCCCCCTCCCTCCTGGCACCCTAGGCGAATGCCTAGTTCACCTAGCGGGCGAGCTGGCCCTGGATTCGCAACTTATTGAATATGGTTTATACTGCCTTCCATTTTAGAAGATCAGCCAGCTTATTCCAGTTTCATTATTATTACTTTATTGGACAGATTTATTTACCTTAGATTTATATGCCGCCCACTCCGCAAATGGACTCAGGGCCACTTGACTTTTGATGCACCATTAAATTTGATAATGACATTCTACATTTGTTTTGCATTCCAGATTTATTTTATAAATATTTTATTCTACTCTACAAGTCACTCAGAATTGCAGACATGAAGTCCCATCCTCTAATTTATGTTCTCGACAGCTCTATAAAATAAGTTAGGCTGATGGATAGGGTTGTCAGTCCCCAGGTCCCAGTGGGGGTTCTGTTGGGTTTTGGGGTTTCTTAGATTTATATGCCGCCCACTCCGCAAATGGACTCAGGGCCACTTGACTTTTGATGCACCATTAAATTTGATAATGACTTTCTACATTTGTTTTGCATTCCAGATTTATTTTATAAATATTTTATTCTACTCTACAAGTCACTCAGAATTGCAGACATGAAGTCCCATCCTCTAATTTATGTTCTCAACAGCTCTATAAAATAAGTTAGGCTGATGGATAGGGTTGTCAGTCCCCAGGTCCCAGTGGGGGTTCTGTTGGGTTTTGGGGTTTCTGCCCGGCATTGGCCAGCTGGCCAGTGGGGGAACCCCCACTCCCAAACAACAACATTGCAACAGGACATCCCTGCTGTGATGATGTCACTTTGGGTATTGAGGGGGAAACGCTATAGTTTGAAGCCGCTTTTACCATAAAGTTTTGTGCAAAATCCAGAGTGTTGCCTTGCAACATCTCCAACATTATGGCATCACTTCTGGTGATGTCATAATCCCGGGGACATTCTGGAATGTCCCCCAAATCCCCCTGCGGGTGTGATGGGAGTATGACTAATCAAAAGTCACTTCCAGTGCAATCCTAATCAGAGGTACAGCCTTCAAAATCCACTTAAGTCAATATATTGTCTAAGATAGCAATATTTAATTTAATTTACTTTTTCAATTTATACCCCGCCCTATCCCGCAAGCGGGCTCTGGGCAGCTTACAACATTAAAACCTTACAGAAACATTAAGCAAACTACATCCAGACTAGACAATATCATAATTACAAAATCTGTAAAATTACAGAATTACAGAATTATCAAAATAATATTCAATATAACTTAAGCACCTAGATGGTAAGGTGCTGAGGGAACAATGACTTCAGGGGACATCCACTGGATCAATTAAAAGCCTGGCAGAAGAGCTCTATCTTACAGGCCCTACGAAACTTGGATAAGTCCCGCAGGGCCCAGATCTCTAATGCGTGCAGCTGACCTCAGGGCCAGTGGAAGCTCGTAATAGGAGAGACAGTCCCAGAGATATGCAAGCCCCAAGTCGTAAGGGGCCTTAAAGGTAAGGACCAACACCTTGAAATGGATCTGGTACTCCAGGGGTAGCCAGCGCAGTTCACTCAGCACCGGACGCATCTGTGCCCATATAGACCTCGATGCTAGTAACTGGGCTTCAGCGTTCTGCACCTGCTGGAGTTTCCGGAACAGGATCAAAGGTAGCCCCACATAAAGAAAGTTACAATAGTCCAATCTGGAGGTGACTATTGCATGAATCTCTGTGGCTAGATCACCGGGGGGGGGGGGCGTGGATAAGGTAGGGGGCCAACTGTCAGGCCTGCCTCAGATGGAAAAAGGCAGCCCCTGCAGTGGCGTCAGCCTGGGCCTCCATAGATAGAGGTATCCAGGAATACCCCCAAGCTCTTCACCTCTGTCGACAGCACTAATTTAGTACCATCGAGGGGTGGGAGCCCGATCCCACTTCCTACCCTCCCCCAATCCAGACACAGGATTTCCATCTTAGATGGGTTTAACTTCAGTCAGATCTGGCACAATCAACCAGCCACAGTTTGCAAAACCTCACACAGTTCATCAGGGGCGGAGTCCAGATGGCCATCCATAAGCAGATAGAGCTGGGTGTCATCAGCAATATCAACCAACTTCATAGCAGAGTGGAGATTTGAATGTCCCAGTCCAGCACTCTAGCTACTGTACCAACTGGCTAGTCAGAAAAATTAAGGTCAGTTTATTTTTTACATTCTAGTAATTTAAATAATCACAGTCTTGACAAGAAATAGTTTCTATGTGGTGACTTTTCCTCTCATTATCCTGTGGTAATGTGCTTGTATGGTTTGATTTATTATATATCAACATGTTTTGCACTACTGTCAAAAATGTGCAGTCTCAAAACATGATGAAACAAGGATGCTTTCAACTGAAAGCTTAAACAAAGTATGGCAAGGGGGGAAATGACCTAACCTATTTTTTTTTATAAAAACATTCTAATTATTGAGGATAGAGATACATTTTGACATAATAGATCAAACAAAAGCCTACGGTGACACAAGAATTAGCAATACAATAAATTTAAAGAATTATTATTGCTGCATAGTACAATTTGTAGAATGTACAATGGATTTTGAAAGCAGACAACAGAAGTTATTTTGGACAAATTTAAAGAATAGATAAGGCAAATTATAAGAGAAAGGAGGATTTAGTTAAGGAGCTTAGCAGGAATAATGCAGAGGTTTTTCTTAAGCCCTCCATTTCCTTTAAGCATATCCTACCGCAGATATTTACTGCTGACGATCAAAAGAGGAATATAAGGTCAACTAGAAGAAAGATGCTGGGTGGAAGGGTTAGAATGAGAAAACTGGTGTTAAATAATATTTGTTGAGTCTCCTTTCCCCCAACCGAATTTATATTTAAAGAATAATGCCACAACCATGAAAAGTTTACGCAATAAGTGGAATGTACAACTAGGGTTTCCAGCTACTAGCAACCAGTTTGAATCTTGGGGCTTGGAGGCAAGGTGGATATGGGGACCATTGGGTGACAGCATTACATCAGTACTTGACAAACTTTCTTTGGCCCTTGGAGCTAGTCTAAAGGTTAAGGAGCCCACATTCAACCATGTCAAAAACATTTTTTTTCTGTCATATTAAACAAGTTCAAATGTTTCCCCTGTTATAAATGGGGTTGCCAGTTGGCCTGGGGGGAAATGTTCCATCCCTTTAATATTGGGTCAATGGGACATTATTTATCAGATGATACTATTTACCTCCATGCCCCCAAAAGCTTCAACAGTCCATTTCCACACATAATCCTCTATTTAAAGGACAGGACATTTTTCTCAATACTAATTGGTAACCCTGATTCAACAAGTCAGGCCCTACTTTAAGAGCTAAGGATATCAATTAGTTGTAAAGAGTTACTGCAATTGGCCCAAGACTCTGGAATGCCTTTCTGAATAAGGTCAGAATTGCTTGTTCCTTATCTTCATCTGGAGGGCAAAATGTTTTTGTGCATGTGAGAATGTTTTTCCGGATGAGAAACAGCCAAGGAAACTTATGAAAACTTAGTTTATCTTCTCTACAGGAACTAAGGCCATGTAAATGTAATTGCAATGACCATACATTCTTCCCAAGGTTTTCCCCACCTCCATCTTCTCTCCTCTCTTTTTATAATTCCCCTTGTCTTAAACTTTAGATGGTAAGCTCCATGGGGCCTGTATTTGCCTACTTGCCTTCTTGTGCTTTGTAAAGCATCATGGACATTGACTGTACTTTCTGAATATATATATCAAGTGCTGTTTTTTAATATATATATATATATATATATATATATATATATATATAAAAACAGCACTTGATTCATCTGAATATAAACTGCCCCTAAACTAATGGGCTCTATGGAACAGCCATGTTATATTTGTATCAATAAACAACAAAAACCCCAAAGACTTGTATTGTAGTATAAGCTTTTGCAGACTCGAGTTGCCCACAAGGGGGGGCATCCCTATGGGATCCAGCCAAAATAACCCACATAGGACAGGTCAGTGGAGAAAGGAATTTAAGCTTTATTGCAATGAATTTAACTTAATTTTAGGATTTATATCCCACCCTATCCTGCAAGCAGGCTCAGGGTGGTTGATAGCAATAAAACCAACATCTCAGAATTAAATAGCAGCATAAAAACAGATACTACAGAATCAGAGACAACGTAGTAAACAATAATTATAACATAGGCAGCAAACCACACAACAGCATGTAGGCTGAGGACTGTGTGAGATGGTGTATGGAAAAATCAGCAGGCCCTCTAAAGTTGGGAGGGCTTAAGACACCCAAACACACACATTGGTACTTCTTCTTTATTCCATACATAGAAACCACAACTTTAGCAAGCATTGATTGATTATTCAGCATTGTAACACCATTCTTACACATGAATACATCAGTATACCTATAGTTAATTGGGCACCTGTATTCTCATGGATGGACTACCTTTACCTTCAAGAGCCCTGTGGTACAGAGTGGTAAGCTGCAGTACTGCAGTCCAAGCTCTGCTCACGACATTTCAATCCCAGCGGAAACTGGATTCAGGTAGCCAGCTCAAAGTTGACTCAGCCTTCCATCCTTCTGGGTCAGTAAAATGAATACCCAGTTTGCTTGGGATAAAGTGTAGATGACTGCGGAAGGCAATGGCAAATCACCCCCATTAAAAGTCTGCCAAGAAAATGTCATGATGTGATGTCACCCCATGGGTCAGTAATGACTCGGTGCTTGCACAAGGGACTACCTATTCTCATGAACCCAGCCTCTTCAGCATCTAATTATCTTCAACCATTATGTGATATCCTACCTAACATAGCTTAAGGCCCTCAGTGGTACTTTCCCTAGTCTTAGGATCATCTGTTATTACAAAAGCCCCTGGAAACTTATGTTTCTCAAGTGAAGCTAACCACAAGACATGCCAATCAGGTAAATCAGACCTGTGTGTTCCTTTGTAAGCTACTGAACATAAGAACATAAGAGAAGCCATGTTGGATCAGGCCAATGGCCCATCCATCCAACACTCTGTGACACATAGTGGCCAATACATGTGTGTGTGTATATATACACACACACACACACACACACATATATATACATACATATACACACATACACACACACACACATATATATACTGTGGCTAATAGCCACTGATGGACCTCTGCTCCATATTTATATCCAATCCCCTCTTAAAGCTGGCTATGCTTCTAGCCACCACCACCTCCTGTGGCAGTGAATTCCATATGTTAATCACCCTTTGGGTGAAGAAGTACTTCCTTTTATCCGTTTTAACCTGACTGCTCAGCAATTTCATTGAATGCCCACAAGTTCTTGTATTGTGAGAAAGGGAGAAAAGGACTTCTTTCTCTACTTTCTCCATCCCATGCATTATCTTGTAAACCTCTATCATGTTAACCCGCAGTCGACGTTTCTCCAAGCTAAAGAGCCCCAAGCGTTTTAACCTTTCTTCATAGGGAAAGTGTTCTAAACCTTAAATCATTCTAGTTGCCCTTTTCTGCACTTTTCCCAATGCTATAATATCCTTTTTGAGTTGTGGTGACCAGAATTGTACACAGTATTCCAAATGAGACCGCACCATCAATTTATACAGGGGCATTATGATACTGGCTGATTTGTTTTCAATTCCCTTCCTAATAATTCCCAGCATGGCATTGGCCTTTTTTATGGCAATCGCACACTGTCTTGACATTTTCAGTGAGGTATCTACCACGACCCCAAGATCTCTCTCTTGGTCAGTCTCTGCCAGTTCACAACCCATCAACTTGTAAAAAGAGGAACTATTTCACAGCTGCTGCTCTTAGTCTGTTTTATTAGACTTTAAACTTATCCTGTAGTTTAGGGCCTATAAGTATTTTTACCCCTTAATAATTATTAAATTTAGGGTATGGCTCGCAGGTTGCCAGCCTCCAGGTAGAACCTGGAGATCTCCTGCTTTTACAACTGATCTCCAGCTGGCAGAGATCAGCTCCCCTGGAGAAAAAGGACTGCTTTAAAGGGTGGACTTTATGGCATTACAGCCCACTGAGG
This sequence comes from Heteronotia binoei, assembly GCF_032191835.1. NCBI lineage: Eukaryota > Metazoa > Chordata > Lepidosauria > Squamata > Gekkonidae > Heteronotia > Heteronotia binoei. The sequence continues at coordinate 66,298,409 of NC_083243.1, forward strand.
TCCTTCTCCTTCCCCAAACCCTGCCCTCTCCCAGATCCACCCCCGCAGTCTCCAGGTATTTTCCAACACAGACCTGGCAACCCTATTGCAGACTCAAACTTTTTTGTTTAAACTAATGTTGTAAGGCAGGCCAACTGCTACCACTAAAATGCTATGTAAATGGAACAGAATTTAAAAAGGAAAAGAAAACTGCACTAGGGGTATTTCTGAGGCAGTGTTGGATAGATTTCAGGGCTTTTTTATGGCGGAACATGGTGGAACAGAGTTCTAAAACCTCTTCATGGAAACAAAATTCTAAAAAAGAAAAACATTTAAAAGTTTGTGAGGGGCACTTGTATGTTTCTCCTTCATTTCCCTCTTGAGAGTTCTGGCACCTCTCTTTTTGGAAAAAAAGCCCTGATAGATTTCAGACTGGAACCCCAGGTTCAATACCTCTGGATTATAATCCAGACCAATTTCTCACTAGGCTTGTTCACATCGGAACCCCTTCCCCCCCGGCGCTTCTGTCTGATTTTGCACAAGCTGCTGCAGGGCTGTGACTTGCCTCACCTCTTTCCCACAGCAAGCAAGATCCTATTCACCAGTTTCTGTTTGTCATGGGAAAGAGGTGGGGCAAGTCGCAGCCAAGTGGCAGTTTGTGCAAAATTGGACAGAAGCACTGGGGGGAAGGACTCTGAAACCAGAACAAGCCTAGTGGAAAATTGGTTCCAGTGTTTATAATTAGTACGGTTGGCTTTAAGACTGAAAGACTTGTTGCTTCCTCTCTAGGTCAGGTTTCTCTGTTCTCTCTCTGACTCTTGGAGGAAAAGTCTCTTACTTTTCCCCACACCACCAAGCACAGCCACCTGCCTACCTTCAGCTTTCCTTCAGCTGCAGCGGGAAAGAAGTTCTCAACAACGAGGATCTGGGTAACTACCGACCCGTCAGCTTGATGTTTATACCTGGAAAAGTTTTAGAACAAATCATCAAACAGTCGGTCCTGGAACATTTAGAAAGAATGGATGTGATTACTAAGAGCCAGCATGGGTTTCTCAAGAACAACTCATGTCAGACTAACCTGATCTCTTTTTTTGAGAAAGTGACTACCTTGCTGGATCAGGAGAATGCTGTAGACATTGTATATCTTGATTTCAGTAAGGCTTTTGATAAGGTTCCACATAACTATCCTTGTTAGTATGGGTCCTGTTTTGTTTAATATCTTCGTAAATGATTTTGATGAAGGAATAGAGGGAATTCTTGTTAAATTTGCAGATGATTGGGAAGGGTCACAAACACCAGAAGACAGAGTCAGAATACAGGATCATAGAATCATAGTGTTGGAAGGGACCACCAGGGTCATCTAGTCTAACCCCATGCACAATGCAGGAAATTCACAGATACCTCCCCCTAAATTCACAGGATCTTCATTGCTGTCAGATGGCCATCTAGTCTCTGTTTAAAAACCTCCAAAGAAGGAGTGCCCACCACCTCCCGAGGAAGCCTGTTCCACTGAGGAATCGCTCTAACAGTCAGGAAGTTCTTCCTAATGTTGAGCCAGAAACTCTTTTGATTTAATTTCAACCCATGAAGGTCCTACCTTCCGGGACCACAGAAAACAATTCCACACCATCCTCTATATGACAGCCCTTCAAGTACTTGGTGATGGTGATCATATCACCTCTCAGCCGCCTCCACTCCAGGCTAAACATCCCCAGCTCCTTCAACCTTTCCTCATAGGACTTGGTCTCCAGACCCCTCACCATCTTCATCACCCTCCTCTGGACCCGTTCCAGCTTGTCTATATCCTTCTTAAAATGTGGTGCCCAAAACTGAACACAATACTCTAGATGAGGTCTTACAAGAGCAGAGTAAAGCAATACCATCACATCATGTGATCTGGACACTATACTCTGATGATACACTATACTTCTGTAGATCTGTGTAAGTACTGCTTCCAGTGCTAGTAACCATGGTCAGGACTGCATGGATTATACAATGCCTTGCAAAAGGTTCATTTGTTTAGGCTCTTTCTACTTTTGTTCCTTTTACAATCAGAAGTAAACTAATAAATAAATAAGGAATTCTTTCTGAGCTGACTACTTTGATTTCCAGTATCTCCCAGAACCACAAAATATTTGTATCCAAAAGCAAAAGCAGCAGAAAGCCACAGAAATTCAGTGTAGTGCCAACTCTTGGAGGTTACACCAAGTCAAGGCCACAGCATGCCAAGACTTTAAATTCTCTATCTTGCATTCATCGAGGGGGGAGATATTGTCACCTCTCATTGTAACCACTCACTCAAAGCTGTCACATTGCCTTCCACTACAAGAGACTTGAGTGGTTTAATACTGGATCTTTGACATACTGCATGTGTAGCTGTCACAAACAGATGCTTGTGTACTACTTTTACAGTAGTATGTTTCAATTAAATAATTATCTTTAGTATTATATTTCTTCCCCTTTGATTTAGGATTATCTTCCTTCCCCTTCCGATTTAGCACAATTTTTCTCCTTCTGCTTACTGCTATTTTCTTCTTCCAGGATCAAACACATGGCTAATCCCAGTCAATTGTGAATGGCATGATGTTACAATGGTATGTATCTTGCCTGTTTTGATGACGTGAAGAAGGGCAATCAAAGTCAATTGAGAGTAAAGTCTGGATCTAAATGATTCTAGACAATCAGGGTTCACACAATGGATATAATGGCATTTACATGAGAGCAAACATAGTCAACTGATAGAAAAAGAGTAAGAGAAGCTGATTGGATGTATACCTTAATGCATATCTTGTTATTCTGTTTCATTCCATGCAGGCAAAATGACTACTAAGGCTGAAATGAGGTCTAGCCCTTGGCAATTGAACTGGTTTAGTAGTCCTATAATGAAAAAGCCTGGATCAGAGGTAAAATCATTTTACATCAATGACTGGATATAGCAGCAAGGGGAAGGCAAAAATCCCAGAATTTCACCTTTGCTTGTGAGGGAGTGTTATTTCCTGGTTCCTGTCAGGGTCCAAATACTGAGTATGTATAAAGTCTCTTTCCAAGGGAAATTTACTAGATACATTGCCATACCATCAAAGAGCTTGTTTGGACAGTCTCTAATCTGGTTGACAGGAGAGAGTCTGTAGCACACATTAACCTAAACCTTTGAGTACTAAAGGAATACATATTTTTTTAAAAGCAACAACAACCCTCTTCTCTTTTTATTTTAAAGTTTCCAGTTGACATTACCTATACATTTACAAAACTATCTCTGTAATTTAATGCCTATTCATTCTTTCTTGTAATTTGTAAACATCTTCAGGAGGTGATATTTGGGACCAAATTTCACCTGTGAACCATATAAAGTCTTAAGAGCAGCAACAATTTACACTTTATTTTTAGATCAGTAGTACTGTACACAGGGAACAGGATTTTGCATGGTCAGCTGCAACATAACTGGGTGACACTTATACTTTATTTTTAGTTGCATTGTTTAAAAATATGTTATGATTTTAGTTCTTCAGAAACATCATGAACAACAATATTTCATTGATACTGACAAGCCAAGTGCAACCACAATGAACATGCAAATTTATGCAAGTCCTAGGTGCTGATTCACTCATTCATCAAAGGCTTTTGTAGGCAGTCAAGGAAAAGACAGTTGAAGTTCAAGATCGTTATTCCAGCTTCATGGGCATACACACGCATTGTCAGAACTGACCTCTCTGTCAGTTCCCCCAATTTATGAACTTTTGCCCTGACCGTTATAATTCAAGCCAAAGCGTGCCAAGCAAAAGCGGGGGTTTTGCACGGGGGTTTTGCTAAGTTCTCATCACCGCAGGTGTCCACTATCAGTTCATGGTTTGCATCTCCTCCAGCTCTTTGACCTTGGTTACCTAGCAACTAGCCAATTTCCGGACATGCCATCCTCCCTCCAGATAAGCAACAAGTTACAGTTATATCAAAGGCATAGCAAGTGCAGCATAGCATTGAAGCACAGGATAGCATTGTACAACTGAACTCGTCTCGTAGACAACTGAATACACATGACAAGAGGAACAAGATAGAGTGACTCTTGACATTCTGCCCCCCCTAAGACCCCCTTCCCCCGGGCTTATTAGGATGTTTGTTGTAAAAGTCTTTAATTAAAGCTTTACAGTTGGTATCTTTGGAACTGACCCATTCGGCCTGACTTAATGGAAAGTGAGTCCATTTGATGAGATAAAACAGTTCACCACGTTTGATCTTGGCATCAAGGATTTCCTGCACTTCATGATGAATCTGACCATGAACCAGAGTCAGGAGTGGTGGTTTCGTCTGGGGGTGCCAAAGCAAGGGTCCAGGGTCCTTCTTCAAGTAGCTGATGTGGAAACAAGGGTGGACATATTTAAGGGTTTTTGGCAGTTCCAGTTCAACAGTTACCTTATTTATAATTCTTTTGATTGGGAAAGGTTCCAAATATTTCATCCCAAATTTTTTACAATTTTGTGCATTAAGCAAGTGTTTGGTCGAAATGTACACCTTGTCTCCCACTGCTAAGTCCTAAAGTTCAGAGTGCTTTTTTTATCATATTGGGTTTTGTAGGCTTCTTGTGCCCTCTATAGTTGCTTACTAATAATCTCCCAACCTCCTGCTATCCCTTTCCACCATTCGGGAAAGTCTGCGGGGGCTGACGAGGGGGGGGGCAAGTTCAGGGAACGGTTTGCTTTCATATCCATACACTGCTTGGAAGGGGCTCACTTTAGTGGCGCTATGCACGCTGTTATTGTAAGCATACTATGCAAAGGGTAGCAGAGTCACCCAATTGTCCTGTTGGAAGGACATATAACAACGTAAGAAGTGTTCGAGCACTGCATTGGTGTGTTCCATCTGTCCGTCCGTCTGTGGGTGGTAGGCGGAGCTGAGCCCTTACTCCATTCCCGCTAGTTTGCAGAGGTGCAACCAAAATTTGGCAATGAATTGTGGGCCACAGTCAGAGACCACCTTAGTGAGGAAGGTGTGTAGCTGAAAGATGTGCTGGATAAACCATTGAGCCAGCTGCTTGGCTGTGGGGAGTTCCTTATACAGCACAAAGTGAGCCTGCTTAGAAAAAGTGTCTACTACCACCCAGATCACTGTCTTCCCCATCGAGGGAGGTAAGTCAGTTATGAAGTCCATGGATATGCATTCCCAGGGGTGCGAGGCAGGGGGAAGAGGTTGTAAGTGTCCTGGCGGCAACCCCCCTCCCTTTTTGCCATGATACAGGTGGGGCACCCTGTTGTATATTCTCCCACATCCTTACGTAAACCTGGCCACAAGAATTGTCACTGAATCAAATGCACTGTCTTTACAAACCCAAAATGTCCCCCAGTTTGGAGTCATGCGCCCTCTGGATCGCTTGCTTACATAAAGAGAGAGGCACGTAGAGTTTCTCCTCTCGGCGCCAAAACTAATCCTCTGCTTTTGTTAATTGTAAATCCTCCTCTGGAGGACTGTTGAGGAAAGCTTGTTTCAGATCTTCTTCGTGGTCTCTGTGCTTCAGACTCATGGGATAGAGTGCCTGTGCCGATCCCCGAATCAGTACCTAAAAAGCCCGGGATTTTTTTGTGCTTGGCACCAGTGGGCATGCGCAGGCATCCCAGTACGCATGCTCACCGGAGCCAGTACGAGGATCCCGCCAGTTCCTTCTTGACCGCCGCGTTGAAAGGATATTTCTTCGACTGCTCTGGTCAGTGCCTGGTAATCCTTCTGGATTTTCCCTTTCTTGCCCGTTTTTTGTTTTTCCCTAGCCTTGTTATAGTTTTTAAAAAAGAGAACTTTGTGTTGGACTTCGCCCTTCGGGGCCATAATTCTTCCCCTTCCCCCGTGGATTCCAGTGCCTATGGAAAGGCGTTGGGGGTTCTTCAAGCACTGCCTGAAGTGTGGTAGCAAAATTGCACCCCCTGACAGTCACTCTCTCTGCTTGTTGTGCTTGGGCAAGGGACACCATGTTTACTTGTGCCCGCATTGCTCGAGCTTTTTGAGGCAAACCCAGAAAAATTGGGCAGCAAGGCTATCGGAAGCTTTAGTCGAATCGACTTCATCCGCTGAAAATGGCAACAGGACCATTGGCATCGATGGGGGATGCTACCCAGTCTATGGCTTTGACATCAATAGAACCATCGTCGCCAGCACAGACGGGTATGCCGACAGAGTGGGGTCGATCCACAAAATGATCCTCTGAAGGGTTAGTGGAGCCCACGCCAACTAAGAAACATCAGGATGATTCGAGGACCCGATCATCCCGTCCAAAGAAGTTGAAATCGAAGGAGTAGAAATTGAAGGATAAGCGGAAGAACAGACTTTCCTGCACTCCTTTCCCTTCTAGGGATGCTTCGATGGAATCGGTGTCGGTGCAAACTGCTCCACCTCCGAGAATTCTGGCGTCTCCCAGTCTCTGAAGCCCATTTGTATCGGGAAGACGTGCTTCTCAGCCGACCCAATTTTCAGGATTGGAGCAGGAAATCGACCTAACCCAGTGGAGTCATTCGTCCAGGTCGGGATCGCATCGTCAGAGCGACAGTGGTTCGGTATTGGAAGTCGAGGCTTTGGCACTGAGCGAACCTTTAGCACCACTTCCGCCTACTACAGGATGGAGAGAGATCGAGTCGAGTGCTGTGATTTGATGGTTCCCGCCACCTCCTATGTGGGACCAACATCAGTGGCCTTGCTCATTTGGGTCTTACCCATATCGATCGCCATATCCCTGGTACCCTCCCTGTGAGTTAACGGAATGGGACCAATGCTCAGAAGCATCACACTTCTCGAGGGTTTCGCATCACTCTGCCACTCGTCGTGCACCATCGGTGTCGATTCCTCCTGAGAGATGCAGAGAGCGGTCCGGGGACTTGCAGGCTCATCCGTCGGTATCACTCCAGTCACCCAAACGTGCTTCGACCCCGATATTATCAGAACATTTTGGGAGGAGAGATTCTTCAACATCAGATTCCGGGGTCGGTACCAATGATCCGGATAAGACAGCGGAGCCTTCTCCAGACTCGCACATAGCTGAAGACCTCCCGATACCCCCCTCAGAGGATCTCAAGTCATATGGGGATCTGGTGAAGCATATTGCACAGTCTCTCTCCCTCCCTGTGGTTCAACCACAGCCAGTCGTTGATGATACTGTATTCGATATAATGCAGCGAGACACATTGGCGGCTGTGGCCCTTCCAGTGACCAAAGTCATTCTGCAGGCAGTGAAGGAGCCATGGGCAAAGCCAGCATCCACACCAATTTCCTCACGACGCCTGGACCACATGTATCATGTCCAGGAGGCTGGTGCTGAGTTTTTGTTTTCTCATCCCAAACCCAATTCGGTGGTGGTTTCTTCATCCTTGAAGGCATGCAAGACCCACTCTTCCCCACCTGACAAGGAGGGCAAGAAGATCGACAATGCTGGCAGACAGTTCTACTCAGCGGGAGCTTTGGGAGTAAAGATCTCCAACTACGCTGCATGTATGGCACACTACCAGTATTCGATTTGGGAACAGCTCACACCATTGATGTCATCTATGAGTGAGGAAAAGCAGGCTTCGCTGAAGAAGCTGCAAAAAGAGGGATTTGCCGTGCTAAACAACAGCTGGCTGCGTCAAAACACATGGTGGATGTCTCTGCCAAAACCCTCACTTCTGCCATCTCCCTGCGCCGTCACTTTTGGTTACGCTCTACGGCCCTTCAAACTGACACCAGGGCCTATGTCGAAGACCTTCCCTTTGAAGGTGAAGGTCTTTTCAGTTCTACAACTGACAGTGTCCTTCAGGAGATGGACAAAAGTATCAAGACCTCGAGAAACGTTGGCATCCCTGCGTCTACTCAGGCTGCTAAGCCTAAGCAGTGGCACAAATGTTGGCCCAAGAGGCCATATCAGAAATTTTCCTCTGACCAGCCCTGGAGACCTCGTTCTTCACAGCAGGAGAGATCTCCTTATAGGGGAAATAACAGGTCTCGTTTTGCTTCGGCATCTACTGCCATCAATAAGTCCAAGGGCTCCCGCCATCAGAAGCAGGGCCTTTGACTTCTCTGCCACACACATCACCACCCTTTCTTCTCACATTCACCTCCATCACCATCTTCCGGCTTGGGTGTCCATCTCCACAGACAGATAGGTCCTCTCCATCATATCAGAAGGTTACAAGATAGACTTGGTTCAGGTTCCGACTCAGCCAGTGATTATCACCTCACCTCCTTCCCCCCCTCTGCTAGAGGAGATGAGCAACCTCTTGCAGAAACAAGCCATAGAACTAGTTCTTATAGCAGCCAGAACGGGGGGGGGGGTTATTCGCGTTATTTCCTGGTCCCCAAATGGGATGGGGGATTGAGACCGATTATGGACCTTCGAAATCTGAACAAGTTTATCGTGTACCAGAAATTCCGGATGTCTACTCTGCAAACAATCCTTCCCCTCATCAACCAAGGGGACTGGATGGCAACTTTGGATCTGAAGGATACCTACTTCCATGTTGGAGGGCTTTTTTCCAACACCCCTGAAAGAGGCAGTGGTCTGCCCTCTCTTGAAAAAGGCTGCATCAGATCCGTTCGAATTAGCGCATTATCAGCCGGTCTCAAATTTGCCCTTTTGGCAAAATTATAGAGAGGGCTGTGGCATTGCAGTTACAGAGTTTTCTGGATGACGCATCCACCTTAGATCCATACCAGTCCAGCTTCCGCCCGGGCCACAGGACGGAGACGGTGTTGGTCGCCCTCATGGATGACCTCCGGCGACATCTGGATTGAGGCGGCTTGGCAGTATTGCTGTTGTTAGACCTATCGGGTGCGTTCGATATGGTCGATCATCGGCTGCTGACCCGCCACCTCGCCGACGCAGGAATTCGGGGGCTAGCCTTACAGTGGCTTTCCTCCTTCCTTGGGGGTCGGGGACAAAGGGTGGCGATTGGGGGAGAGCTGTCCCAGAGGCACCTACTTAATTGTGGGGTGCCTCAGGGGGCAGTTCTCTCCCCGATGTTGTTTAACATCTACATGCGCCCCCTTGCCCAGATTGCCCGGAGGTATGGGCTGGGTTGCCACCAGTACGCTGATGACACCCAGCTCTATCTATTGATGGATGGCCGGACTGATGATGTCCCTATAAATCTGGACTGGGCGCTGCAAGTCGTGGCAGGTTAGCTTAAGTTGAGTGGGCTGAAGCTGAATCCAGCAAAGACAGAGGTCCTTTGCTTAGGTCGCGGCTGGGAGAAGGGATCCCCCTACCAGCCTTTGACGGTGCGTCACTGATACCAGTGCGCAGGGTCAAGAGCCTGGGAGTGCTACTGGAGCCTTCCTTGACAATGGAGGCCCAGATAGCAGCCACTGCTAAATCCACCTTTTTCCATCTTAGGAGGGCAAGGCAGTTGACCCCCTTCCTGGAGCGTGGCAACCTGGCAACAGTGATCCATGCAACGGTCACCTCGAGGTTGGACTACTGTAATGCCCTCTACATGGGGCTGCCCCTGTACCGAACTCGAAAACTGCAGCTAGTGCAGAATGCAGCAACCAGACTGCTAGTGGGACTACCTCGGTGGGAACATGTGCGGACTAGGCTGCGGGAACTGCACTGGCTGCCAATTGTGTACCGAGTTCGTTACAAGGTGCTGGTTATTACCTTTAAAGCCCTATATGGCAGAGAACCTGCCTACCTAAGGGACCGTCTCTCACCATACGTTCCCCAGGAGAGCACTGAGATCTAGTTCGCAAAATCTTCTAAAAATCCCTGGGCCAAAGGAGGCCAAGCCAAAAATAACAAGGGAGCAAGCCTTTTTGATAATGGCTCCCCAATGGTGGAACCAGCTGCCAGAGGAGGTGCGGGCCCTGCAGGATCTTAATCAGTTCCGTAGGGCTTGTAAAACAGCCCTCTTCTAACTTGCCTTCTAAGATGGAATCTTGGCAATGATACCTAGCCATCTTTATATATGTACTGAAACTGTAGCACCATTAATTTATATCGGTTTTAAATTATGTATTTAACTTAAATTTACAAACCTGTATTTAACTGTATTTTATTGTATTAATTGTATTTTATTGTTATATCATGGTATATCTATCATGTCTTGTAAGCCGCCCTGAGCTTGCCTTGGGGGGGGAGGGCGGGATATAAATAAAAATGTATTATTATTATTATTATTATTATTATCCATGTCAGCATCCATCCATCTTGCAGGCATTTCCTCAGGTTTGTGATAGGCTCCATGCATTTTCAGTTCAAAGCCCTTCCGATTGGCCTGTGTACTGCACCATGGGTGTTTACCAAGATGATGAGTGTTGTAGCTGCACATCTCCGGCTTCAAGGTATAGTCGTTTTTCTGTATATAGACAACTGGCTTCTTGTGGCGGACTCGGAAGAGCATCTTTCTGGCCATATTGCAACCACTCTTCATCTTCTTCATACCCTGGGTCTGCAGGTCAACATGAAAAAGCCCCATCTGATACCATCAAGGACAGTTCAGTTTATCAGGGCTCTGTTAGACACAAACCTTCACTGCGCTTTTCTGCCTCAGCCGAGAGCAATGGACATTATTTCTCTCATTCATCTTTTTCAAAGTCGGAAATGGGGCACAGCACAACAGCTGCAGCAGATGTTGGAGCTGATGGCGGTGACTACCAGTGTGCTGCTGTTCATGAAACTGCAGATGAGAGGGCTTCAACTTTGGTTCCTCAGAAAGTTTTGGCCTTTACGGGACTCACCTCAAAAGAGGTTCACAATTCCACCCTCAATCCTTCGGGCTCTGGAATGGTGGATATCCAAAGACAACATCTGTCAGGAAGCTCCCTTCCATCTGCCTGTAACGACAGTTACGAACACCACAGATGATCACCTTATGAGGCTAAGGTGCTCACATGGATAATCTGTGTTGGCGGGGGGGGGGGGGGGTCCGTGGCCTCCACAGCTGACTCGTTGCCATATAAACTATCTCGAACTGTTGGCAATTCATTTCGCTCTTCGGTCCTTCCGTCCTTGGTGGCGGGAAAGGCTGTGGCCGTGTTGACGGACAATATTACAGCCCTTTGTTATGTCAACAGGCAGGGCGGGACAGTCTCCCGACGACTCTGTGCACTAGCAATAGAACTGTGGCTGGAGTGTCTGGAACAGGGCATCTATCTGAAGGCTGCACACCTTCCAGGAGTACTCAATCTCCAGGTGGATTTGTTGAGCAGAGGAGCAACATCTCCACACGAATGGGAGTTGCAGTGGTGCTTCCTTCAACCTGTGTTTCAGCTCTGGGGGTATCCTCAGGTGGATGTTTTCGCCACAGCCCTGAATTGGAAGTGTCCCCTATTCTGCACCAGGGGAGGAATGGATCCAGCATCCTTGGGAGACGGTCTAATGTTCCAGTGGAGGGGTTGGTTCCTGTATCCATTTCCACCTCTTCCGCTGCTAACAAAAGTTGTCAACAAGATAGCAAGAGAGAAACCAAGGTGCATACTAATCACGCCGTGGTGGTCTCGGCAAAACTGGTTTCTGATTTTGCTCCGTTTAGCGAGGGAAGTTTTTTATCCGTTCCCGGTGGAACCAGACCTTCTTTCGGCCCAGGAAAGGCACGTGTTTCACCACAACGTATGTCATTTAAAGCTGACAGCGTGGTTCAGCAACCCTGCAACTTTTCGGACAGAGCCAAGCACGTCTTTCTGAATAGTAGAAAGTTGTCTACCCATATTTCCTATGACAGGAAATGGGGGAAATTTCTTCGGTTTTTGGCTGATCCTGCAGTCTCACCCCAACAGGTGGGTCTACCGGTGATTTTTGACTTTCATGTGAATATATGAAGCTGCCTTATACTGAACCAGACCCTTGGTCCATCAAAGTCAGTATTGTCTACTCAGACTAGCAGCAGCTCTCCAGGGTCTCAAGCTGAGGGTTTTTCACACCTACTGGCCTGGACCCTTTTTAGTTGGAGATGCCAGGGATTGAACCTGGGACCTTCTGCTTACCAAGCAGATGATCTACCACTGAGCCACCGTCCTTTGTTATCTTTGGTGGATGCTGGACTTTCCTTTTCTTCTGTCAAAATTTATTTATCAGCGATATCAACTTACCATGAGCCTGTTGAAGGGCATTCGGTATTTGCTCATCCTCATTCAAAGCAATTCCTGAAAGGACTGGTCAGATTGCATTCTTCGTTTAGATCACCTCCACAGTTGTGGGATTTGTTGTTAGTATTGGACAGGTTGACCCAGCATTCCTTTGAACCAATGGCAACCTGTTCCCTACAGCTTTTATCCTGGAAGACTGCATTTTTGGTGGCAATCATGTCGGCACGCCGTGTAGGGGAGCTCATGGCTATGCGTTGTGACCATCCATACTTAGTGTTTCATGAGTCTGGAGTTTCGTTGGCTCCTGATGTTTCATTTCTCCCTAAGGTGGTTTCCCAGTTTCACCTTAAGTTGGACATTTGGTTACCTACGTTTTACCCCAGGCCTTCCTTGGACTAGGAACGTCGGTGGCACACTTTGGATGTAAAGCATGTGTTACTTTTTTACCTGAGTCATTCTAAAAGTTTCTGTCAGATTCAGCATCTTTTTGTTTCCTAGTCTGCTACTAGATTGGGTTCAAAAATTTCATCTCAGCGGCTTTCGAAGTGGCTTACTGAAACTGTTAAGCTGTGCTACTTGCAAAGAGGCCATTGCTTGGACTCATTCATGGACACTCTACTAGAGCGATGGCGACATTGGTGGCATTCCTGAAGGGTGTCTCCTTGACGGACGTGTGCAAGGCCACCACTTGGTCCTCTCCTCATGCTTCCATGAAGCATTACGCTTTGGATGTGCATGCTCAGCAGAGGACTCGTCTGGGACCTGTGGTGCTGCAAACTGTCTCTTCCGGTTGACCGTCTGTTCCTGCCTCCAATGTCTGGCTTGCTAATCTCCCATGAGTGTGAAGCACAGAGACCACGAAGAAGATAGACAGGTTGCTTACCTGTAACTGTAGATCTTCGAGTGGTCATCTGTACATTCACACTACCCGCCCTCCTTCCCCACTGCTGATGGTCTCCTTGTGTTAGGGACTTCCAGCAGTCAGGAAGGAACTGGTGGAATCCTCATGCTGGCTCCGGTGAGCATGCGAACTGGAATGCCTGCACATGCCCACTGGTGCCCAGCGCAAAAAAATCCTGGGCTTTTTAGGTACCGATTCGGAGATCGGCACGGGCGCTCTATCCCATGAGTGTGAATGCACAGATGATCACTCAAAGATCTACGGTAACAGGTAAGCAACCTGTCTTTTGGTTAGGAACCCATCAGGGGGCTCCCTTTCCTTCTGGCTCTGCGCACACGTGGTGACCAATGCGCTTAGTTGGGAGGGCATGAACAATGAGTCGATAACTTCCTCCCTCTTGCTATCGTGTTGAGGGAAGTGGGACAAAGCATCCACCAAAAAGTTCAGTTTTCTGGGGATGTGCCCCAGCTTGAAATTGAACCGCCAAAATAGCCCCACCCACCTTACTTGCTTATTGTTGAGGTTGCGGGTGGCAATGAGGGCAGACAATTTTTTATGATCTGTCCAGAGTTTAAATGGTTCCCGTACCCCTTCTAGGTAGTGTCTCCACTTTTCTAGGGCCAGTTTGATGGCGGAGGCTTCCTTGTCCCACACTGACCAATTACGTTCAGCTGGGCTGAACTTTTGAGACAAGTATGCGCAGGGGTGCAACCGGCCATCTGGCCCCTCCTGGAGTAACAAGGCTGCATGGGCAACATCACTCGCGTCACATTGGACCACAAATCTTTTGTTTTCATTGGGGTGTATTAGGCAGGGCTTGGAGGCGAACTGGGCCTTAAGTCCATCAAACACCTTTTGGCATTTCCCCATCCACAGGAGACTAGAGCTACCCTTAGTGGATTGTGGCCCCTTCCCCTTGGTTTTCAAGAGTTCTGTGAGGGGTAGGGTGATCTCAGCAAAGTTATTGATGAACCCCTTATAAAAATTTGTGAACTCGAGGAAACTCTGGAGTTGTTTACAGATTCGAGGGGGCTCCAACTCCACCACAGCTTGTACTTTGGTAGGATACATTCCCAGGCCCCCCTTGGAAATGCAGTATCCCAAAAAGTCAAGCTCTGTCTTGTGGAACTCACACTTGGACAGTTTGGCAAATAACTTGTGCTTGTACAGTGTTTGCAGCACCTCCCTTACCAACTGGATGTGCGGGGGCAGGTCTTTCGAGTATATCAAAACATCATCCAGGTAACAGACCATGTCCTTATATAGGTATTAATGCAATACTTCATTGATTAAGTTCATGAATACCCCTGGCGCCCCCTTAAGGCCGAACGGGTGTGTTGAAAGCTGTTTTCCACTCATCCCCCTCCTTGATGCACACCCAGAAGTAAGCATCTCTGAGGTCAAGTTTAGTGAAGTTTTTCCCTTGGGACACCTCCCCTAAGAGATCCCGTATGAAGAAGAGGGGGTACGCATTACTCATAGAAATCGCGTTCAAGCTGCGAAAGTCAGTGCAAAGCTGTAAACTGCCATCTTTTTTCTTTCTAAATAGCACTGGAGCGGCGTGTGGGCGACTTGGCGGGTCGGATGAACCCCCTACGCAGGTTGAGTTCCAGGAATCTCTGTAACTCCTCCCTTTTCCCGCGACTCATTGAATATAGCTTGGCTTTGGGAAATGGCTCCCCCTCCGCCAGTTCAATGGCACAGTCAGTGGCTCTGTGCGGGGGAAGCTCATCTGCTTCCTGGGCATCAAACATCTTTTGCAAGTCTTGATACTCGGGGGGCAAACTGGGAACTTCAACTCTGGTGACCCAAAGTTTCTCAGGCTGGGGAGGGATGTGTGGCCCCCATTTTTTATTCCACTGGTGACTCTCACACACCAGATTCAAGAAATAATTGGCACTCCCACTCCACTGGACAAGCGGGTGGTGGTCGGCCAGCCACTCCAGGCTGAGAACGGCTTAGAACTTGGCGGCCGGGCCAATAATGAACTTGTGAGGTTCCCAATGTTCCCCCACCCCCAAGGCACACACTTTGGTCCCCGTCCTACATGGCTCCCCCTTCATTGGGCTCCCATCTATTCGCTCAAACACATCGGATTCTTGAAGGGGCACTGTTTTTAATCCTAGCGCTTCCACCAAGCTCAGGGATAATAAGTCTTTGGAGTATCCAGTAGGGCCCTGATGCAGGAAAATCGTTTCATAATGGGGTTCACTAGTGTTATGGGTACATAATACAAAGTCCTGGATAATCTCACCCGCAGTGGCACAGCCATGGCTCTGACCTGCTATTGTGTGCTCCTCACAGCAGGTCTGGGTCATTTCTCAGCAGCTGGGCCTCTCCCTCCTCGGACTCCTCGGGGATCGGCTTGTGGAACTGCAGCACTGCTGACTTGGCCTTGGCCATTGGGGCTCTGGCGCCACAGGTTTCCTTCTTAGCCCCCGGCTTCAGAGGTGTGGAAGTTCGCTCCTTCGGCTTGCTGGGGCATTCACTGGCAATGTGATTTCCACCACCACCACCCCGCACTTGAAGCACAACTTTGCTTTGGCTCTCCAGTCGCGCTCCTCACGCAAAAGCTGTTCCGGGTGCACTTGGGTAGATTGGGTTGGGGTGTCTTCTCCCAAGCTTCTTTTGGGAGGTTCCCTTGTTGCTTCTTATGGAGGGCAATAATCTTGTTGCAATCCTCTATTTCGCAAGCTAGCTGGGTCCACCTGACCAGATCTTGTGGCTCCCCCAGTTTCAGAGCCTTTCCATATATGTGAAAGTTGAGGCCCCTCTTGAATTGCTCGATCCTGGCCCTGTCATCTAATTGCTGAACTTTGAAGTTCAGCGCCCTGAACTCGCTGAGGTACTCTCGGACCGATCCAGCACCCTGCTTCAGGTCTTGTAGGGCCTCTATCATGTTAGTTTCCTGTAGAGGATCTTTGAAGTGGTGTCGTAGAGCCCTCAGGAGGTCTGTGGCCGAGTTCAGCGCAGGGGATCACCTCTCGAATAGGGTGACATACCACTGGGCCGCCGGCCCTGGAGGCAGTTGCCAATGTACACTACTCGCGACTGTTCCATCGGGAAATTATGGACCCAGATGCTGATGTGCCCTTGTACAGTCACAATGAAGTAGGCTAGGTCTGATGGGTCTCCATCAAATCTTGCTTCATTTACTCGGGGGCCCCCGGGCAACGCCACCAACTCCTCTGGTTCAGGTTGAGGTTGTGGCACCCAGTCACCACCCACGGGTTTTTCACCTCCCGCAGGGGCTCCCCCCAGCAGGAATCAGTGGTCTTTCCCCCACCTCAGGGGCTAGTTGCAGGGGGGTGCAGCTGAGATCCGCTTCCCCATCACTCGCACTTGCCGGGTGAGGTCCTGCATCTCTTGGATCATGAAGGCATGCAGGGCTTGCATTTCCTCCCAGAGTTGGGTGCTTTGAGTGGCTAAAGCTTCTTGCATCCACTCCGCAGTTGCGCCCCCCGGCCCGCCGGTCCAGGGATCCTCCCTTTGACTTTTGTTGCCCTGGAACCCCCACGGGTGGTAGGAGCATTGTAGTCCCAAATGTCGGTGGTGCTGCTGCGGGTCCTCTCTCAGATCTCCAATAATACTCTCCTGGAAATCCATGGCTCCCCAGTTTTTCCTCTGCACCATCACGGTGACTGGGGTGACCAGCAGCCCTTTGAGCTTGGGTTCTTCCTCACCATCCATTTTAGTAATCCCCATTGCCTGGTCCTGTTCACCAGCCATCATGAGTCTGGGGTTAGGCTAGGCCAGGGTGATAAGCGAGTTCTGACAAAATGTCAGACTCAGAGTCAAGGAAAAGACAGTAGAAGTTCAAGATCTTTATTCCAGCTTCATTGGCATACCCAAGCATTGTTGGAACTGACCTCTCTGTCAGTTCCCCCAACTTATAAACCTTTGCCCTGACCATTAACATTCAAGCCAAAGCACGCCAAGCAAAAGCGGGGGGTTTGCGCGGGGTTTTTGCTAAGCTCTCATCACCACAGGTGCCCACTATCAGTTCATGGTTCGCATCTCCTCCAGCTCTTTGACCTTGGTTACCTAGCAACTAGCCAATTCCCAGACATGCCATCCTCCCTCCAGATAAGCAACAAGTTACAGTTATATCAAAGGCATAGCAAGCGCAGCATAGCATTGAAGCACAGCATAGCATTGTATAATTGAATAAACATGAAAAGAAGAACAAGATGGAGTGACTCTTGACAGGCAGATTTAAATTAGCTTTCTGATATTGGTATACTGAATGTATCATCTTCTGGAGAATAAAAATAGAAAGGTGACAAACAATAGAACTCCTGCAGCCAGCAACATAATAGTTTCTTTGAGGTTATTAACTTTTGGATAGCTTAAACCAGGGTTTAAGAGAGATCTTGTATAGAAAAGGAAATGAATTAATATCTGAATTGTAAAATTACAGTTTTAGTTCAAGCCAAGTGCTAAGTTTTATAACACAATTTAATATGACAACAGTGGTACATTAAATCCATGAGATTTTAAACTTGATTTTACATTCTGCCTCCCAACATATCAATCTACAGTTGCTCAGAGGGTTTTTTTTTTTAAATACATTTTCCTTGTGAACACTGACGGTGAAATTCTCCTCTTTGATCTGCTCTGTGGGAGTCCTTCCTACAATCACATGAGTTTAGTCATTCTAATAATGCACTTAGGGATGGTTATTAAACTTTAAAGCCATTGTGTCAGCAGGACCCAATGTTATAATTCTGGGTCCTGTTGCACTGAAGGAACAGTGTGAATTGGTCCCATTGTACCAGGTGGAATACTTCAACTGGCTGTGAAAAACTGAAAGAGGCCCACACTCCCCAATGAAAAACTGAAAGAGGCCCACACTCCCCAATGAAGCACAAAAAAGAGGTGAATGAAAGAGCAAAAGTGTTATATTGATAATTTATCCAATATAATCCAATATAACAGTGCTCTTCTTCAAGGCAGCTGCTGTTAGGAGGTGGGAGAATTCCCTTAAAATCCAACATAATTAGCTTCTTGGTCACTTGCCTTTAGAAAAAGGCATTCCGTAAATCAAGGGTTGCCAAGGGTAGCTCTCCAGATGTTTTTGCCTACAACTCCCATCAGCCCCAGCCAGCATGGCCAATGGCTGGGACTGATGGGAGTTGTAGGCAAAAAACATTTGGAGAGCTACCCTTGGTCACCCCTGCCCTAAATGAACACCAGGGAAACTGTATGAAAACTTGGGTAAGTCTATGGGTATGTTCACGCTACATTAAATACATTACATACATTAAATACATTAAACAATGCATTTTGCAGTTGGATTTTTATTGTGTACGAATAGTAAAAATCCAATTGCAAAACACATTATTTAGTGTAGTGTGAACTCACCTTATGTGGTAAGGGTATCAGCAAACAAATGAAGAAAATGGTCAAAAGGCAAACTGCCAAGAAGAAAAATGATTGAAGTACCTGTCTTCTTGCCTTTTTAAAAAGTGACCAGTTAGCTAACTAAGTGTTGAGTTTTAATTATATTTTCTGAAAAAGGAGCTTCCCTGAAAATGAGTGTCTGGATATTGATACACATTGAAAAATATATAGAGGCTGCTCAGGGCTTTTAGAGGGAAAATGTACCTAGGAAACTGCTGGAAAACTGGAGATGGGACAATTAAGCTGAGCCATAAGAACATAAGAGAAGGCATGTTGGATCAGGCCAATGGCCCATCCAGTCCAACACTCTGTGTCACACAGTAGCCAAATACACACACACACACACTGTGGCTAATAGCCACTGATGGACCTCTGCTCCATATTTTTATCTAAACCCCTCTTGAAGGTGGCTACGCTTGTGGCCGTCACCACCTCCTGTGGCAGTGAATTCCACATGTTAATCACCCTTTGGGTGAAGAAGTACTTCTTTTTGTCCGTTTTAACCTGTCTGCTCAGCAATTTCATCGAATGCCCACGAGTTCTTGTATTGTGAGAAAGGGAGAAAAGTACTTCTTTCTCTACTTTCTCCATCCCATGCATTATCTTGTAAACCTCTATCATGTCACCTCGCGGTCAACGTTTCTCCAAACTAAAGAGTCCCAAGCGTTTCAACCTTTCTTTATAGAGAAAATGTTCCAGCCCTTTAATCATTCTAATTGCCCTTTTCTGCACTTTTTCCAATGCTATAATATCCTTTTTGAGGTGCGGCAACCAGAACTGCACACAGTACTCCAAATGAGACTGCACCATCGATTTATACAGGGGCATTATGATACTGGCTGATTTGTTTTCAATTCCCTTCCTAATAATTCCCAGCATGGCGTTGGCCTTTTTTATTGCAAATGCACACTGTCTTGACATTTTCAGTGAGTTATCTACCACGACCCCAAGATCTCTCTCTTGGTCAGTCTCTGCCAGTTCACACCCCATCAACTTGTATTTGTAGCTGGGATTCTTGGCCCCAATGTGCATTACTTTGCACTTGGCCACACTGAACTGCATCTGCCACGTTGACGCCCACTCACCCAGCCTCAACAGATCCCTTTGGAGTTCCTCACAAGCCATAGCTGTTCTGACCTTGCTAGCCTGATCACATCAGAACTTAGAAACAAAGCAGGGTCAGCCCTAGTTAGTACTTGGATAGAAGATCACCAAGGAAGTCCTGGATTGCTACACAGAGGAAGGTAATGGCAAAGCACCTCTGTTTGTCTCTTGCCTTGAAAACCCTATGGGGTTGCCATAAGTCAGCTGCAACTTGAAGGCACTTTCTACTGTCACAGTTGGTAAAATGCAATATTCAATCTACCTTTCCCTTACTGCCCATGCACCTGGGGGATTTCTGCCTACTAGGTTGCAAATTTAATGTTAACTGCTATGCAGATAAAGCTATGCCCATGGGTTGCTCAGTCGCTTGTGCAGCATTTGAAGCATTTAGTGCTTATCAGGAGGGAGTGACCAAGGAATTCACAGGGTGCCCTCATGTTATGCATTACTTGATGATTTTCAATTTGTGGGCCCCGCAGGCACATCAGCCTGCACCAATCACCTTGCTGCATTCCAGCCCCTTATGTTTGAGTTTAGGGCCCCACTGGCACAGGACAAGACAAAGGGTCCTGCTACTCAATTAATATACTTGGAAATTGCACTGGATTCAGTATGGGGCACCCCTAGCCTCCCTATTGAAAAAATTAGGCTAAAAATTCTGCTGCCTGGGATTATAAACAAGAAAAAGTGTGCCTTAAAGGAAATTCAGTCGCTGCTGGGCCATCTAACTTTTGCCTGCAAGGTGGTCTCCCCTGGGTGATATTTCTGTGTCCAGCTGGTTTGATCTATGGCTAGGGTGGTTGTGTCTCATCAGTACATCAGAATTACATGGGTTATGCATAAGGACCTCCTAGTCTGGCTGGAGTTCTTGAATCACTTTAATGGGGCTGCCATTTGGCAGACACCTCTGTCTCTGGAGAATTCCTTGCAGGTTCATTCAGATGCTGCAGGCAGTTTGGGTATTTTCTTTGATAATTGGTGTGCTCAATGATGGCCTGCACACTGGCATATTTGGGGATTCTCAGGGACCTCATATTTCTAGAATTTCTTCCAATTTTCACTGTGATATGCATGTGGCAAGATTTGTTTAAAGACAAGCAAATTCTGTTCTGGTGTGACAACCAGGGCATAGAAGAATATTAATTGGCAGACATCATGCTCTGAGTAGGTCATGCATCTAGCTAACGCAAATTTGTCATTACCTGCCTGGTGGCTAACATATCTCTTTCAGCATGATATATTGCAGGAACCAGTAACAGCATTGTGGAGGCCTTGTCTCACTTCAAGAAGGAAAGTTTCCAAACTCTGGCCTCCAGCATGTCTTCCCAGATGTCTTCCCAGAGAACCTTTGAACACTCAGGAATGATTAATCGATCAGGGAATCTTAGGGCCCCTTGCCCCCTCTACCTCTACCTGTTAGGCTTAACATTTTGCACAAATGCATCACAAATCAAGGCCTCCTCTCTAGAGACTTTGGGGTGCATTCATTTTGGATTGGTGCAGCTACGCTCCCTTCTGAATGTGGTTTTATATCAGATCAGATAATGCCCACCAGCCGCTGGCAATCCTCTGCATATAAATTATATGTAAGCCCAGGTTTGTTATACTAATCAGCTTATTCTTAGCCTCATTTGACTGAAGAAAGAGAGTTCTGATCATTGCTCATGGTACTGTGTCTTGGATGGGAAACTATGTGGCTTCATCTGGTTGGGATTCCAACTTGGGCCTTGGTGAACATCTTAGCATCAACTGGTTGGGACACAGAGGAATGAAGTGGTTGTCTCTCCTTTCTATCATATCAGCCAAGGTTTTACATCATGTTCCAACCTCAGGTCATCCTCATTCAGCTGTGGGGAAATGATCTTCCTGCTCAGAAGGGTGTTGTATTGTCTTGATCCATCACGGCTGACCTCTAGACTCTGCATAACAGACTCCTCAGAACATTGTTATTTTGGTCTTGTTTGTTTGACTGTTGTGAATGGAGAGGAACCCTAGTACCAGAGAACGTGGATTTGGCCAGAAGAAAGGTTTGCAAGACATCCTCAAAATTTGTTAAGACTCTTGGTGGAGGGGTTATTACACACTCTGATATTTAATTTAAATAGCCCTTGCTATATCAGGAGGATGGCATGCACCTCTCTGAGTGGGGAATGGATATCTGGTTGCATGGTATCTAGGATGCTGTGCTGTGTTGGTTACAGGGTTAGGTGTTTTGGTGGGAACAGAGGCATGGGAGTCCCCCACTCTTCGGCAGTTTGGGCACTGGGATCGATTTTTGGGGGGAAGGCTAAGCCTGAGTGCCTGCCTCCCCCATTTGGAGGGCTCTCATAAGGGGTCTTGGGGCATGGAGTTACTCAACCACATGCCAAGGTTGGGCCTGCCACCTGGTTTTCACCACCAGGTGGCAAGGGGACGATGTAGAGGCTGGCACCCCCATGTGTCCTAGTATATTGCCATTCCACTGTTTATCCCCCAGCAGATGGGCTGGGAGGGATAGTTCACTGAGCATTAGGCAGGTCATCCAATGCTTCAATCCATCTCTATGCTGTGCCATCACTCCTTGGTCTCTAGTCAATAAAAATAAGCTGTGATGTTTTATCAAAAATTGGTTGTGCGTATCTTTGTCTGCACCCTCTATCTCTCCTTTAACCTTCCAACTTGTGCTATCTTCCAAAGAAAGAAAAAGATAAAGGGAGATCTGAGCTATTTCTGTAGCTTGGCCCATTTGATTGTAGTTCCCACCACCTGATACCAACAAACCACACCCTGTGTTCACTGATGTCAGCTAAGCTTCCTAAAGGGGGGAGGTGGAATGGTATAGTATAGGCTAATCTCTTCAGATCTTGGAAGCTAAATGGTTGGCACTTGGAAGGGCAGGTGGTAAGCTGCAGTATTGCAGACAGAATGAGTAGGCACATTGATGAACACGAGTTATTGAGGAAGACTCAGCATGGGTTCTGTAAGGGAAGATCTTGCCTCACTAACCTGTTACATTTCTTTGAGGGGGTGAACAAACATGTGGACAAAGGAGACCCAATAGATGTTGTTTACCTTGACTTCTAGAAAGCTTTTGATAAAGTTCCTCATCAAAGGCTCCTTCGAAAACTCGAGATGTTGTTTACCTTGACTTCTAGAAAGCTTTTGATAAAGTTCCTCATCAAAGGCTCCTTCGAAAACTCGAGAGACATGGAGTAAAAGGACAGGTCCTTTTCTGGATCAAAAACTGGCTAATTAATAGGAAGCAGAGAGTGAGTATAAATGGGCAGTCTTCACAGTGGAGGATGGTAAGCAGTGGGGTGCTGCAGGGCTCAGTACTGGGTCCCATGCTCTTTAACTTGTTCATAAATGATTTGGAGTTGGGAGTGAGCAGTGAAGTGGCCAAGTTTGCAGATGACACTAAATTGTTCAGAGTGGTGAGAACCAGAGAGGATTGTGAGGCACCCCAAAGGGATCTGTTGAGGCTGGGTGAGTGGGCATCAACATGGCAGATGAGGTTAAAACGCTTGGGGCTCTTTAGCTTGGAGAAACGTCGACTGCGGGTGACATGACAGAGGTTTACAGGATTATGCATGGGATGGAGAAGGTAGAGAAAGAAGTCCTTTTCTCCCTTTCTCACAATACAAGAACTCGTGGGCATTCAATGAAATTGCTGAGCAGTCACGTTAGAACGGATAAAAGGAGGTACTTCTTCACCCAAAGGGCGATTAACATGTGGAATTCACTGCCACAGGAGCTGGCAGCAGCTACAAGCATAGCCAGCTTCAAGCGGGGGTTAGATAAAAATATGGAGCAGAGGTCCATCAGTGGCTATTAGCCACAGTGTGTGTGTGTATGTGTAAATTTTGGCCACTGTGTGACACAGAGTGTTGGACTGGATGGGCCATTGACCTGATTCAACATGGCTTCTCTTATGTTCTTAAGCTCTGCTCATGACCTGAGTTCAATCCCAGAGGAAGCTGGGTTCAGGTAGCCAGCTCAAGGTTGACTCAGCCTTCCATCCTTCTGAGGTCAGTAAAATGAGTACCCAGCTTGCTGGGGAGGAAGTGTAGAGGACTGGGGAAAGCCTCCCCATGAAACCACCCCATGAAAAAAATCTGCCATGAAAATGTCATGATGCGACTTCACCCCAGAGTCAGAAATGACTGGTGCTTGCACCTTTACCTTTACCTTTACTTGGAAGGGAGACCACTAAGGACAACTTTGCAGTGGAAGGCAATGGTAAACCACCTCTGTTTCTCACTTGTTTTGAAAATCCTATGGAGTGAATCTTCATGGCACTTTACACATATACAACCAACCAACAGACATCCTCTGAAATGTAAAAAGGTGTGTGGGTGTCCTCTTTTTTAAAACATCCAGCTTGATGAAGAGTTCTGGAAAATGCAAAAGTCTGCACATTAGTTTGTGAAATTTTCTGTAACCACTTCTTTCTCCCAGGCTCTAGAAAAAAAAATTCAAAACTGTGCAAGAGTTTTGTAAATATCATTATAATGACACACATTAATGGTACTAGATATCTGAACATAATCAAGAAGCTCAACTATGTCAAATTGTTTTGATTATGAAAATCTCAGGAGGCTGAGACTATTAACTGGGGTAAGTGTAGGGAACAAAGAAATCAATTATCTTTTTCTTCGATAAGCTCTAGTTCTAATATTCATTTCATTGCTTTGGAGATGCAGAGACTTTTTTTTTTACTTAATTCTAGTAGAGACCCACAACCAGTAAAGTGTAAACAGAAAAAGAAAGCTTGAAGGAGGGGGGGGGGTATTCTCAAGCTTTCAGAACAGATGAAATATTATGGGGGAAAAACATCTGTTTATTATTGCCATCCTCAAGAGCTTCCATTTTTAAAGCTATTTTGTTTACCAATTCTATCAAATTCCAGCACAGTAAAATTGGCAAAAAATTATTCAGGCTGGAAGAAATCTTTATACTGTTTCTTGTATATGCAAATCAAAACTTAAGTATGAAAAATAATTTTAGATTACATCTATGTTGGATTTGGCCATTTAAAAAAGAACTCCAAAAATCTCTTACTCCAAACATACTTCTTCCATTATGGAAAATCTTCCTATGTATAGCTGCAGGGCTTTTTTTGAGCAGGAACACACAGGGACACAGTTCCAGATGGCATGGCATCAGGGGGTGTGGCCTTATATGCAAATGAGCTTCTGCTGGGCTTTTTCTACAAAAAGCCCTATGCTTAGCAATGGTGATGTCAGGGGGTGTGGCCTAACATGAAAATGAGTTTCTGCTGGGCTTTTTCTACAAAAAAGATCCTGTATAGATGTAGTCATCTTTCTATAGTGCATAATTGATGACATGAATCAGTGAGTTTCCTCAATGTAATTTAAGCACTGTCATTCTTATAAAGTATTTTTGTACTTCAGTGTTTTTAGGGTTTGCTAGATAAACTAATATTTTATTCACCATCTCTTTTAAACTCTACTGATGAATTCAGGAACTGCTCATCTATCCTAACTGCTTAAAGCAGAGATGTCCAACTGGCTGATCCCATTTGGTGTCCAACCTCAACATCATGTTGGAGGCCAAGAAGAACCATGCACAAATTCAGCTGGTTGTTTAAACTGGCACACTACACTTCCAACACACCAGTGTAATGCTGCCCAGGCAACAGAGCTCTGAAGTGCTTATACAACAGCATTGTAAACAAGATCCTGGATGACTGGAATGTTATGTGGACACCACTGCCACCACTGTCACCTTTAAATCAGACTCTAGTGTACTGTTTGGAAAGAATGCTTTGTGTTCTAATTTTCTGCATGAGAAGCATAACTTCTTGAACAAGTCCCTCCAGTTCTGAACAGCCCCAAAACACTACATAGGATATGACTGGTAGGTATCATTTCCAATATGAAAGAAGATATGCCAAAAAAAAATAATTTCTCATTTCACAGTGGGAGGGGACTTCAAACTATGTAAGACTGAATGGCATGATCTCCTCCATCCAAACCACTAAGGAAAGCACACAATGACATCACACACATAAACTCCACTCCCACAACCAAACATTCCTGAAATAATTCTGTTTCTTGTGGATGATGTTGGCCTTGATGGTTGTATACATAATTTAAACAACTGAGGTTTTCCAACTGTTTTGGATGGTCATCTTGATATAATGCATCCAACCTCCTTTTAAACCATTGTACCACACTCCTTTTTCAGCTGTGATAACAATTAACACTTTAACTTACATGAGTAATCATATTTACTATTGATCAAGCACCTACAATTGGAAACTGTACTAAAAATAATTAAATAGTTCTCAGAATTACAGATATATCAGACATAAAGAATCTGTGACTAACTGGGGAAGTGGCACTTCAAGTTTGAAAGAAATTTCCTGGATAAAATGACAATCAGAAATAAGAGTTATTTTGAGGAATAATACAAATCTGGACAGGGAGATAAGCAAATTTTAAGCAGCTAAATACTATGTACCCACAATTCAATACTCACTAAAGAGCAATTTACTTTAAGCACCCAAATTCTGAGCGACTTGCTTATTAAATGAGGTAAACGAACCAGAGAGGAAGAAAGAGAGAATATGCTGCCAATCCTAGCAACTAGGAATGAGGCCCATTGTGAAAATTAATACAACGGGCTCTAGAAAGAGGCTTTGGGCACTCAG